>NC_133950.1:15831929-16131929 GCF_031877795.1 Strix aluco
ACTCGTGCTTTGTAGGCTCCGTTTTGGGCTCTAGGACCCGTGAGCAGTGGATCAGATCCACAGCTCCACAGCTCTGCCCAGATCGACTCTGCAGACCAAGAGCTGTCCTGCAGACAAAGGCACAAGCAGGGTTTGGATCTGTTCCCACAAGATTTAATCAGCTGAACATGTGCCCATGCAGACAAAGTGAACTGCTATCCATGAACTGAATCTCAATGACCCTTGCTCTCCTCAAACGAATCTGAGTATCTCTTCATATTTTACTTGGAACAGCTGTTAATTGCTCTGAACATTGTTGTTCTGCTCAGATTTGGTGCCCCTCTCTCATTTGGTGTGCATCACCTGTGGACTGGTAGGGAGACTTTGAAGCTACCCTCTTTAATTGTAATTCAACCACTTGTGATATTTTGGTACCAATTAATATTGATTTTACAATTGGTTTACAGAGATGTTGTTTTATTACTAATATATTTAATGTGCAAATCAATAAGAACACTTGTTTGGCTCTCTCCCTAGAAGGTAATAAAATCAAATATCTCAAGAGTAAAATGCTATCTGATCCATAAATGGCAGCAGCAGATGCTTAATGTAATAGTTAAAGACTATGCAGCATTCTTGGCACCTTCCATGCATTTTCCACATACATTGTACTAAAGTGACACTCAATAACTTGCTAGTTACAAAAAGTTTGGTAAATTTGTTGGTGCCATGCCAGCCTAAAGGAAGGCTTCAGTGTCAAGGAGTGATGTTACATGGACAAACGAGCTATTCCTCGCTACTCCGTGTGCAGAGCTCCTTAGGGTTTCCCACATGGTGACTCCATAGCAGAAGGCAAAAGCTCTTCACATCTCTCCTGCTTCTTGGATCGCAGGTGATGGTAAACGGCTTTGTGGAAAAAGGACCTGACAGGAGGAAAGGGGAGCACAGACCTCCACAGACTGACAGCTGTCCAACCTTTTCAAAAGATTTACAGCTCTGCTGATGCTTCTGCGAGTCGCTTGCAGAGAAAGATTTAGGTGATTCTGCTGCTTCATCACAGGTTTCCTCTGGTGCTTTTCTTCCCTTGCATTTTACTACCAAGCGGATTTGTTAGAAGCCAGGACAAGGTGGAGGCGAGTCTGCTCATCATTCCCACCCCTCTCTCCAGGGAACTTGCCTGCTCCACACTCACCCCAGCTCCGAAATGAGCTTCTCCCAGTCTGGGCATTGCGGCCGATGGGGCAGCGGGGCTGGTGGAGGACGGGCTTCCATGCCAGGCAGCTCCTGAATGCCTTGGGTAGGAACAATGAATTAGCAGAGATCAGGCTGACTTCAGAGAGGCTGGGGAGATGCAGGCCAAAGCGGGGAAAAAAGAGCAGTGCTTTGCATGTTCTTTCTCTAATTTCTGCAGCATCAACAAGGTCTGTGGGGTCCCGCGGTTCCTACGGCACCGGCGCGGCGGAAGGAGCAGCTCCGCAGTCGTGGGGTTGTTGACACATACTAACGGCAGCCTCACAACAGAGAGGGAATTTACCTTTGGCTAGTGAAGATGATTTATGGGTGAGCAAATAATGAACTTCGCAAACAGTACATAATAAAGAGAAAAATCTTACACTTTTAATTAGCCAAAAATAAATGACTGAGCATGGGGCTGAATCCATTGTCTCCACATCTCAAGTTCTTCATCTTCTTTTGCTAGTCATGGTCTAATAAGCATATTGCAGAAGCTTAATTTCCTTTTGAAATTACTGGAGAATTTTAAAATCTCTTTTCTGAAAAGGAAGGGAAGCACACTTGAATCATCTGCTCAGGCAGTTTTGCTGTTTTTCCAGGACCCCTTTAGAACTGCTTGTGTTTGCGTTTGCTCTTCAGATCCCTGTTGCTGGAGCTGCGCCATGGTGCTGTAGTATTAGCTGCCCTCTGAAGTGCAGCAGGAATGACCCCGTAATATTAACTGCACAAAAACCTCTTTCTTCAGCCGGCTGCAAGGCTTTTTGGGGAAAGGATCCTGTATTTGGTGCATTTGTGCAGTTTCTGATACAATGAACCCAGCTGCAACCCCTTGGTCCTGTTATTCCAACAACAATTACTGAATAATCACCGAGATTATCAGAGATACCTGCCCTTCGGTATTCCGCTCAGGGACGAGAGATTTTCCCCAATGAGATTCAGGGCAAACCCTCCAAAAGAAAGTGAAGACTGCCAAACATTTCAAAGTCAAAATGAATATCAAAGTTCTCTGCAAAATGAAATTCTGAACAAAGCTGACAATTACTCAGCTGTTTAGATCAATTATTCTCAATCAGGTAAAAATAATGCCTAACTGCTCCAAACCAAAATGAAAACTAGAGTGATGCATTTCAGCTATAATTCACCAGTGTGGCTGGATTTGCCACCTCTCGCAAAGTCCTTTAGACTTAGCAAAGCTGCCTCCTTCAGCAGAAAAGCAGCATTTCATGCATCTTTCCAGTGGCTGGAGGCCTGAGCGGTGCTCCAGCCCCCTCCACAAGCCAGCGAATGTCGGTGGCAGCAACAGGACCCCCCCCAGCCCTGAGCTCCCAGCCCGGCTGCTCACACAACGGCTCTCCAGGGGCTTGTTGGCTGACGGATAACAGGGTCTGAAGACATAATTCCCTGCACTTGACCCAAGGATGCAGCGTCTCCGTGAGTGACCCTGCTCTACAGCTTCTCGCTCTTGGCTGAAGTGCCCTCCAGAGAGGCTCAGGGAGCTTTTCGTCCGGGGGCCGCCCAGGCTGCCGAGTGCTGGGGTGGGATGGGGGCCCGCCTGTCCTTGGGGGAGCTTGCACAGACAGAGGGCTGGGGCAGTGGCAGCTCTCCGTGTGTCCCTGAGTGTCACAGCTCCTGGTGCAGATGCCACGCCAGCAGCTCCTGCCCAAGAAGTGCACGGGGCTGCACGTGTGCTCTACAACATCCCCAAATTGCCCCAAGGTGGCAGGTGTGGGGGGCTCGGCGGCGACTAAAGCCACGTCGGGCCCTTCCACCTTGAGTACCGGCACACCCAGCTTGTCTCCTGTTTTGACAGCCCCACGGAGGAGAAGATCCGTTATTACTGCCCTAAGAGTTATTATTCTTCTTAATAAAAGATGCAAGTTAAGTGAATGTGAAAGTGTCCTCCCGTGTGCTCAGCACCGGCTGCCAATAGCCCGGCACTCTCGTTCTCCCTCCATCATCTCTTGTCCCAGACAGGTGAAATGGGATGACTGCCATTGTGGGGAAGTCATAAAGTATAAAATGCTTCATTTGTTCATGAAATGGAAATTTGAACAGCCAGAGAGAGGGGCCTTGCAGCGTGTGCTGCCTCGTAACCAGCCAGGGGGGTTTGCGGAGCTGCTGCCGTGGGGAAGCTCCGTAGGATCCCACGGACCTGCGTCGGGGTTGCTCCAAGGCGTGAAGGAGCTGCCCGCGGGTCCACTGCCCGACGGTGTCGGGGTTCTGAAGGGAAAGGGGGGGTGGTGTGCATTCAGATTTTTAGGAGAGGCTCGAAACGTGCAGGTTGCAGTGGGAGTTAGGTGCCCAATGCCACAACCTGCCCGCTGAGCCCTGGTCGGCTCTGACTCTGGGCAGCGGTGGGCGAGCGCATCGTGGCTGGGGCGGAGGGCCCACATTCCCGCCTGGAATATGCAACATGGAGACAATAGAGCAAAGTGTAACCACTGTTTACAGAAAAAATTGTCAAGGATTTATTTATTGGAAGTGACTGAGGAATATGAATTCTACACTCCATTTAAAATGCTTTTTATTTCTCTCAGCCTTGGGGCTCTGAGTACATCTAATTTCACCCATAGCTATAATTCTCCACCAAACAGTTCCTGCTTCTCCTCTGGGTTCCCGAGGAGTCATTTTGGTTTATGTCCTCTCCCGGTGCAGCTCGTGCAGTGGCTGGAGACAGTTACACGCCGGTGAACTTTCCGAACCTCCCTCCCCACTGGGTGCACACACACATGCAGCGCGAGCGAGCGGCATGCGCTGGAAACAGCTTGACACCGCGCTATATATTTATTTAAAAAAATAAAACTCTAAATGTCTTTATCATGTAGGGGTTTCTCCTGAGGAGCCATGTATTTCACTTCAGACACTTTGATTGTCCCTACCTTGCAGCTAACAAACTATTAGTTTTGTTAGTATATTTATTCCACTAAAATTGGAGCCTGTGATTACAAATCCAATACTGTGATTGAGTCAGGATTTGGAAATAAATCTGTCCGGGGCTCATCTGGCATTTTGGTGCTGGGAGAGCCGGTGTTAGGTGCAGCTGCGGGCTGGACCGTCCCAGCTGTGGGCGCTCCGGGGAGGCTGCGCAGCCACAGGCCCCGGCTCCGCTGGGGTTATCGATCGGGGGGTATTTGGTGTTGGGAATGGAGCCCGTTCTCCCAGGCGGGGGCTGCGGAGCCTGGTTTGCCAAACCGTGATGATTTGGGTGCGCAGGTTTTTAAGCTGTCGCACTTTGCGCGATGTCCCGACCCTGCCAGGGTCTAGTGCTCCGCAAGGTTTGCGGCACTCAGCCGGTGACTTCGGTGTCACGGCAGCTCTTCTGCTGGTGTAGGAGCTGCCCCTTGCCGGGAGGGTGCTGCGGGCAGGGGAGGCTGCTGAGCCCCTGGGTGGGCAGCAGGGCACTGTCCCTCCCCACGGGCAGAGGGATGTTGGGGAAGGCCTGGGTAAGCATGCAGATGTGTGGCAGAGCAGGACTTACACCCAAATTCTCCAGATTTTTTGAGGAAAAGCTTGTTATTCTCACTGTTTCAGTTTCTTTTCCAAAAGCGAGGGGAGCAGTTCATCCCCTGGGATGGGATTTCAGCCGGGAGCTCGGCAGGCGAGGGGCACACAGACCCACCCTGGGTGCTCCTGGCTGGGACCAGGCCAAGGAGAAGGAGTGGGGAGTGACACGGGAGAGGGGTGAGGTATAGCTCCCGCCTTTCTGATGTCCCTCCAGATTATGTTCAGTAAAGCTTCTTTGCTGAGAAGATTTACTTTCTTTAAAATAAATAGCCGTTCCATTTCTGCAGGTAGGAAGTGGCAGCATTTGAACTGTCTGGGTATTTCTCCACGCAAGCTCTCAGGAAAGGAACTAGCAAGGCAGAAATCATAGCGCTGGCACAGGTAATAGCAAAGACTCCCCCTGTGCCACACGTCTCGGGGTGGCAATGACCTTGCCCCCAGGCAGGGCTGCCCGGACACCACCCACGTCCTCCCCGGCCGCCCGCAATGGCCCCGCTGACCTGCAGCATCTTCCCAGGCAGCCCCAGCCCAGACGCTGCCGTCTCCATCCCCGGCTCCTGCAGCGCAGAGCTCGGCCGAGGCCCGGCCCTGGGTCCTCCTTGGGCGGGGGAGCAGAGCCCTGGCCTGGAGGTGACGTCCCCGTCCTGCGCCCCGAACCCGCCGCTTGCGGCCGCGCTGCCTGCGGCTCCCGGTCCCTGCAGCCGCTATTGGGAACACACGTGCTGCCAGTATGTACACATGAAAAAAGCCTGTCAGGGAAGATTAAAACCCCAGACAGTCTTTATCGTAAGATTATTTTTTCCATTTATTTATCCCTTTTTTTCCCTTTTAGCAAGAGTAGTCAGGTTTTGTTATGATTAGAATTGCAAATCTTGCATGTTAAAAGGGAAGCACTGAAGTAAAAGGATGCTGCCTGTGTAATGAGACACATTTTAAATCCAGGCTAGGTAAATTTTGTGTTGAGCATAAAGGGTATGAAATAAACTAGCAGTAAGCTCAGCAAATGCCCCAAGGCGCGTCCCCATTAGTATTCCCATTTGTGAGCTCACTTCATAAGACTAATGGAGTTGCTACCTGGGGACATTAATTGTGCATGACACCATTGCCGAGCCTTTGTGCACTCTTACTAATATCACAGTGCCTCCTTGACAAAACGCCTGCAAAGATTACAAACATACCTAAAATAACTGCCACATTCACACTCATATTTGACAGGGATCTTCAAGTTCAGTTACAATAGAATTACCATCATTTCTTGCACCTCTGGCTTTTTATTACATTAAACAATGGTTGATATTGCTTCCTTAAACCAGTGTCATATTGTGTAAAATCTATCTATCTCAGGCTTTTCTATTAAGTCTCCCATTTATCAGGGGAATGTATAGCTTCCATACCTGACTCTTACTACAAATATTATATATTATATACTTAAGCACACGTCCACACGTACACATACGCCCTCCCTCTGTTTTAAAGGCACAGCAATATTTTTGAGCTCTTGCAATTAATACCGAGAGGCTCTGCCATTGTGCAAGGTGCTCACAGGTCTCCCAGCATTAATTATAACATGATCTGTGGGGAAAAGTCTTCCTGGGTCTGTGCTCCCTGTTTTGAATCCTGGTGTCCAGGATTAAGATGATGGATGAGAGGATTTGCTAAATTCGCAGCAGCCAGAGCAATATTGTGTTGAGGAAAGCAGATGAATTGGGATCTTCCGGAGCTCTGACACGCCGGGCTCGGCCTTTCCAGGGCGTGCGGGCGGCTCTGGCGGGCTCCCACGCGCTCCCATGGCTGCACTCCCTGGCAGACACACCGGCGGTGTTACCTGCTCCCCCCACACGTGTCGGGGCTCCGGTGGGCTCCCACGGCCAGCACGGAGAGGCGTCTGCGGGACACCAAGGGAGATTTCATCCCTGGAAGTGATGTTAGGGCAAGGTACAAAAGTGAGTTAATTAAAAGCCTTTGGAGATTCAGTGCTTGGAGTGGGGATTTAGTCCTTGACTAATCAAATTTTTTTTAATATTTATTTTAGAAATAAAGTGTTTGACTTTTTGTTTCCGCTCTTGACTTTTTGATTCTGCTCTTTCCCCTCTGCACTAGCATCTCCTCTGACGTTTCCTTCTGGAAAGGAGCCACGGCAGGCTGCAGGTAAGAGAAGTCAGACTGACGTGAGGTGCATTAGAAAACTCCTTGTCACCCCTTTCCTTGCTGGCGGGCGGCACGGAGGGGAGGCCATGGGTTTGTCTTCAGCTGTCCAAGGCCATTCTGACTTCACCGGGTGCCTGAAAGAAACGTCTGGCTCCATGTTCACTAGACAACAAAACACTTTGTCAAGGGAACGCCCTCTTTGGAAATCAGGGTTTACTTCAAATTCCTAACCTCTGAGATGGACAATTAAAGACATGATGAGATACGTGAAAGAAGACGTGTGGTTCTGCTCCCTCACAGCTGGGTGAGGTTGGGTTTAGCTCTCAATTGCAGTAGCTTTGACGTGCAGGTTTGGAGGACGACACTGTGGTGGTTCAGTAGTGGCCTTTCCCATTTCTCTTCCTTGAGACTATGACAGGATTTATTGGCAGGAATATTAATTATTAATTTGCAGCAGTGCTTGTCAGCAGCTAATCACAAACTTCTTTACAAACATTATATTCTACAACTTGCTGGAGCAGGAAGGCCCAGAGGTGGCCACGGGGCAGAGCTGCCTCCCAGGGCTTTAGGGACTCTTCAGGCTGGTCCTGTCCCACACCTCCCAACCTGAAACACGGGCAAACTCGTGCGGACGTCCAGACAAGAGGAGCTATTGGGGCACAGCAGTCAGCTGGTCTTTGCATCAGGCATTTAAGAGAAGCCCTGGAGAAATGAGTTTGAGCTGCAAAAGACCCAGTGTATGCATAAGGATGATCCACCCCTTGGAGCTGGCACTCTGTGTTTTCCTGCTGTCTCCATGACTTCTTGCCAAAAAAGGTTAAAATGCCGGAGTTTTCTCTGGAATTCTGAAGTTGGGACTTAAAAATACTTCAAACACTTGGTTTAATAGACCTTCACATCAATGTATTCCCAGTTCCACATAGCTCCCTAGTGACACGGGACCTTTTGTCAAGCACATATGAAATTAAGTGAAATAAAAATCATATTAAAAATTATTACCATCTAACAGCCATTAGTCTGCACATTGCTGTCACGTCTTGATGGATTTCTCACTTAGTTCAATGAATGTTCTAACGACAGTGATAAAATCACTCAGAAAAAATATAATAAACTGTTAACCCTTGATGCGGCTGCTTGTTTTTCAAAACCCTCTAAGAATTGTTCAGCGATAAGTTGCTCCCCGGGGTGCACAGCTGGAGGGGAAAGCCTGCCACTGCCTTGGGTACGCTGCGGGGGGTGGAAGCCCTGTCCCCCTCTCCCCAGCAAGGGACATCACACCGGGCTGGGGACAGTCCTGGCATGATGGCAGTGGCAGAGGGACCAGTGGGTGGGAGAGCAGCGCTGGCTCAGCCCTGGGCTTTGAGATCTTTCCTGGGGGGTGGAATGTGGCTGAGGCCTTGTGGCAGGGTTGCAGGAGGAACCCAGCTTGCCCAGGAGGATGCAGTGCGAGTTAGTTATCTCTATGTACAAAACGGAGCTTGTGTAGCCTGATGTTTGGTGAGTGCTCCAAGGAAGGCGATGCTTTGCCTGCCTGTCCCTCGAGCCCAGACATGAACGCTCGCCGTGTGCTGGCTCTGGAGCCAGGACTTGCAGGCAGCGGTACAGGCAGCATTGCCCAGGCAACTGCTGGAGGCAACACAGCCCCTTGCCTGGCAGCAGAGCAAGCCCAGGCACCGCAGGAGCCCTGCTGAGGTCTCCGTTTCCCTTTGGAAGCACAGGACAGGCTCCACCAAAATAATTCTATGGACCAGCAGCACACGAAAACTCTGCAGCACCTCTCACATCCTCCCCAAGGCTGCTGTAGTGTGAAGCAGGAGGATTGCAAACCTGTCAGTGGCGTTTGAAGGGAGCTGTGGGTGGGAACAGCACAAGGAAGCAGGAGGGTGGATGCTCTGCTCCGGCAGAAATGATGAAATCCCACGTGAGGGTTTCAGCTCCTGCCATGGAGGATGAGACCCGAGCACAGCCCGTGTGCTCCTGCCGTGGGCTCTGGGTGCCGTTGTCATGTACAGAGGTGCAGAGGAGAGGGACGACCATCGCCACACGTTTCAGGCAGGGAATTCAGGACGGCTGCCTCTGAAGCAGAGAAGTAACACTCCCGCTCCTCCGTCCTCCTCCCAGCTCCTGCCCGGCATGCTACAATGCAGGAAACAAATGGCTCCATTTTCCCGACAGAGCGGAGGGTGACGGAGACTCACCTGACGCCGTGGTGGCTTGGGGAGCACAACGGGGCTTTCCAAGGGACGTGACAGCAGGGAGACGGTGTCTTTGGGTGCTCAAGCTTGGAGGAGCAGCTGGGGAAGTACAACATGGCTCCCTGAGAAGGGCATCTGCAGTAGGTTATTAACATAGAGCTACTTAGTAGGCAATCAGCACGGCCTTGTTAATAAAATACCTCCATTTGAATCCCATGAATTACACTGTGTGCTGCTGGAGTTCTCTGGCTAATAGCAGCCTCAGCAGCCCAGCATCACAAGGTTTGTTATGTCCTGCAAACTTAATACATGCTTACTTCTACAGAAAATAGCTGGTAAGAAAGTAAATGACAGACTGCAGGAGCAGACGTTGCAATATAATAGACTCAGCTGGCACTTTTCCTTGGTCGTATTTAGCCTGCCACGTCGCGTGGCAGCCTGGCTGTGGGCCAGCATGTGCACACATTGGTGCACGTGGACTGGCACGAGCAGCCCGGGGACCCTCGTGCTGTTTGCAGGTGGCATCGGCTGCTGCCACGACGGCTCCGTTCTGCTGGTGTTGCCTTTCAGGATCCGTCCTGCCTAGAACACCGGGACCCACCCCCAGCGCTAAACCCTTGTGCTCTGAGCAGCTTCGAAATCAGGCAGGAGGAGGGTCCCTAGCCCTGAGCACCCAGCAAGCGCTGTCGAGGATATTTCTGGTTGTGGGGAGCCGGGAGGGAAGCGAACACGTTTTTGTGAGTGTTGTCACTCAGCAAATTGTTCTGTGAGACACCTGATTGCAGTATTAGAAAGACAGATTGATGTCCTCAGGAAGATCAATGATTTCGCTGGGCTTTCTGATGACACACAGCTTGCCTCCCTCTCAGCACAAGCGACAGCCCAAAGCTTCACCCCTCTGCTCCCACCAAAGGGACACCGACACCGGTGCTGCACCCCCCGGGCCAGGGGCCACCCCTCTGCAGACCAGCTCCCCCCAGCCCCGAGGCACTGAGGGACGGTGCTGACGGTGGGAGGGAGCTTGTAGAAGAGCAACAAAAATTAGCAGCAATTGGAGGGAACCAAGACAGAGATGAATGGGTTTCTGGGCAGACTGCGTTAGGAAGAAAGCAGGCGCTGGGGCGTGGGAGCAGCCAGCCTGGTACCTACGGGGGGCACCGTGGAGGGTGAGCACTGCAAGGGGTTTCAATGAATCCTTCCTGAGACTGCCAAGAGAGAAAACACAAGGGATGTTGGAGAAGAGGGACGGCGGTACCTCGGGGGACGTGGCGAGCCTGGCTGGCAGACCAGCATGGCCTGCGCAGCCAGACGGGCCTTGGGTGCAATTCCCACGGTCCGGCAGCCTGTTGCCCTGTGACCAGCGTGGCACAGGCCTGCCTGCTGCCTGCCTGCTTCTGCCTGCTGCCTGCTCGTGGGAGCCGGCAGGGGCTGCGGGCAGCCTCGCTGCGGGCACCGGTAACGCAGAGGTTACGTCTGTTGCTGCGGCAGCATGGCCACGGCAGAGCCGTGGTGCTCGGGAGGAGCTCGGCGAGGGAAGAGCCAGGTGCTAAATGGGAAATCTGATTGTTCATCCTTTGTTTTCCTCCTTCCATGCCGAGAGTGAATTAAGTCAAAGCCAATTCTGAGGAAAAGCAGATCTCTCCTACCATCCATCACGGACGAGAGCACGGCTGGGCAGATCTACAAGCCTCTGAAGGCCTGTGCGGAGATGTTGTCCCAAATCTCATCTCCATGGCTCATGGTGATTGATCTCAGTTATTCAGATCTGTGGAGCTCAATGATTTCTCTCTCCTAACCTCTACCTGGTTCCTGGCTGTATTTTATACGGAAAAGATTCTTGTAGGATGGTTAAATTTTAAAAATAAACTTAATCAGATCTGAAATAATGGGACTGAATCCATTCAGCCTGTAGCTCAAACGTGCATGTCAAAGCTGCCCGCAGTTATCCCCCGCTCCCGGGCAGTTTGCTTTACGGGCTTACACCACATCTTGGCAGAAACACAAAGGGTGATCCTGGTCCACGGATTTCTGGGGAGGAAGGTGCCGCTGTGTCACCAGGTGGGCAGCGCTGGGACGAGAGCACAAATGATCGAAGTGGAGATCAAGTCCGGGCTTCCCTCCAGACGTTCTCGCAGCCGAGCAGCGATAGCAACCACAGCTTGTCTGCTGCTGCTGACCTGTGAACCAAGACTGGCTGAAGAAGTCCTGCTGGGCTCAAAGGCCTCTACTTCATGCACCTTCACATTTGTAGGACATTAACTAGCTGTCTTCCTGAGTTAGGGGCATTCATTATCATTTTTCTACAAAGAATTATAGACATGTAGGACTGGAATGACCTCAAAAGATCACCTAATCCATCTCTCTGCAGTGAGGCAGGATCACACAGTCCTGGATGATTCCTTGCAGATGTTTCTCTAACCAGTCTGTAAAACCCTCTAGTGACCGTCCAAAGCCTGTTACCTGCTCTAGAGTATAACCTGCTTATGGTTTGGAAGTTGCTGTCTTATCCCACCTAGATTTTCCTTCCTGCAATGTCAGCACAATATTTCTGTCCTTCCTGTTATACAAGAAAAAAGGACAGCTATCTTTTTTGTCTCAAACTTCTGTGTACTCACAGACTTTAATGGGTAGAGCTTCTCTGCTCTACACTAAGTAATTCCAGCCCCACCAGTTTTCCATCATGCCTTGCATTTTCTAAACCTGCTGGTTTTGCATTGCCTCTGGATTCCCTTCTGTTTTCTGTTTCCCTCTAAAAGGGAAAGCTGAGCCCTCCCCTGCAAGAAGTAAAGGTGAATTTTCTCTCAGGCTAGAAATGTGGGAGACATTCTCCCTGCATCCTAGCATGGGCTCTGTAGCAGAGCATCACGTTGCTGACAGATGCAGTGGTTATTGCAAACCCTGGATCCTCCCCGTCTTCTGCTGACTCAAGCAGCAATCCACACTCCACATTTGTGTTTGATTTTTCCTTTTCCATGTAGAACTACTCTGTGCTTTGTCCTTACTGAATTGCACCTAATTGGTTTCAGACTACAGCCAAATGCATACAGACTATTTTAAATTCTCCTCCTGTTTCTGAAATGCTTACAAATCTCTCTACTTTGTCACCTGCAGGTTCTGGTTCGGATGAAAGGCTGGGCCACAGGAGCACCTGGGCAGCCACGCTGGCTGCTCCTGGGGCTCCTCGGGCCAACACCGGGCAAGTGACAACTACTCCTTAAGCATGGGGATGGTGGAGCGGACGCTGCCTGGGGAGCGGCGGCGGGTGCCCGGCTGTGCGGCAGTGCTGCGGGAGCAGCAGGGATGCAGCGGATGCAGCATTCCCAGTCCCGGGAGAGGCTTCCCAGGTCAAACCTGGGGGCAGTCCAGCTGGGGAAAAACAGAGGGAAGGGGAAGAAGGGGCTCCAAGTGTATTCCTAGTGTAAATTAAATCAGCCTGTTACTGCAGCCTATAAAGAGGTCTGTGTAACTGCGAGTGCACCACTCCAGAGACAACCGCGGGGAGTTTTTATCTTGTAAACCGAAGAGGATGTCCTGTTTAGTGTAAGAGGTTTTAGAGGATAGGTCACAGATGGGTAATGAAAGCCAAAGGACACAGAAACAAGACAGTTTATGCCTTTCTTCCCTGTTTAGTGGATCTGGGGGCTCTTTTCTGTTTTTTAGAAATGCATGTTGGGGAGTGTAACCTGCTACTAAACAAGAGGGAATAAGGTGGAACCATGAGCCTCGTTCTCGGAGTGGTGTGTGTGTAATAGTTTTAAGTAGTACATAAATTAGACTCCTGCATCCTAACCGTTTAACATGCATTAGAGAGCGTGACTATTTAATGGGCAGAACACAATGGAGGAGGGGTCCCGCCCGCCCTGCGGCGGTGAGCTGGTGGTGGCCACTGAACTCTCCCGTTGGCTACCGGCATCTCCATCGCAGGCACCCACATGGCCAGAGACCTGGGCCTGAGCACTGTAGCCTGCAGGACCGAGCCTTGCCCGGGGAGAAACCCCCAAGGGGACCCAGGCTGACAGCCCCCTCAGCCAGAGCCCGGTCCCCGCAGCGAGCCGGGTCCTGGACGCTGCCAAAGAGCCTCATTGTCAGCTCTGGCCTCTCCATGTGCCCTCGGAGCGGAGCAGTGCCTCCTCCCTGCGGGACTGTGGTCCCCAGGGTGTCCCGGGGACCTGGGAGGAGAAGAACCCACGTCGGGCTGGGACCCACTGCTGCCGCAGCATGGGGACTAATGGTGCAGCAGGAACCCTGTGAAGAGCAGAGACTGGAAGCATTGGCTATGCCCAAACTCTGCTAAATGGCCTGGCAAGCAGTTCCTTCTCCTCCCTCTTTGTGCCTGAGCACATCTTATTTGTCAGTGGAAAAGTTTCCTCCTAATGAATTTGCCACAAAAAGGACAAAAATGGCCATGGCCTCAACACGAAGAAAACAGCAAATCTGATCGTGGCAATTAAGCAGGCACGCGAGATGGGAAATCCGCGGGCGTCCCGGAGAGAAGGGGTTAAATTGCCATGGAAACAACCATGCATTATTTACATGGCCTAATGAATAAAACATTTAAGTAGTAGGCTAATAAATTTCAGAACACAAAGCAAAGTAAGCTATGATTTAAATATATGCCTCTGATGAATATAACTTGAGTTATAGAGCTGAAGCAGTGGGAGACCCAGCTCAGTTTTACACCCTCATCTCACTAACATGAAGGTATATCTTCTTTTTAATAAATGATTTTTCCAACGAGCACACAAATTGGCATGAAATTCTCTCCTGTCAGGCATCCTGAAGCCTTTTCTAATAGCTTTTCTTGTGAATTTCTGTTGAGGTAGGAATGCTTTTGTTTTGGCTTTTTTTCCCCTCCTGCACATTATGCCAGATTTCAGAGCAGGATAACATTAGCAATCAATTTGTTAAACTGTTAGCAGAACATATGTCGGAAGGTTTCAAACAGACCCAGACTGAAAGATGTGTTGTTTATTGTACATTGTATATACGTGCGATCCATATGGCTCCGAGCGCAGGATCCCTTTGTTTCCTGCCCGCTGCAGATCCCCACCCGTGCTCTCGGTGGAGCGGGAGCTTGGTCGGGGACCCCGGGTCGATCGGGGGGACCACGTCGCCTCGCGGGGGCTTGTCCCAAGGGCACCAGCGTTTGCAGGGGCACAAGGGGTGGCGGGGGTTTTGGCAGCCCACGAGGGCTCCCCGCATGCCGTGTCTCGGCCCAGCGCAGCGGCCCAGCCTGTTGAGAGCGGGTTGAGTTCCCGTCTGAGCGGGGCTTTGCCGGCTGCTGAACAAACCGCTTGTCTGGGAGAGGAGTTTGGGACGTGCCCCAGGCACGGGAAGGCCGTCCCAGACTTGTTTGGAGCATCTCTCTCACATTTCCCACTGCTTAAACGGCCATGAGCAGCGAGGCCGGTGCGTGGGCTGGGGAACAGCGGAGGTGCGAAGGGATCAGCTGAAGCGAGTCAGCCCCTCCGCTGCTGGGGGGCCGCCCAGGCAGCCCCTGACCCGCACAGCTGCTCCCACCCCCCGGCAGCGCCAGGCCAACGTAGGGCAGACAGCGGGCAGCCCGGCAGTCCTGGTTTTGCCGAGTGCTCAGACGAACCCCGAGCAAACGAGGGAATCCCAAGGCTCCTCTTGCAGTGGGAGGGGGTGACGGGGTGGGGGGTCGCTGCCGCCCCGGCCTTGCGACCTCGCTGCGCCAGGCACAGCACTCCTGCATGGCCGCTGCCCCGGGGTGGGGGCTTTGTGCTTGGGGGTGCTGGTGGGCTCGGTGGGACATTTTTATTACCCGTACCATTTTCTTACGACGGACAGGTTGAAATCTGCTGTTGCTATTTTTAGGAGGATGATATCTATCAATTCAGGTAGCAGATTGCTGGCCACAAAGATAGATGAAACAACAGCTGGTGCTTCTGAGAGAGATCAGGACAGCGGAATCGCTGCTGCGTGCTGAGCCCACACACCTCGGTTGTCAGCGGCCAATTTGAATGCAGGAGCTCAGTGAACCCCAGAGCTCTGCAGCTGCTCCGGGGCGCTCGCTTTGCTGGGGACCCCCCCAGCTGCACCAACCTCCACTCAGGCACCCGAGCATGGCTGAGGTGCCCTGGCCACCCGCTGCAGGCTGGACGGCTCTCCCTCACCCCCCATCTCCTCATTGGCAGCTCCATGTCCCACATCGTTCTGGCTACTTCATTAACTGCTGCAACACGGCGTTGGAACCCTTGCCTAACGCTTGCCTAACCCTCACCTAACCCTCACCTAACCCTCGCCTAACCCTTGCCTAACCCTTGCCTAACCAGCCATCCCAGCAGCCACCCCTAAGCCATCCATTTGAGCCAGGCTCTCCGCAGAGCTCCCAACCGCCCTGACTGATCGCTGCTGCGAGTCAGGTCACCAGCGACCTTCAGCACGTCACGGGTGTCCCCTCACTCCCAGCTTGAGCTTTCCTGGCCTGGTCCTGAGCAATTTGCCTCTTCTGCAGCTACGATGATAGCGTAAGCCTTGTCACGCGATGAACTCATCTCTGGAGTCAGTCAGCAAACAATCAGACTTGCCCAATCAGTTGCTGATGCTTTTATGACAATTTTTGCTTGGGAAGATCTCAGCCCCTCCCCACAGCCAGCCTCGGTAAGTCAGCAAAGTCCCGAGGATGAAAGGCTGCTGGCTGGGGTACAAAAGGTTTCTTGGTTTCAACCCAAAAGTTTGCTTTGATTCCACTTGTTTTGAGCTCTCTTTACTCACAAAGAATAATTTAAGCTTGAATGATGAAATATTTACTGAAATTAAATTTGGAATGGTGTACATTTTTGCCAAAATGCCATTTTTAGTCCTAAAAAGCAAAGCCTGCAGGGAGAGGTCTTAAACCAAATGGTATTGTTGACAAAGCAGACAAGCTTCAGAGACATGGTCTCTTCATCAGGTCAATATGTGCCCAAAAGCAAGTTCACTTCTAACAACTAGCCAGCTAGTTAATAAAAGATAGGTTATCATTTGCCTTGATCATCATGGCCATGACATTTTTGGTTCAGGGAGAATTATTTTCTGGAGAAATCCTGGAGTTAAAATAAAAGAATGAAGGATCACATTGCCTTCTTGTAGACAGGAGATTGGGGAGGGGGAAGAAACCAGATGAATTGTGTTGTCTAAACAATTTGTTATGAATTATCCAGTCAACTGTAATGAAAACATATGGACAAAATTCTCAAGAAACTCCTCCAATGTTTTAAAATTTGAGTGATGCTGATATTGATTGGGTGTATTTTACGCAGCTTGGCAAAATGGTGTTGCAGTGGCAGGAAAGGGCACTTGAAAGAATTGGGAAGGCACAAATTTCATTGTACATTTTTTCCATACTAGAAATTGTTTTGATCAAGCTTATTTTTGTGACTATGCGAAGTTACTGACTTTTTTTTTCCAAGTGAAAGACTTGTTTTGAAGGTGGTTAAGAACATAAAAAAATATTCTTAAAACATAATTTCTAGTTATATTATGCCTGTACTTACATGCTGATAAGCAGTATTCCTGCAAAGATTTAATTTTTGTTGTTCAAATAATCTTTTTTCTCTTTGTTTTATTTTTGAAACACTGAAGGAAAGCCATTGAACAAGGAGCTGACTAAGACTGAAAACAAATGTATTTACACTGAAACTACAGATCTTGATGTTGAGGGTTCTCTACTACCATAAAAAAAAAAAAAAAAAAAAAAAAAAAGGCTTATATTTTATATGCTTATAATAATAATGGAAAAGCTATACTCCAAAAGGAAAATGGAAGAGTTTCAGCATTGCAGCAAAACCAAAGAGCCGTTTTCATTGTATAGGGAGGTTTCACAATGTTTTGTTTTGTTCTGATTTTGAGAAAAATAAAGAGAACGATCAGAATTTCCTCCAACAATGGAGGACTGTGAGTCCTGCTGACAGGCAGCATCCTTTTGGTGGGCTTCTCCCTAAAGAGTCAGGGATGGAGTGGGGACCTGTGCCTGGCCCGCAGCCTCCCCGCCGCACCAGGGACCCCAGCGCCGAGCCCCCTCCCCCTCTGCCCTCGTCCCGCGCCGGGATGGTCCCTCCTCAGCGTCGCACCGCGTCGCGCAGCCCATCGTGGAGGAGTGGAGACAGGAGAGCTGCTGGCGGCCACGCCGGCACTTCTCCCACCCTGCTCCCCCTCTCTCTTCCCATTAATACCACCACAAATTAAATGACAGCGATGCAAATGCGGAGCGCGGCGTGGGGAACGCTGCTGACTGCATAATGGCCGTCATTGCTGCCTGCATCCCGTCACTCTCCTCCAGGTAATTAATTGCCCTGTAAAGTGCTTTGAGATGCACTGTATGAAAAATGCTATATAAAAAAGACTGATACAATAGAGCTGTTGGTATTTAAAGTGGTAAAAACCAAGATAGGAAGACTGTTGGCAAATACATTTTTAGTCACTCTTTAAATTAGAAAGGTCCATCAATGAAAACTCGGGCAATTCATTACCCCCTCGCTGCAGTGCTATGTTTAAGGTACACACATATACAGGCCAGAATCATAATTTCCATATGAACTAGTTATTTATAACCACTGACAGGAGGAATTATGTGAAATAAACATAATTTATAGTTATTCCAGGAAAAGCCATCAAAATGAAAACTAATAAGGATTTCTTTCAGCTAAAAAGGTGTCAATTTGTTAGAAACCAATGGGCAACATTAATGCATCTGACAGAATTATTAATATATTTTCAAACAATGTAATTGTTTATAAGCAGTCCACCTCAATGGGCCAGGGACCATGGTGGTGGTGGTGATGCAACGGAAAACACCAAGGGCTTGCCTCACCCAGAGAGTTAAACTGGCAATTCTCATTTTTTACAGCAAACACTGAAAACAACCCCAAAGCTGTGACAGACATGAAGTGCGAGACAGGGTCCAGTATGGCGCCGGGTCTGGAGGCCCAGGAAACACGAGGTTGGGTGAGGATGTCACTTGTGTTGCTGCTCTGGTGAGCCCAGCTTGGCCTCAGCCCCATCCCCATCCCCATCCCCATCCCCATCCCATCCCCATCCCCATCCCATCCCGCCCCCCCCCCCCCCCGGGGCCATGGCTGCCAACGGGCATTTTCCGCTCTGCCAAGAGGCCTGGGGCTGATGGGTTCTGTATGGAGCTACCGGGGATAAAGCCCAGGTGCCTCTGAACCCCTTGGTGGAGGCTGCCCTGACTGTTGAGCTGAAGACCAGAGCCCAGCCCTGGAGCCCCCAGGTGGGACAAGGCTCTCTGACACAGCGCTGATATCCCCCCTCCTGCTGAAGTGGCAGCACAAGGCACCGCCGGTGCTGCTGGATGGAGACGGTGACGGCATTTCGGCCGCGTTTGCACTCAAATCATCCACCACAATCACTGGTTTGCACGTGAACCGATGGAACTGTCCTCTCGGTAAATTCCATTTTTATTGACAAATGTTTTATTCTCCACAGGAATTGTCTTACGACATAATCATTTTCATTGTAGAACATGAAAATAAACCCTGGGACCAGTCCTGGCGTAGGACAGACCAGGCGCCGCGCTCCACAGAGATGGCACGAGCGGAAAAGAGCAGCGGCGAAGCGCCGGGCAGGGCTGAGCCTGCAAACCCTTGCTGACAGCAGCGACTGCGGGAGCTCGGAGTGACTCATTTTCTTTTCTTCTTAACCGTTCACCAGAATGCTTCAGTCTTGCGGTGACGTACTCTGCGTCACTGTTTAAAATGTGCCTGCAAAGGCTTCCCAGAGCTTTTCATTTGCTGCTTTTGCAGTTCGAGGGCTCTCACCTGCATTTCGTATTATTTAGTACTGCCACAGAATTGGAGAGAACAGTTTCAAATTCGAAAGAGAAATGAGCAAAGAAGAGATTCCTGAACCAGCACCATATTTCTACCTGTAACACAGGAACAGCCAAACTATAAAAGCAGAGGTGCCCATGACAAGGGAAAGTTTGTCTTTCTCAGCAGGTGAGTTCCCATCTGCTCTCCAGGCAGGCAGTGCTGGTCTGGGCCCAGTCCAGGGCTCTTCTGGAGGCGGCTCCCTCCTCGCCTCTCAAAGCCGAAAGTCAGCAGAGCTCCCACGGCCACGGTGCTCCCCAGGAGCGGTGTGGGCAGCCCCCCCTGTGCATGCCGTGGCCATGCCACCCAGGCAGAGGGGCTCTGGTTTGTGGTGCCAGGACTGCTGCTGATGCCACCCGCACTGGCTCCTTCCCTGCGGCTCGGCAAGGCTGGCTGAGTGGGCAGTGGCCAAGCCCAGCTGGGACAGCTTCGTGTGGCAAGAAGGACCCCAACAGACTCATATTTTTGCCCTAATTTGGGGTCTGTTCTCACACTGTTAGGTCTTTGTCACTTGATGCTGCTATTCAAGGTATCCCCTTGGATCGTCACATGAGCAGCTCGCTTGGCTTATCTGGTACTGCTCTCAGTCGGTTCAAATCTTATTTATCAAATAGACAGCATTTTGTTTCGATGGGTGATTTTTCATCTTCCATTAGTGAAGTTGTTTCCAAGGTTCCCCAGGGCTCTATATTGGGCCCGTTGTTATTTTGTGTTTATATGCTGCCACTGGGTTATATTATTCATCAGCATGGAGTAGCTTTCCATTTCTATGCAGATGATTCTCAAATTTATTTGTCTGCTAAACCTAGCGCTGTCTCAGCTGTCTCTGCGCTATCAGCCTGTCTCTCTGACATCACAAGATAGATGTGGCAAAACTTTTTGCCGTTAAATTCAGACAGAAGAGGTGAGGCCTGCCTCGATGCCAGCATTTTATTTCCTGGGATGACACTTGCAATACGATCACTACCAGGATTTCATCGTCGTGTCCCCACTCATGCACTTCTGCTTTACCTTGCTGCTCCCTACTTGATTTGTGAGCATGCACCGTGTTCGACACTTGCCTCTGTCTGCAACATGATTTGTGGCTGCCATTGGCGTTGCCGTTCCGATGCATATTAAGGCAGCGGGGTTGGGGAACAGCCTCCCCACCTCTCGCTTGCTGCCAGCCCCCAGCCTGCAAAGGCCTTTATGTGTTTGCAAGCGCTTGCAGAAGGGATGTGTCCATCGTGCAGATCCGCAAGGGTGCCGTGCGCGTTGATGGCAGCAACGTGAAACGTTTTAGAAATGCTTCTAAGAAATGTGTCTAAGTTTTTAAATGTTTATGATCCAGTGGCATTTAAAAACCATTGCTGCAGGTACCAGTCCCAGTACCACCGTGCACGTTCTTTGCACACATCCACGGCTTGGAGTGTTTCTCCGGTGGGAGACAACAGACAGTCCCAAACCACCACCGAGGAGCAGTGCTGGAGCTCTGTGTGGACCACGGCATCTCCCTGCCCTTCGCCTCCCCTCGCAGGGCTGGGGGCAGCGGGGAAGCCCACGTCCCACTGGCCACGAACCACGTAGTGCGAGCCCTCAGTTCTCACAGGTTTTGCAGGATCATGAATATATTGAGGTCATCCCTATTAGAGCTGAAATAGGTTTAAACATGCATGTGACAGAATGAAAATTTCAGAGCAGACTTCTGATTTCAGCAGCTGCTGGTATGAAAAGGAGCTGCTCAGAGACCCTCACCGGGCTCCCGGGGCTGATCTGGGCAGTGGGGCTTGGAGGGGGACACCCCGTGATGCTCCCCCATAGCGGGGGCTGCTGAGGTGGAGGAGCTCATGCCCACTGATGTCACACGAAGTTGGATCACATGGAGGGTGAGAGAAGCTTGATGGATGCCCGCCAGGAATTACAACCGATGAGTGTCCTCTTTCACTTGTCTGGGTTTGTTCCTTCCCACAGCGTGCGGGTACCGCGTGGTGCAGCCTCTGCCAGCGCCAGGGTCCCCTGAGCTCATTCTCCTACTTGTGATCTTCCGAAGCAACCCTGGCTTTCGCTCTTCAGCGTGTTGCTCGCATCTTTAAAAAGTCCTTCAAAAATAGTCAATTTGTTTCTATAAGGATGAACCAACTAGTTCTCGCAGAGACATCAAATAAATCTACTTCATACATTATTTGTTAACTTCATCAAATAAAGTACAATTTTATGGCTTAAATGTCAATCTCCACAGCTCATTGAGTTCTTTAAAACAGCAGAGAGACTTGCCTGTTTACAGAAGCAAAAATTAGGCAGGCAGCTTTCAGCTAGTGCAGGGAGCCCGTTGGTTCTTTTAGTAGGAAGAATCATAAAATATATTCAATGTGGAGAGTGTGCAATTTGACAAAGACAATTTGATTTGTCCATGGCTTTTAAAATATTCATACCACTTTGATGGACTATAGTTTTATAAATATGGATTACCATTAACTGGCACAGGCAGTCGCTGCCTACAGATAGTGTTCCATGAGGCTTGTTCGGAATGAAGGCCTCCAATAAAAAAAATCATTATCTCTGCCTAAAAACCCTAATCAGTAACATTTGGTTCATTTGCAGCTCAGAGGTCAGTAATTCACTTTAACTGCTTATGTGTTTGTGTCGTTTGAGAGGAAAAGGATTTTGTAGTTTTACTCCTCAGATCTAGAAACCACTCCTGGAGCCGGGGGCCACGGGGATGGCGGGATGGGCACAGAGCCGCCCAGGCCCTCGCCGAGCAAACAAGCGGCCCGCCCCAGAGCTGCCAGGATGCCCGGGAAGGACAGCAAGCCCCTGTCTGGGATGAGAAAATGGAAAGAGGTATGAATTCAGTGAATTGTCGGATATTCACCTGGAATTTGCCGTGAACCTCCTCCCCAGGGTGCTCCACAGTGGCCGGTCATGGCAAGAGCATCTGCACTGGCACGGCCAAGGAGGGGTCAAGAAGAACACGCGGCAACATTTAACTGCTGCATTTATCAGAAAATGAAATTGTTTTTTTAAGATAAGGAAAACTAAGAAGTTTGCAATAAAACAAATAAAAAATAAGAGTTGAAATCCAGGGAAAACAATGATAAGATTTGGTATTGCTTTTGTTGGCTTCAGATCCAAACTGAAGTCTGAGAGTATGGGGAATGTCATGTTTTTTGAAGCGATAAACCAGTAACCAGCTTGTTCTTGGAATAAAGTATTTCGTGTACGGTATATACACATAGACAAGCACACACAGGAGAGCGCTGGTGAGTCTAGCGTGCAGCCCGAGAACCTGAATTAGCAAAGTGCTTTGAGTTTCTAACAGTAATTCAACTTGTGAAGTAGCTTCAGCTTCCAGCCCAAAAGTTTATTCAAGTTAAGAAAACACATCCCCAGATTAAAAAGAGTATTGCACCACTGTCAATTTTCAGACGTTGCCATCAGGAAAAAAAAATTACATTTCAGGCTGACGAGCGACTAATCAAGGCAAGTGAAACGGTGCTGCAATAAATTACTCCACAGCGAAATAAACCACACAAACAGACCGATGATAATAAATGTAAATTATTTCTCTGAAGAAATTTTCTTGGTATATGAGTAATACGAACCATCAGGAAGGAGTCTTCCTTAACATTAATTACAGAAAATGACAAGTGAGCTGATGACTGCGAAGGCTCATTATCTGAGAACATATTCACAACTTTGCAATTTGCGCGAGATGTACTCGGGCTAAATTAATCTCCCTTCTTTGCATGAGCCTCTTCTAATTTTCATGTTATTAACAGGTTTGCAGTATCACTCAGTGCTTGTCACTCTAATCAGGTTTCGGCATGTTCGCAAAAGCGAAGTGTCATTTATAAGGATAAGCCCTCATAATGGCGCTCTCTTTCATGTGGAGAATTCTACAAGGTTGCTTTTAATAAGGTCCTTTAATCATCTCCCTTTGCTCAACTTTTGGCCCCTCTGTTTTTTCATGAAGAGTCATTAAAAGACTTTGAAGTTCATCAAGGATGAAAAATTCATGACATTGTTGCAGGAAAAAGGCCAAGGGACGGAGGGACGCGACCGGGCAGGGGCATGGGCGCAGCTGGTGACAGGGGCCTGTCCCTGGGCTGCAGGACACCCCTCTGGCGAGCCAGCGCTGGGCCCCCCGAGTGGCCCTGGGCTGCCAGCCCAAGCGCCGGCTCTCACCGGTGCTCCCTGGCTCCTCTTCCAACACTGCTGGCTAGCGGGAGGCGGGCGAGGGTTTCTCCACGGGCAGCCGCCGCTCCGGCAGCCTGCAGGCAGCACAGGCAGCAGCATCCTCCCTCTGCTCGTGGGCCAAGCCATGGCACGGGATGGCTGCCAGCGGTGCCAGCGCGGGGACGCCTCTCGCCAGCGGTGCCAGCGCAGGGACGCCTCTAGCCAGCGGCTGACGGTCGTCGGCATCTCCCGCTCCCGGGCTGCCTCGGCCCTCGGAGCCAGCCCAGCCCTCGTGGTGGTGGCCGTGGTGTTTTGGCTCCTCCACAGCGACGCCTGGGCATGAATCGGCGGAGGGAGGACGCCGGCAGGAGGGAGGGTTTGGGAGCACATCAGTATCGCTGCTGGCGGCGGCAGAGGGGAGGCACGTGGTGCTTTAGAGGGGAGCGTTAATCAAAGGCGACATTTCTCTAGGTCTGCGGCATGGCTGGGCTGTTTGAGGTTAACCTTATTCTTCTTCTGTGATTTGATAACACTGGACTGGTGTTTATGCTGAAGCTTTTGAACACAATGGAAGGAGGGGGAGAACTTTATTAAATTTTTGAAATTCATTTAAGCGGGGCTAGCATAATGAATTGCCAGATCTTGTGTGCACATTGTCCCCGGAAGCAACAATAATTTAGGTGGACATAAACCAATATGTAGATTAAAAATGTTTAAGCCAAGTGTCGCAAAATATATAAAAACATAAGGCAGAATTAACATATCAAAGTTTAGCATTATAAGTAATGACGGGTCAGATATAAGGTTATGTCTGCAAAATTGCATTTCAATATAATAAATCCATTCAAACTCTGTCCAGAGACACAAATTGAATCTATAGACGAAGCAACTGCAATCCATTGAATGTTATGAAGTATTCAAGTGAAAACAATGCATTTAGAAAAGGAAATTGAGTGTATTTTAAATGTACAGGTGTTTGGAACTTCCATATAGCTTTCCGCTCGCACAGATTTGTATACACTGCATACACAGCCTACTTTTGACAAAGTCCTCAAAATGATGAATTTCTGATGGAAGACTTGATATCGCAGCAGATCTGTTATGCACCGCTTATCCTGTAACACAAACCATTAATAATAATCACGCTCCCCGCCGTACAGAGCGCTCTTGTTAGGGTTTCAAAGCTTTTGCAGCTCCACACGCCCCGAAGGATGCTGCCGCGGGCGCGGAGCCGCGGGCTGGCACAACCCCAGGGGACCCATGGTGCCGCCATCCCCAGCGGGTCCTTGGCTCCGCAGACAGCCAGTGCTCCCCATCCCGCACCCCAGGATCTCCATCCTCCACCTCCACCCCAGCCCTGTGGAGCCACTTTTTTCCTCCCACACTTTTCCACAGCCAAACTTTCCCGAAAACCAGACACTTGGTGCCTCCACCCTCTCGCCCAGACAGAGCACGCTAACAAGCACTGGGGGTCCCAGTGTCTTATGAATATTTGATAGAGGCACAGCCCTTCTGGAGCTGCATTAACACACCGCTGAGAGTTATTAGCACTAATAACACACCGCAAAAGGCAAGCGCAGGCACCAGGATTGGGAAGGTCCTACCCCAGCTCCCGCTCCAGCTGAGGGCAGCGGGGGGGCTGCCCGTGCCCCCCAGCACCAGCCCTGCCCTGCTGCGCACCCCACGGACCAGGCTGAGTGTGGGCAACACATTTACCCAAATCCCAGGCCCTGTGGGGAGTGTGGCGAGGCAGGAGGTGGAGGTGCTGCCACAACATTTTGGAGCATCCCTGGCCACAGCGGAGGGGGAAGCAGGAGGCTCTTCCCTGCTCCCTTCGGGCTTGTCAGGACGCTGCTGCCAGAGCCAAGAGGGGACCTGTGGCTGCA
Organism: Strix aluco; assembly: GCF_031877795.1. NCBI lineage: Eukaryota > Metazoa > Chordata > Aves > Strigiformes > Strigidae > Strix > Strix aluco. Next base: position 15,856,863 of record NC_133950.1, read on the forward strand.
TGTCCCAGGTTGTTCATGTCCAGAGGTGGGGGGCAGGCAGGGGAAGGGGGGCAGGGAATCCTCCCCATGGCTCCGGCAAGGCAGGGACCAAGGGAGCAGCACCAGCAATCCCCACTCCCGGGCACGGGAGAGCTCTGGCGGTGAGGCCTCGAGAGCGGAGATTAAAAGGTGCTTTTGGGAGCTCGCGTGATGGGGAACGCAGACTTTAATAGACATGTTCATCTTTCAGCAGTGTGTTTTGCATGTAATAATGTCAGCACACTTCTCATTCTGGCAGAAATTCCACAGATAATTGGAAAGAAGTAAAAATGAAAACATTAGAATTTGCCATGTCATATGTTAACTTTTTATTATTGTATGATGCCAATGGTCCACTGACAGATGCTGTGTTATTAACATTTGATTAAAAATCACTTCAGGTCTAAAGCAGCCTGTTCAGAAGAGAACATCTTGACAAGCCTGGTGGTTTGTGATTGACAATTAATAACATTCTGTGTGTCACAACATAGATAGTGTGACTTATTGGTGCTGGTGTAATGCAACACTTTTCATCTGAGCTCTTCAAATTGGTACATAGAAATGGGAGAGAAAGAGCCTAATTCAGCTGGCTTTGATTACAAACAAAACGGAGCTCATGCAGATCTCTCCATCCCCTTTCCAGAGCAGACCGACAGCGCTCAGCAGACAGACCCTCATCCCACCCGTCCTCTGCAAGGGAAAGGACTTCACCATCTCATCACACCACCAAACTTCTGTGCAAAAACTCAGTATTAAACTATGCAGTTACAGCAGTTACTTGCAAATCTGTTTGTCTAACAAGAAATTGTAAGGAAAACTGTTTCATTTTCTTAAATATTAAAATAATTTGTAACTGGAAAGATGATAGGTCAGTCCTCTGAGTTTTGGCTGGAGACTCTCTTAATTGCACGCTACTACAAGCGAGATCTGATGTCTGTGTGTCAATAGTGAAATTCATTTAAAACATGTAAATTATCTTCAGACAAGGTCTGGAATGTACCATTTTAATTGCCTTTGCTCTCGCAAAGGTGAAACTTTGAGAAACTTTTATTGTGCTCTGCCTACTTCGAGATAAAGGCTGTAGCAGCGCTGACCACATTTACATCCAGACACAAACATTACCGTGGATTCAGGTGCTGCACCACAGCGAGCAGGAGCCTGGGCAGCTCTGGTTAGCAGCAGCCCAGACCTCTGCCAATCCAGCATACTCCATCCAAATGGGTCCTTGCCATCTTTAATTCATCATTTATGGAAAAGCCCTTTCCCAAGTGCTATGGGACAACATGCTTTGCTCAGAGGCAGCAAAAATCCACAGCAACTTCTGCGGATGGAGAGGGGCCAGGGCGCTGCCCACGCAAAGGTCTCCTCACACAGAGCTGGATGCAAAATGCCATTTAGCAGACAGGGTTCAAGCTACAAGAGATTTGGATTTTGCTCCCAGTCCCCGACCACCGCCAGAAGAGCCCTGTTGCCAATGTGTGACTCCTCCCGGCCAGGGCTCCCCGGACCCTGCAGAGCGCGGTCGCCGTTACAAGCAATGCAAACACTTTCCCAGCCCTAATGCAGTAAGCAGGGGAAATAATTACAGATTTCCAAGGTTCAACAGGGAATACTTCTGAGAAATGCGTCCTCCACTGGGAGTTTCATAACCATTTAATCTAATTTTTCTTGATGTTTTGATCTTCCTTTTAAACAAGGCATTTGTCATTAGCTTTCAAGGAGACAAGTTGCTAATACATTACACTCTTAAAAGGCCCACAGTTAGTGTCAATGTCTTCTGATGGCTGTTCACTAACAGTACATGAAAGAATTGCCAGTGTCAGTTCCTCTCCACTTGGCTACAACAGCAGCACGGTTCCCCCCCCCCCCCCCAGCAGCACCAGGGGGACACTGGTCCAGGGGGTCACAAGGTCCCAGCTCTGCCTCCTCCCTTCCTATCCAGAGCACTTCTCATAGTGCTTTCACCACCCACCTTGTGCTTGGATGACTCCAGGTGCTCCTGACCATTTCTAAGTGGACATAAAACAAAGATCCATTGGGAAAAAGAAACATGAGAATAAATCCTCTCACACAAAAGTCCTGTTCTCCCATCCAGCTCCAAAGGGTGAATTTCACCCCTAAGTAGGATGAGAGTCTCCAACTCCACCTCAGCGAAAGTCAGCTTTGTTTGCTAGTTAGCTCCAACGAGGAGCATGGATGGAGCAGACAGAGCCAAAAGCTGCAGGAAGGGCCCAGAATGAGGAGAGGTGCCCGGGGGGGTGGTCACTGGGCAGCACACCAGTCCCCAACACAGCAGCGTCCTGCAGCCACCCCATGGCCTCAGACAGCTGGAGGGAAACTGGATCCTTTGGGAAAAGGGATTCGAGGTTGGAGAGTGGGAAGAACAACCTGAAGCCAGACACGTCCTCAGTGGGAGCAGCTGTCGCTCGGGTTCCTTTCCAAGGGGGCAGGGGTGCAAAGCCCCCCAGGGCGGCACCGCACGCACAAGACCTGATGCAGCCGTTTGTGCTCCCAGTTCTCCTGCCCGCTGCCTTCCAGGGGCACTCAGAAAACCATCAGCACACGCTGTGCCCCCTCCTCAGCGGGACCGGGGCTGCCCAGACCCTCACCCTGCCACGGCTGCACCTCATGTCTCTGCTTCCTCTGCTCTTTGAAGAGTGTGAACAAAGCAGATGGAAAAAATATTTTTTTAACTTCCTGGATGACATAACTTGCATATTAAATAATAATGAACCAATAAATTACAAGGAACTAAACAACCAGAAGAATATGTATGTGGAGCTTGGAGTATTTATAAAAGAATAAATCATTCATGATGTATAAACTCCGTGTAGCTAAATGCATCATTTACTGAACTCTAACACATTTCACAACATATCCACCCCTAACTAGCTGTTTTTAAGAGCAGGCATGCACCTTCACAGAAACACCGGTGGATTAGTGGGTTACAGAGATTAGCAGAACTCATTCACTACAGCATCAACAGCAGAAGCAGCACATCTATGGCCACTTTCAGTATGAACATCTCAGTAAAATCCCACTGGGCAGCCGCAGGGCAGCATACCCTGCGTTTCCAGGTAGTGCCAGAGAGGGGACAAGACCAGACAAAGCCCACATCCCTCGGACACCCCAGCACTCAATGAAGCGGCCCCGGGCAGGACAGAGTCACTCCTGCACCCAGCAGTGAGAGACCAGCAAGAGACATCAAGTCCAGGGAGCTGTAACTGGTGCCAGGGAGCAGTGGGAACAGCACTCGGTTAACTCGGACGGCTCCAAACCCCCCCGCTCCCTCCTCACCTCACAGCCCAGGCTCACTTTGAGCACCCCAAGACTCCTCTGCAGGATCTGGAAAACATGAAGCATGTTTGAACATCAGGTTCTTACAGAAGTGGTTAAGATAGATTTAAAAGTCTGATTTTAGGCTTCTCTGCTGAAGACCACGAGGCTGTGCTGCCTCGGAAGAGCCTGGCCAGAGGGTTTCTGCTGCCTTGCAGCTGCGCCTGTGGAGGGGCTGCCCTTCGTTATGCATGATGCACAGGCAGTCACTCCTCTGACATGGTGTCACTTCTTTCTGGCTGCTTGATTTTTTTTTAAACAAGATAATGCTGAATAATGCATAGCAGGTACATGTTTTTTGACAAAGAGTCATTCCACTAAAGTGTTTTTTAATTGGGAGGTATCACAAACATTTTCAAGTGCCCAGCAGCTTCTGGAATACCTAATGCTGGGGCAGGCAGCAGCTCACTGCTGGGAGGGAGGGCAGCAACCCCCGCAACCTTAGAAAAAAAATCTACTTTTTCTGTCTTTTAACACATGTGGCTCCTCTTTCTACACCTCATGTTGACTTCTTTCTGTAGAAACCTAAAAGACTTCTGCCACCACCCTCACAGCAAGCTTCACGTGTGGACAACTGAGGCGACTGGTGCACGCTGTGCTGGGACAGGCAATCCAGGGGGAGGCAGACGCATCTCTGCTGCTCTGCAGAAGACCGGAGGCACCAACGAGCCCTTGCTGACCGAAGTTCTCCACACTCGAGTCCCGTCTCCCAAAAGAACAAGTCCCATCGGACTCCTGGCAGGCTGGCTCACAAGGAAACCAGAACAGGAAGGTTGGGAAGGTTGGCTCCGTCCCACCGCAGCCACGGTGGCATTAATCACGGAGGAGCCCATGGCCTGGCCCGCCTTGTTTTAAGCGCTGCACCTGTCATATGGTAATTAATGGGTGTGGGATTTCTTCTGACAGAAATTCAATGGCCTGGAACAGACTTTGTGCCAGTCTTTTGTGCCTCAGGCAAAGTGCTTACTAAGTAATTTTATGGATACCAAGCTCAAACATTTTACAATTAGCACTTTGCTTTAGTTTGTAAAAGGCAGGGCCTTACCTCTCCCGTTGTGGCTGACAAACTTCAGCTCCAGAAAAGCTGTCTTTCCCCAAAACTGGTTTTCTGGGGTATTAACCTGGAGAGGAAGCTGGATCTGAGCAGCAGAAACTGCTGCAGACAGAGCGGTGGCAAATGCCCCCCAGACAGGGAAGAGACCCAAGGATGTCACTAAACCCCTCTGCTCCCAAACATCATCAGGAAACCACCCGCAGAGACCCCGGGGCAGCACCCTGGGCAGCAGGCAGCTTCCTGCATTGGGGCTGGGGATGTTTTCCATGATTGGGGTGGAATCTCATCCTGTCCTGCAGGCACAAGGCAGCTACATGGAGACCCCCACCCACAACCCCCCCAGCAGAGCTCCCAGCCCTCCTGAACCTCCGCCACCCTGGCACGTCATGCTGACCTCTGTGATTGATGGAGGTTTAAAGATAGAACCAGGCACAGAACCAGGTCTGCCATCAGCAGTGGCCAAGCGGCTTCCTGCACACTGACCCCCAGCCGTCACGGGTGGAGGGGCTGCTGCTGCAGGAGACCTCGCTGGGAACCTCCGAGCCCCGAGAAGAGGGCAGGGTGCGCTCAGCAGAGAAATATCTTACAGTAAACAGAATATTGTTTTATATGAAACCATTAAAAAGGTCCCTGAGGGCAGCCCTAAGTATATATTATATTTTACTCTGAATCCCTGTTTTGACTTGACTTTATAACAAAACCATGTTTTCTGTATTTAAGCAGATGCAGTAAAGGAAAGGTCATGACTGGTGCTGACATGGAAATCTCATTTGGCTCATGGGTCCCCTTAGGGTCTTTATGCTGTGTGGTACTTTAAGCATATTTCAAAGTACAACACTAAATGTCACTCTTTAATAGACAGAGGCATTCCAAGTGTTTCTTGAATTTCCTTGGAAAGTGCTTTCCTGAAGCCAAGGGCTCAGCGCTGTTCTGGTTTATGCCCAGCGCAGCAGGGATGGCTCCATCGCAGCCAAGGAGCAGCACTCCAGAGCCACATCTGCTCACTGCCTGGGAGGTAATTAAGCCTGGTAGCAGCTTCTTGCAATAACCAAGAATCAGGAAGGATTGCAGAAAAAAAAAGAAAAGCACCCAAATCCCTTTCTTTGACACATTTACCATATTTTGAATTAATTTCCATCTTTTTCTTTCCTCATCCAATTCTTCAAACTCATTCAGCAGCTCTTTTGGGACCTTAAATAGTTATTTTCACTTTTTTTAAAGTGTTTAAGGTCTAACACAGTCTGTACATGTCACTACAGCCCAATCCCCAATTCTGCAGTCTCTTGAAAGAGCAGTTCCGCTCTCAGGCTCAAGATACAATGTAGCTAGCCAGATGGCCTGGAAACTTATTTTATTTTTAATTTAGTTAATTTCTTCAAGAAATAAAGAATTTACTGATGAGTCAGAGGGATTGACACTGGTCAGGAAGACCTCAACTCAGTGAATTTCTGCCTTAAAAAGTAGCTAAAGCACTGAAAAAACTTAACTTCATTTTGACAGTTAAATTGGACTTTGTTTGAAAATGGACATTTTCATTTACAGTTTATCCTACAAAAGGGAGAGACAGAAACACACTCTAAATCCTCAGACACCCAACAGCTCCTGCTCAGCCGAATGCAACATTCCAGGCTGATCCCAAACCAAGTGTCTGTTTCCCATTTTTGCTTCAGCACAACCAAGACTCCAGTCAAGGAAAATCGAGGGAAACCCGGTGACTCCAGCTCTGACTCCCTGAGAGCCACCAGCTACAGCCCTTCTGCAAACAGCCTGGACAGGGGATCAACAGGCTCCTCTCCGTGGCTCTCCGCAGGGCAAGGATTTACGGCCAGTTTATGCTGTGTGTACCGTATGCAAGCTTATTTTTCTCTTAGCTGCTATAAAAATTAAAGATTTAGGTATATACTGCAAAAGGTACTACCAATTTTATGTACTAGCATTTCTCTCCTATGATCAGGGTATAAATCCAGCTTTTTCAGCATGTCCATAAATTACTCTGTATCAACAGGGCAGCTGCAGGTCAACTAAGCAAAGCCAGATAAACCTTTTATAACTTCTTGCCGTGGCTATCGTTATCATAAACTTCTCACACGCTGCAGGATGGCTTTGTCCTCATGATCAAACACATCTTCTCCATAGCTGTTGGAAAGGTCTCTTCAATAACATTTTCTTACTTCTGAACATTCACCAGTGCTTTTTAGCTATTTGGTGGCAGCCTGTGTGGAAATTGATTCTGCCAGAGTGTGGTGGTTTGTCAGCACCATGAGGGCTGCTATAGGGGAAAACCAATTCCGGCTCAGCCAGACCCAGTACGCAGAGCCATGAGCCAGCTGCTCGGGAGTGAGGTGACACTCCGTCACCCAGAGCTTTAAAAGCAATTCTAAAATTTCATCTGTTGATTTTATGCTCTCAAGAGTGAGGCAGCAGTTGCCTGCACACACGCAAGATGTGGGTTACGATGCTGCCAGAATTACCCAAGTTTTTTCCCATGAGGCATCACAAGAAAACTAAAGGACTTATCACAGGAAGAAGAAAAACTCTAATGTTCTTGCCCAAATAGGGGCACTAGTTACCTGAGATCCCTGCTAATGCAAATTCCCCCACTAAAGTCTGTAAGTGTGGTATGTGTGAGCAGTCTCACCTGAACAGAGCCACTTCTCTACTCGTGCAAAGTTCCCAAGTCCCAGCCTGTGTCTGGCCAGAGCCAAAGGCTGGGACCGTCCGCACAGGCTGGTCCCTGGGGGCAGAGGCTGCCACAGTAGGAAGAGTCTCCTCAGGGCACAACCATGAGTGCCCAGAATGCTTATCAAGGTTAGAGTGAATACACTGACATGTAGGATTCATAACGAGGGGTTTTGCAGTTTTCAGAAGACAAGGTGCAACAAAAAAGTTGATGTGAACATCCAGGAGAGATGGGCAGGTTCAGACCTTCAAATCCTCCCGCCAGCATCACCACACAATTCCCCCTCTACATCACTGTCCTGCCCGTCCTCACAAATCTCATTTATTGCCATCATTGTGAAAAACAAAATATTTTTGTAGTGTAAATGGAAGCAAATATTTGAAGTCACATGGTGCTTTCTTTGCATTAATTAGCAATTTACTGAACAAATATTGCTGTGTAAACCAACAATCAGTATCTTGTAATTAAAAGCCTGTTCATGTTTATCTGTAATCTTTCCCTGAAGATAAAACCCTCTGAAAACCAGTCTACAGATGTTTCCAAAATGGAAAAAAATGTCAATGTAAAGAAACTCATTGAAATAAGTAAAACATTGTCATCTACGCGAGGTACCAGAATATTCTAAGCTCCTGCTCATCATTGTAAGCCTTGGTCCGTGCTGGGATGCGGCGGAGAGGAGCCCTGGCGCTGGGCAGGTCACCGCTCTCGTGCGGGTCCAAGGCTGCAGCCACGTCCTGCACTGCAGTGACTATCCCAGTTCCTCGCCTGTGAGCGGGGCCAGCCTGCCCGGGAATCCCGGCCTGGAGGAGCCAGCCCTTGGGTCGCACCCGCCGCTCCTCGTTCCCCTCCAGCACCTGCACAGCACCATGTGGACACGAGCTCTGTTCATGCAGGAAAACCCCTGAGCATCTGCAAATACACCCGCACCCTACCAAATAGAGAGCCAGCTGCATTTGCCGTTTTCAAAGGGTTAACTTCAGGAGATACCTTCTACATTTCCACAATGATTTCTCCCCAGTGGAAAAATTCCTGATCTTCATTAATATTTAAAAATGAAAGCACTGAGTATTCTCAGTAGCACACGAGACACAAGGACAAATTAATCTCTGGGGTAACCATTGAACTCCACCGAGTTACACCAAAGATATGATTCCCCAGTTCCTTCTGCTGATTAAAGGTGAGAGTAAAGACCAGGCCTGTGGGCCCCTCCCCAACATTTTCCTCCCTCAGAACGCGCAGGGAGGGGAGCACTTTGCTCACAGGTACTCTCTCCAGGGTTGGGGGCAGGACTGTCCTCGAGCTGTCCTGGCTGCGCTGCGGGGGCCGGTCTCTCACCCACAGCCGGGCATCGCCGAGCCCGGGACAGGCATGGGGGACTTACTCTCCTGTTGGAAAATCAAAGCCAGCCTTTAGCTGGAGGACCCAGGAACATCCCCCTGCTCGTCCCCTGTCCCCAATACCCGTCTCTGCAAGCGGGGGACAGCCAGAGAAACCCCACTGAGGGCTGCTGACAGGCACAGGTGAATGAGAAATCCAACACTTCTCAGTAACAAATGCTTCCTAAATATTTATAAATCTAACTCTATCCTTTTTATATACTAACACTTAATACGTTACAGCTTTCCCATGAATTCAGGTGCCTGCGCAATAGCCCTTCAAGGGGATTTCTCTGCCTTTCCTGGGGTACAAGCCGTCGGTTCACAGAAACATCCTGCAGCCCTCAGTGCACGAGCAACCTCCACCCGGCGGGGCAAAGGCTCCAGGGGGTCTGTCCCACCCGTAAGAAAAACCAGGGGATTGTTCTCTCCAGCTCTTATGCACTAAAAAGGTGGAGCTAATATTAAAATTGTCTGCCTTAACTTCTAAGAAACATATTCCAAAGGCATAGCGTAATGGCATAGTTATCTAGATTCAGGAGTCCCTTTGTTCCTGTGAAGGAGGAGGCATGCTCCAGTCCGTGCTTGTGCAATTAAAGAAATCCCTTCTTTAAAACGGTTTCATGGTATTTCCAAATGTGGGATCTCCATCCCTGCACTCGGTTATCAATAACACACTGCTTCCTCACAACTTCCCTCCTAGGGTACTCACGTTCTACCGGTTAATGTTTTGCAGAGTCAAACCATAAAATCCTCATATTCTGTAGGAGTCATACATCAATAAAAAATTGAGCCCAGGCCCATTTTGCGTTTGACCCATTGCCTGTTGCCAAAGCCTGCAAAGATCTTTAGCCTCTAGATTTCCCATGGTCAAACAAAATAAGGTCTGAGTGGCATTAAATATCACTTTCGCATTACACACATTTTTCTTTCATATAGAGTGTCATAAGTGGATAAAAAACCTGATATTCTGGGTACCTAAAGCACAACACAGCTTCTACTGAAGGGACCTTTAGGGATAAGAGGCTGGTATGCTGTTAAAGATTAAAACCCAGCCGTCTGCTTTTATGTTTGAGAGTCCTTCGCAGCTCCCTGGTGACATCACGTTCATCTCACTGTATTTGAAAAATGCATTTAAATGTCAAAACTAAAGTACCCAAACAATGGCTCCTTAGCACACTAACTGTTAACACATTGCTTAGCCAAACGTCTTCCCCAAGACATATGGGACTGACTCTATCCATAAAATATACCACAAGTAACACGAAGTCCCAGAGGAAATAAATACTCTCTGCTGTACTCTGACCTGGTTTTTCCTCCTAAAACACGCTTGAAGACATGTTTCACTGCAGGAGTGGACATCGATTTCAAATGCCTCCCTGTAGCACCGCACCGTCTCAGGGCTGAGGAGATGCTCCCGGGCTGCAGCTGCAGGGCTGCAGCTCCCGGAGTGCATTCGTGGAAGGGCTTGGGCTGATCCCACCATTGAGCCCCGCTCTGGCAGGAGCCCCACAGCTTTTTAACTCAGATGAGGAAAACAAAGGTTTCTGATAGCTAAATCCTGCAGCCGCCCACCCCAAAAGTGTTTCCAGACCAACTACAGGGCGGCGGTGCCTGCCCGCTCCCGGCTCCGGGGCGTTTGGCTGCCGCTGGCTTTAAGCCACAACAGCTTGTTCTCCTTCCAGGCCTAGCTGGGCGCAGCAGCCGCCGGCCTGGACAAAGCTCTGAGCAACCTCCTCTGCCCCCACGGGTCAGACTAGAGATCTCCAAAGCCCTTCCAACCCCAGTTAACCCACAATATCTCTCCCTACCACGCAGGTTGTTCTGGTGTTAGAGGGGTTAACCTGGTTCAGTGTCAGTGCTCTGCTCTCAGCCCAGGCGCCAGAACTACAGCCCCTTCCTGAGCTGGCAGGGTGTCAGGAAAAGGCTTCGGCATCGCACAGAAGCAACACCGTGTTCCTGAACCACCCGACACCACCACGTCTGACAGACAGAACGGCCGTTCAGCCTCCTTCCATCGGCAGCCCAGGAGCGCTGGCATGTCAGACCGAGCCCCTGAGCAGGGCTTGGTGGGCGCAGCCCTGGTGAGTGCGCGGGATACGCGGTTACTTCCAAAGCCACACGCTGGGTGTGTTTCATCCCAATTGAAATAAAACCGTTCAGATCAATGAACTCAGTAATTTACTTCAGACAGACCTAATCAGAACAAGGTAAAAGAGAGGCAACTTTGCAAAATGTAAATGAACCTGAAGCCAGAGATACCAGTAATGGGAATTCAATGGCAGCCTGTGTAAGAGCAGCAGAACCATTAGCTGCCCTTAATTCCAGCTGCTTGGAATAGGGATGGGTGGGAGGTGAGAGAAAAACAGGCTCCTTCCTCTAGCCCTGCAAAGCTGTGAAAGCAGGATGCTCAGCTTGGGGGTTAAGTGCAGCTCTGCCCTGTCCCCAGGGGTTACTGGACACTCTGCACACCCTGGCACACAGCGTACTGACCTGCTGAGGACCTACTGACCATCCCTGGATGGGTTCTAACACCTCAAAGCACAGAACAAAACTGGGCAAGACCATCCTCAACCCCCACTGGGAAAGAAGCTACCTGCCACAGGTGGTCATTAAACAGGAACCCACTTGCCCAGCAGATTTGGGCTGATTAAGCTTGGCCCCAAGTGGTGCAAATGCCATTTTTCTGGCAGAGCAGAGCCTTTCCCTGGAGCAGGGCTGACCCCCGAGCAGGTCTGCACAAAGGCTGACAGGTCAGCAGCAGCCCGACACCAGGGAAAGTTCTCATATGGTGAAACCATCAGCAGCTACTGCTGGGGAGACCCAGCTCCCGGTCAGAGCCCCAGGGCTGGCGGGGGGCTGCGAGAGCAGCAGTGGGAAAGAACAAAACCCCCATTTGCTCAGGGAAGCCCCGTTTTCTTTGGGCAATGTGGAAATGAAGCCAGGGTACGCAGCGCTCGTGTCACAGCACTGGTGCTGCTGAGGGAGCACTGGCTCTTTTTCAGAGAAGAGCAGTTAGGTCTTCATAATGGACTGCAACTTTCTAGAATAATTTAATTTTTTCCTAGTGTTACGATGCCAGAATTTCAATCAGACAAAACCATATAATGGATTTCTTTTTCTGGGCATGTTACATAAATTGCATATTCAAGTACTATAAAATATTTGTAACAGACAGGTACTTTTCTAAATTGGGTCTGACAGTAAGCGATAGTGACTGGAATATTTATGTGATGGCACCTATGTAATGAGACAAAATGCAGGGTGTGGGAGTATGAACATGCCAACAGGAATCCCACACACATTTCCAGCTTTTCTCCCCGCTGCGCTGAGATCCCTGACCAACAGAGGCCGTGACCTTTGTCATCAGGGAGCTGTGGCAAAGCCCAGCAAGCACAGAGCCCTACAGCAGAAATTTGGACCGATTCTCCCTTCCTCCCTCCTCTTTGCTAAGTCTCATCAAAGCCTCGTTATTTTGAATCTTGGAGCTTCTGCACGTGGAAACAGCTTCCCCAAGACACTTTGGCAAAGCACAAAGAGCTGGCCACAACCAGTGAGGCAGGACAGGGGCTGAGCTCTGCTCAAGAGCTGCTCTTGGGTGCATTTTTTTTTTTTGCGCCTTTAGATGCCCTCCCAGCAGGGATACCAGGGAATACCCCTTCACTGCTCTGGGCATCCCCAGCATTTGGAAACAGTCACCAAGCACCCCAGCTCCACCAGACAATTTTGACTGTATGGTGACAACAGCAGTTGGTCTGACTTGCTGCTCCCACCCGTCACAGCCCAGAGCCCAGGCTGTTCCTGCACAACACAACCTCCACATAAAGACCAGTTTTTCTCCTCCATGAAAAGGCAGACTCTGTCCTGAGTCCTTCAGTACCGGGGGGGCAGCTCTGCCATGGTGGGTCACTCCCCAGCTCAGGGTGGCTGGAAGGATGCTCCTTGTGCAGGGCAGCTGCCCCCAGGTCTTGCCCAAGGACTTGCACCACTGCCAGAGCCTCCCTGAGACTAAACACTCATTTCAGTAACATTTTCTTGACAACCACAGTTGGTGGGTCTGTATTTAGCCTTTTTACAATTAAAATATTGTATTGATACAAATAGGCTCTGGCAGCCGCTTCAAGAGGTTTTTAATTGAATGATTATTGTATTAAATAACTGTTTTTAATGGAGCATGAACTTGCTTAAATGATGACTGTGGAGCTATTGAGGGCTCAGAGAATTTCACAGGTATTTCCAGCTTTTCACAAATAAATATTTATGTCTTGCCAGCAGAAGGATTTTCTGGCTGGCCACTGCCGGGTGCAGGTAGACACTCCCATCAACAGGGAGCGCAGCGCTGGGCGAGCTCTGGAGCTGTGGCCAGTGGTTCCTCAGGCTGGGCCAGGACCCCCAGCCCTGCCACAGACGGTCTGAAGCCAAACCCGCCGCTTCGCTCCCGGCCTCGTCCACTCTCCACAGAGGCATCACAGCAGACACCTGCTGTAGGACTACAGCACACGCTCCTTGGCATAATACCAGCTTTCAGAGGACAAATCCTTCCTCTTGGAGCTATTTTGCAGTGAAACCTGCCCACAAGACCAAAATGGGTAGGGGTGCAGAGCTCCCTTTCCAGGGGAGGGCCATGACCTCTCCCACAGCAGGAGACATGCCCATCACTAAAAACCTCTTTGGTACCGACACCTCCGTCTAGCTATAGCTCACGTCAATTCGTATTACGCATGAACAGCAGAAGCAAACGTGAATATGAACCCTCTGGAAAAGGCTTGCACAGTTCTTCAGCATGAGCAGGATTAATCACAGATAATAATTACCATACCAAGAGATAATACTTCCAGCAGATCAGCCTTGCCTCCCAGCTCCCGGGCAGACAGGACCTATCAAAACCAGGGGGAACAGCCACTGCAGTGCTTCCTAGCATGATACCCCCTGTTTATTAAATCATCACTCGCAATAAATCCAGATTTCATCGTTTATCAGATCAGAAAAATGGCATCAAGCCAGCAAGCCCCCAGCCCTACACAATGCTCAGCATCCCTTTAACCTTCTGTTCCCACTTACAGCAGCACCTTTGCAGCTGCCTGCATCTACTGGGGCTTCTGAGCAAGGGCCCATTTCGTCTGCAGAGCATTAAAACCCTACAAAACGCAGCCAAATACTGCAGCCAATAACAGGACCTGCAGGACACGTTCAACCAGCGGTGAGGTATTTCACACCAGCACGTTTTGGATGAGCCATGAAATTCCCAGCAGCAAATCTCACTGCAGCGCAAGGGAGAGGCTCCATCACCCTGGGTTCACCAGAGATGGCCACCACCAGCCTCTTTTGCATGCCAAGGAAGGCTTGCTTAATTACTCTCCCAGCTTATGCAGCTGCGTGACAGCAATGTGCACTATTGGTTTATTGCCTCCATTAAGGCTCCAATAACTTAACAACAGATCAATAAGCCATTATCACCCTCAGCCTTGAAAATCCAGTCACCCCCAAATCCACCCAGCTCTGATAAGTTCACGGTTTCTCATCACTAAAGAGCCAAGGCAATTTGTTAAAAGAGTCTGTGCTGTCAAAACGCCCCTTCCTGCAGCAAGGGGGGGAAAGGGGCTCCCTCCCTCCCCTCGTCCTGCCCCCACCAGCACCCCCCACCTCTCCCCAAGACAGCAAGTGGGCAGCTCCCCACCGCCAGCATCCTCTCTCACTGCACCCCAGCTCTGTCCCCCACCCTCTCCTGACTGCTACAAGGTAAAAATCAATATCGCTACTTTAGCTTTTAAACACCTGCATGGCTCTCCTTTTAAGAGAGAATTTGCAATTTGAAGCGCTAACAATTTACTTTGCTAAAAAATTAATTCAGCAATTTTCCATAAATTATATGCAGCTCAATAATAAAAATACCATTTCTACATTTGGATGCTTTCCATTACTGCTCCTGTTCATCTTCAGAATAAAATAGCTTTTCAGAAACAGTACTATCTAAAAGTATTTTCTGAAAAGTGATATTGAATTGATACATTAGAGGAGAAAGTTGGGCTCCTTTTGTAAGTCGTACATTTCATAATAGTCTTAAAGAAAGTTGTCTCTGAATGCAGTAATTTAGTCCTGAAAAAAGTGACAAACAAATAATTCCAACTAAACTAGAGAAAGAAAAGAAGTGACTTTTAATTATATAATCTTTTTTGATGAATTTATTTCTGACAGTTTTATAGGCTGACAAGAGAAAGTATTTTATATGCAAAAAACATTATTCACTCTCAGCTGTTAAAGCATAAAAATTGTCAAATGATTTTAATACAGTTTTAAGTTTAATGTTTATTGTCAGAAAAAAGTCCACAGCAATTACCAAATCACATGGCCCTTAATTCTTTGTTTCTGACAGCAAAAACAATAAAATATGTTTTTGCCCAAACCTTTTACTGTACAGATTTATGAGGTTTAAAAGACAGCTGTTTTTCTTATTTTGCCTTTAAGGAACTAAACTTCCAGCCATTTTCCAGCATGAATGAATCACCCTTCTTCATCTGAGCAAGTAATTATGTACAGCTCTGCATCTACCCTGAGTCCGTAGCTGGGACTCCCGTACAATGAAGTTCACTTCCCCTCGGTAGGTGTCCAGACTGGAGCAGTCACTTGTTGAAAGAAAAGCAGTTTTACCTCCTGCAGGCAGCCCCACTTTTTTCCCCAAAACCGTGTTCAATAGAATAAGGCAATTTAATTCACAGCAATTTTCCTGTCCCAAGTCCTTTGGAAGTTCAGATATTTTTTCAAGGAGATAGAGGACAACATTAAAAGCTGTAACTTCTCTCATTTGCCAGCGGTGAGATTCTCTTGCATTTGACGGGCTTTGAAAGATGATCTCTGCAGCTTACTGCCTGTATATCTGGGATTCAAATGAGAGGCAAACTTGCATACTCATATGTGGGATTTTAGAAGCAGCTCCATTTGTCCTCATCCAGAGCATTGTCAGAAGCAGCAGCGTGTCACACCGTCTGCGGTGACAGCCAGAGGTGCTGGCAAGAGGCGACTCCGAGCCCAGGTACCACCAGACGTTCTCCCCAGTCCCCTGAGGCTCGCTTTAGCTTGCCTATAGGAAAGCTTGTGCCCAAAAGGGCATATTATGGCCTGTGAAGGCTGTGAAATGGTACATAACTAATGATTTTTAATATCAGAATAATGAAACCAAGCTGAGAAATATTAATCTTTTAAAAAATGTAAAGAACTAGGGCTCTGTTTCCATGGCAAACCACATCCTGCACATTATCTATCAATTGGGGATTACAGTGGCATGGTAAATAGAAGGGGTAAATACAGGAGAAAGGAAGGCATTGCTTTTCTGTCTGCAGAAATAAGCCATGCTGCCAGTATAAAAGCATAACAGTATTTTCTAGAGCTGATAGAAGCCTCAAAGCAGCCAGGTTTCTGTCCATCCGTCCCTGCCCCTTGGCTGGCCAAGTGGTGCCTCCAGCCCCGAGACCCACGAACCCCCGGTCAGCGCAGGACCCAGCATCGCTCCGCCACAGGGACCACTTTACATCAGCAGCACAGGCACTTGCTTTACATCAGAGTTTTTCACATCCTCATACCCTCACTAGCCAAGCCAAAAGCCCTCCAAACTTCCAGGAGTTTGCAAACCCCTGCTATAAATAGACCCCTAATAGGAGGCTGTAATAGGATACAATTTATTTCCAGATCTGATGGGCTGACCTTCATCATCACTTGAGGCTCTACTTGTCATGAATTATGGGCAATTCACTCACTAGTGGAAATAAATTGTATTACCAGTGCTCAGTATTGTGTCCTCCGCACAAGGCACACAGATGGGCAGCAGCCCCTCGCTGGGGACCCACTTCCCACCACACAGGTGTGAGACCTCCATTGTGGAGCCTCTCGCCTCGTTGGGCTGGACAGAAACAGCCACCTTTGTAAGTAATTTCTGGATGTGCTGTGCGAGTGTCCCAAGCTGCAGCTGCCAGGGCGGGCGTCCATCTCACAAGCCAAGGACCAGCCCAAGGCACTGCTGCCCTGCAGCATCACCAGCTGCCCTGCATGCGGCTGGATGCAATATTCCAGCTTCAGAGGGAACTACAGGAGACAGGGAGCGGGTGGAGCAATGTGGGCCCTTCTCCTGCTCATCCTCCCACCAGAGCAGCGCCAGCCACCCACCCCTGCCTCACACCACCCCACCTCCAGCGCCCTCCACCCAGGTAATGAGATCAGGAATCAGGAGAAAAGAGGTCCTAGTGTTAATCAAGTGCTATTAAGAGCAATATAAACAAAAACACTCAATACCAAACAGCCATATAACTGTTAAAAGCAGAGGCTGGCATGGGAAGCTCCACTGGCCCTGGGTAGCAGCACCCTCGTGCCAGCCTGTCCCTCCTAACCCCCACCCTGCACTTCAGCATCTGCTTGTGTTGTCACACCCTGGTTAGTGGAGGAAAAACAGGCACAGAGCACTTCTGAGGGCCTGGACACTGTCACACCATCTGTCCCAGGCCCTGCAGGGCTCCCCGACCCCGCTGCATCTGCAGGAGCTAACGCAAGTGTGACCCCTTGCACAGGCACAGCAGTGGCAGCAGTGTCAGAGAAGCCTAACAGAGGCATTCAGGCTTGCAGTTAAGCTTGAGCCTACAGGCACCCAGCAGCCAGGTCCTGCGCCTCCAGGGCCTCATTTAGCAGTGCTGAGTGGCTCCCAACAGCTCTGCTAGAAATGGTGGGAACCAGAGCGGGGTCCGGGTGTCTGGGGGCTTCGTGGGCAGCGCTGCCTTGTGACACTGCACAGCTCCCCCAGGGTGAGCAGCACCCAAAGGGTAGCGATGGGCCACTGCAGCGTGTGGGTCAGAAACAGAGGCAGAGGTGCTCCAAACAGCACTGGTCCATGGAGCCACAGTCATCCGGGGGAACTATGGCCAACAAGCCCCACCCGAGGAGTCTCAGCTTTGAGATGCACGTGAACAGCAGTTGAACATTTAAAGCTGGATTTCTTATAAAATAAACCCTCCTCTTCCTTTTCTTCTTCAACAGGCAGGCACAGAACTCTGAACCAAAGCAGTTTGTGCCACACTGCCCTGGGATGGGGAGAGCCATCGGGAACCCCCCAGGTCCCACAACCGCGCCCCACGGCGAGGGGCTGCCCCAGAGGTGAGAGCTGCCTTCGCACAGTGCAGCACCCGGCCCCTCTGCGGGCTGTCAGGCAGGCTGGGAGTTATTGCCAAGTTCTGTATTTATAATGTGCTTGCCCATGCATACACAATAAAGGATTTCTCAAGCTATGTGGTGATGAGCTCCTGTGTAGCTCAGATTAGAGATGAGCCCGTGGTTAGTATTACGCAAGGAACACACTCAAGCAGGAATTCATTATTTCATAGTAGAAAATACATACCTGGAATTCTCCTTAGAAAATGAAAAAGCAGCTCAGGCTTGCTAAAAACCAGCAATTCCCCTCTTCCCCATGAATATTCCCAGTCTCCTTCTCCCAGCACAGCCTCAGCCCTGCCTGCAGGAGCTCAAATGGTCAGCCTGCACCACAAAAATTCATTAAAGGCAACAGCCTGTATCACAGTTTATCAACAATTCATCAAGGCCCAGTCCAACAAGTGGCCAAACACAAGATAAATTATAATCCACAGTATCAAAGAATAAGCCATCCACTAGCACAGGAGGCCCTGCCAGGGACAGGGAGCACAGCAGAGCTGCCTCCCGCCCCCCCTAGACCCTTCCTGCAGCAGCCCTTCTTCCATGGGCATAGTGGGGCTGTGCCAGGGCAGGACACAGAGAGCAATCTCATTTCTTGCAAGCTCCTAGCATTAAGAACATTTTGAACTCTGAAGGTTTCAACTCCCATGGCCTGGCTTCCCAGTGCCAATTTGTTATTGAGCTGGAGCTTTACAAGTGGCTGAAAGGAATCAGCAGTTCTGTTCCCCCTCAGATGCACACAGGTGAGCTCTCACAGGTCCCTGCCCTCCCCAGCCAGGGGATTTAACTGCTACCCCAAGGCTGAGTCCCTTCTCCAGGTCTGAAGTTACTGCTGGGAATGGAGACACCTAGCAACACCTCAGCACTCTCCAGCTCATGAATAAG
The DNA here is from genome assembly GCF_031877795.1 of Strix aluco. NCBI lineage: Eukaryota > Metazoa > Chordata > Aves > Strigiformes > Strigidae > Strix > Strix aluco. The sequence continues at coordinate 15,875,401 of NC_133950.1, forward strand.
TTAAGTGACAGAAGCATCTTCTGCTCCTCCTGATGTAGACACAGACAATCTTAGTAAGCCTGTGGTTCAGAGCTTCATCCCCAAGTCAGAGAGAACATCAGGGCTTCTCTGCTCCTTGAGTCAAGCCAGCTAGTGCTCGGATGACTGATGTGCTCCAGCTCCTAAAGCCTAGGCAGTAAATCAAGAATTAGCCTACCTAGAGTCTAAAAGGGAAAGGATTTATTAAAAGTCAAGCAGCAGGAAAAACAAGTTTTGTTCTATAGTTTGGTCTCCACACACTGCAAGGGGCAGCAGGACTGTAGCAATAAGACTGAACAGTCCCTGCAAACAGATACAACGAAACTGAGTTGTTTTCTTCTCTCAACACAGGTGTTTCTTATTTCACCTGATAGCTGTTCCAAACACAGATCTCAAAAAACACCACCTACATTTGCCTTTTATACTGATTTTTTTCTACAGTTTAGTTCAAGCTTACATACAAAACAAACTCTAGATTAGGCCAAGCTTTGTTACTTTTTTAGGAAATTAGCTGAGCTTTTTCCACACAGCACAGAGAGCAGCAGTTAAAAAACACCATGTATAAACATCACATAGTTACTATAACCCCCCAAAAAGCAAGAAAAAGGCACAGACCCAGCAGATATTGCAGTTTTCCTGCATGACATACCAGCACAGAACAGCCTCCAGCACCTCCTGGCCCCAGGCACACCTAGAAAACAAAGGAGCCCTTGGAGCCCCCTATTTATAGGCAGCCTGGCCCCCTCCACCCCCACGTTGGGGTGGGGTCTCTGAGATAAGAGGCCCAGGACACACACACCTGGGGCTGCTGCTGAGTATCTCTTACCATCAGCTGGGGGCTCCTGGGCCCTCCTGCTTAGTGCATACAGCCCTAGAAGAAGGTAGGCTGGAAGTTAGATTTTTAACTATTTTGGGTTCCTCTTATATGTCTCTTTTCTGAACTGTAAGGTTTTCTGGGTGTGGAGGTACCACTATGAAGCAGGTATAGAATGCTTCTGATGAATAAATACTTAAACACTAAACAATACTAAAGACTTACTGCTTTTTCTGCCTAGCAGCTGTCTAACATGGGTTTCACCTTGTCCTGGGGCAGTGTAGTCCAGAACACATCATGTTTCCTCCCAGCTACAGCCTTGAGGGGTTTGCAGGCTGCAGGTAACCAAATAACAGGGGCACCTGGTGTACCCCACCAAGGGCAGGGTGTTCTGTGAGCCTGCAGCTCCCCTCTGGTCCCTGAGCCCTGCCCCAGGAGAGGTGTGGGGAGCCCTTCATGGGGCTGGTTCTGCTTCCCATCAGGGATGATGAGGAGTCTCTGATCTCCTTTCCCAGCTGGCTGAAATAACCCTTTTCTGTAGCTCTTTCTCTGCCAGTGGGTAACCAGCCTTGTGACATGCAGGTAACTTTCTAGAAAAAAAGGCTGTTCATGAGGGGTGGCCTGTGGGAGTCCCAGGGGCAAAGCGAGAGGTTCTGAGAAGCCCCTCTGCCCACCTCACAGTCAAGGGGGGGCACAGGAGCACTGCAGGCAGGTGCATTTTGTTTCTGTGCAGAATGTGTTTCATGTTTCCTTGTAACTGGCCTGGGCATCCTCTGTAACTGCTGCCCCTGTTCCCACTCCAAACAGGTGTGTGCCCTAGGCCCTTCTTGCAAAGATCTCCCTTTGTTTGAAATAATTCAGTTTTAAATGGAGTAAAAAGGATTATTTTGAATAATCAATGATTATTGTTCATAAGACAAAAATGTGTCACTCTTCTTAATTATTTTTGCAGAGAGCTTCTTACCCAGTGTGTGTTTTCAAACAGTAACATACTACAAGGGTATTTTTCCTGTTTTCCTCGCTGCAGATGCATAGCGAATCCTAATTAAAACCTTTAAGTCTTATTCCATTTACAAGAAGGAGTGTATCATTTTTCTTTTAGCTTTTTTTAATACAGGGTCTCAATGCCCATTACAAAAATTCCAATGCATCTTTGAAGTTAGCAGCTAATTATATTTCTCCAAGTTATATATCTGGAGTTCTAGATGGGGGAAAGGCAATTACTTTTTTCTCATTTAGCATAACAATCTCCGAAGCTTTATTGGATCTCCAGTGAGTCATGCTATAGATCAGAGCCCAGGCTGGAAAGAGGAGGAATTTGGGGGGAAGGCAGGATGCTTGCTCAGCTCTTCCAGGCTCCATCCCTTGTTAGTATGCTGTCCCCACCAGGACACTCTCTAATTGTTTGTTGAATGACCGCGGTGCTTTTTGCCTCAATAACTTTGCTTGGTAGGTCATTCAACACATTCATTATGGGGCACCTGCTAGCACTGCTGTAGCGAAGGGTCTGTCAGCATTTTACAGGAGTTTATAACTTGGCTGTAAATGTTAGTGTGGAGCTGAAAATTGTTGCATGATTTCTCCCAGGCAGAAACCGACTGGTTCAGCCCATTTGTTACCGTGTCACTTTGCCCAGGTGCTGTCGGCAGTGCTGCAAAGAGCAGAGCTCCTCGGTGGCGTGGGGAGCCCTGTCCTGGTGTCAGCACCCCCTGAGCCCCTCTGCCTGCTGTGGGGGTGCTGGGCTGGGGCTCGCTCTGTGCTCTGCAGCGAGAAAGTCACCTGGCTGGCTGCAGCCCTTAGGCTGCTGTTGTGGCTGCGGGTCCTCAGTGGGTGCTGGTGGGCAGGAGTGCCCTGTCCCAGCTCAGCAGAGCCAGAGAGGACGAGCTCGGGGAAACTGTGTGGCTGCAAAACCCCCTGCAGCAGCTCCCAGTGCTGGGGTGTGGGTCTGCGAACCCCCCAGGATGGGCAGTGGTGAGGGCTGGGGTGCCGGGTCCTGATGAGCCCCTGGCCATGCAAGCCTTGGCCTTTGTCAAGTTTGACCTTCATCAAGCTTCAGTTTAACACTCCTCAGCTACGTTTTTTTAAAAGATCTATTACGCTTGGAGCATCTTGCCTCTTCCCCTTTCACAAAAGTGAGCTTAAATGTTGCCAGGAATGGGTCTGAAATTTGTGCATCAGCCCAGAGACACACAAATTTGGCCAGGCTGTGGTACCCTGATGGTCACTGCATGAGAAGTAGTTCTGTAGGTTTTATTCTCATCAAGACTGCACTTGTGATAATGTGAAGAAAAAAACAGAAAATAAGTTCTCTAGCACATGCTGGATGGGGGGAGAGACTGAAGCCAGTTCCCAGCTGGTTTACAGCTCAGCCCCATATTTCTGCCCCTAGGATGAGTAACTAAGGAGACAGGTACCTTTGCACTAACCCGCACCAGGAGACAGCACGCTTACCCCTCTGCCAGCTGATTTATTCCCTCTACTTCTGCGTGGTTTATTTTTGGGGCTGTCCCAGACCACTGACTGTTTTTCCAGGCTTGTCTGTGACACTGAGTGCAGCGTGCTGACACCAGGGATGAGTTCCCAGAAGTGTTTTTTGGAAGCAAAGGGATGGAAGAGGACTCAAATGGAAGGAGCCCAGAATTGGTCCAGACAGGTCTGTTGGCATTGGGATCTCTTTACGGTTTGATTCCCTGCGAACTGAAGAAATGCTGGTGGCTTCAGGAACAGGACCAGGGCCCTCAGCTCCCCGATGGGCCCCAGTTGCTGTGTGGCTGTGCTGGTGGGACCTGTGGCTCTGGAGCCCCCCCACCCTGCTGTGGGTGCAGGACTGGGTGGCTGCTGGGACCTCCCAGGCCCTGCCCTGCGCTCCCCTCTCTTCCCCTGGAAGTGCTCCTGGAGCCCCTCTCCTGCCTCGTGTGTTCAGCCCAGAGCGTGCGGGGATGGGCACTCGTCACCCTCCGACACCCTGTGTCAGGCAGAGCCATCTCCTGTGATCACCGAGCTCTGCTCTAGAAAATGAGACCAGGGCAGCCCCTTCCCCGCTGCCCCCCCCGGCCCCGTGGGCGATGGAGCGGCTGCGGCCGCTGTGCCGGAGCTGTCAGCGCGTGCAGGGCCACGGCACGGAGACGCTTCGCTGCTGGGGAACCTGCGAGAAATTAAATTCTCCACTTGGCTGGTCTGGGTGACTTGGCTTTGCTCTGCCGACTTGTTCCTTCATTATTTTTTTGGCCGATAACTGACTGCAAGCTTGTCTTGTCTGTTTAATACCAGCACAGTGGCTCCAGGAGAGGCACAGCCTTGTCGGTCTCGGCGAGAGCGCGCTGTATTACTCTCCCCACTTCATTTACTTTGTGGACAGGAGGGGAAAAGCCTCAAGGCGCTGCTGAGCCTGGCAGTCGGGATGTGGGTTTTCTCCGCAGGTGGGGCACAGCCCCCGCAGCGTGGTGTGCAGGCAGACCTGAGCACGGCTCATGTCCAGGGCAGGCCTGAGCTTGGACGGGTCCAGGCAAGCTGAGGACAGTAATTATTAAGATTAATCTTCCACTCACACCTCTTGGAGCATGCCAAGGAGATCTCCAGGCAGCCTCGCAGCCAGGTTTGTGATGGACTTGGCCGTTCTTGCTCTCCGGAGCCTGGTGCGGCAGCACCTGCGGCTGTGGGTTGCCGGCAGGAGGTGGGCACAGGGGCTGGCCGGTGCCCTGTTCCCCACCCCGCGGTGGGTGTTGGGCCTGGGATGCTCCCTCAGCCCCCCCAGGGGCTGCACCAGGGTGCCCAAGTGATGGTTTGGTTTGCCAGCTGCGTCTTCAGCATCACTCTCTGTGCCAGAGACACTGCTCTGCCCTCGGAGCAGCCTTGAACGACGGCCAGGTGGGCTGAGCTGGGCTCGCTGGCAGGATCGTTTGAAGCAGTTCTGTGGTGTCAGGGCCCCAGCTGGCACCCGAAACCTCACCACGCTTGGCTTTGTTCTTCTGCAGCACGACTCCATTGCATGGGCCCACCTTGCCCTCGCAGCACCCAGCACATGCTACAGCCCCTCCTGCCCAGCACTCGGGGGCACCTAGTTTAAGGACCCCGAATAAGCTGGGGGGGTCGGGGTCAGCACTCCTGGCAGCAGCATTAATGTCCTGGCGCTCCGTGCAGCTGCTGGTCCCCATCCTACACGGGCAACCACTGCTTTGCCATGCAGGAGCCAGGAGACCCTGGTGAGTGCTGGGTTTGGGGCTGTATTTTCTCTCTGGGCAGAAGCGATGTCATTTCTCAAGTACCACCTCCCCGTACCTGTCTGGTGTGTTTTGGAGAGCGTGAGGGTCCAGAAGCTGATGTGCTGTGGGGTCAGGGCTGCAGACCTGGCAGCTCTTGTCCCAGGTGTTTTTGCAGCAGGGAGTGAAGGGGGGGTCAGTTTGGTCTTTGCCTGGAAAACAGGCTGCCTGTACTCTGCCACAGAGCCGCTGCAGTTGGGTCCTCGGAGCAAGCCTTAGCAAATATAGTAAGTTTTTGTTTAATTAAGAGCAAGCAGGGAATGTTAAGACTGGGTTTTCTCCATCCTGTGATAAATTAACCTCCTCCTCGCTCAGGACGACAGGCAAACGCTCCAGATCAATGGTCTTACTGATGCCTGGCCTCTCTCCTTTGGTGGGAGAAAGGAACAAAGTGTGTCAGCCCCTGCCCCAGCTGCTGCCTCTGGGGCAGCGAGTGGAGTGACTGTGGGTAATGATGACGAATGGCATGATTAATGCTGAAACTTGGGCCTAAAGCTGGAATTTTAGACCCTGTTCACAGAACAATCTGGCTCCTGCTGTGCTGTTTGGTGGCACTTAGCCAAAAGCACTGGGGTGCTCTGGGTGAACCCCTGAGGGATGGACACCCCGACACACGCTGGCATTCGAGGGGTCCAAGGGCTCCTGTTCCCATGTCCAGCTGGGTTCAGAGCTGCTCCCCGGGGGGGCTGTGGCTGTGCTGAGGAGTGCCAGCGTCCTGCGTGGGCACCCCTGGGTGGGGCATCCTGGAACAGAGACTGCTGGGTGATGGCTTTTGTCCCTCTGGGATTCCCAGGCAGCCTGCCCTCGCTGGCCAGCTCGCAGGGCCCTGGCACGGGGGTTCATTAACCAGGGGACAGCGTGTGGTGTGGGGCTGCTTTCGTGTGATGCTGTTCAGAGCAGGGACAGCTTCTGGTGTTCCCGCTGGCCACGGGAGGGCCGCTCATTTTATTTTGCACTAGCACTAAAGAGCAGTATTAGCTAAACCGCACCCAGCAAAACACTGCTTTGGAACAGCGTGTAATAATGACAGTCTGAAAAGCATTGATAAAGGCATTGGTTTAAGCCTGGGGAGCTGGCATGGCTGCGTTGCCGCTCCAGCGAGAGCCTGTGGATGGGCCAGCAGTACCGGGCTGGGTGCGGGATGCTCTCCTGCCCCCAGCCACTCTCCCAGGACACCCCCAAGCCCAGTGAGCCCCAGGTTCTGCTCCCCGTTATAACCCAAATCCTCTGGGTGCATCAAGCTGTTCGTGAATGTGGTTGTGCTTCAGCACCAGGTACGGGGCAAAGTCTGCTCCTGGCAGGTGCCCTGACTCGCCAGCGCTGGCCAGAGGTAGCTCGAGACATGAGTGTCCCTGGGAGGGGGGTCCCCGTGGGGGCCTGGCCCGGGGCTCTGCGGGCAGCTTGGTTGCCTCCTGGGCACGAGCACCCGTGCTGGCCCCGGGAGCCGGCAGCCTCGCGGGCCTCTCACCGGGCTGTGGGGTCTCTGCCCTCCCGGCCGGGCAGGCTGCAGGGGTTTGTGCCGGACTCTTTCAGGTGTAAAACCTTCCCTGAAGGAGTGGTATCTGCTAAACCCCACAGTAACTCAACATGTACCGTCACACAGCAATTCCCCTCCGCATCCCATTGCTAAGGAAAGAGGATAACAGAAAATAAGTCCCTGACTTTTTAATTTTTGAGCATTTAAAGCAAACTAGTAGATTTATAAATTTCTCAGAAATCACTAGGTAGATGTAATACCCGCAGCTCTGCCTGAACAATGCTGGTCCTTATCTGTAGTTTTTGCTTTTCTAAACTCCTTTTTTAAATGTATTTTTATACAGCAGTGTTGACCTTTTCCACCAGCCCCTGTGGAGCGAGGTTGTATCTTGTGTAAAAGTCATATCAAATGGGCCACAAAAAATCACTCTTGCCTGATTAAAATGAATAGTCTAGACGACGTGTGCATTTTCCTTCTGTGTCGTTAGCTTTGTGTGAGAGCTTGCAGCAATCGGGGCTTTTATGGGAGAAATACAGCTACAGGTACTGCTGGCTGCCTTAACAGATACTAATTACAATCCTTGTAAGGATTGATTTGCAAAGAAAATTTCTATTGCCTCAAGGACAAACGTTTGTGCAAATCATATTATTGTGTATGGAGAGATTGGTAACACTTTATGAAATGGTTCATTTATAAATACTATTTATTAAATTAAATGGTATTATAACAATCCTTTTGCTAAGTTAAAATATAGTAAGTGTTCTGGTTTTGCATTATTTCTGTCCTATAAAGCAGGCTATTAGACCCGGGGTGCCGTCACCTGTTAAGACTATTGTCGGTGCATTTTGTAACGTGCTCTGTCCTGGCCATCTGAGGCACCCAGGCCATGCTGAGGGACAGCAGAAGGGCAGCTCATTTCAGCACCTCCTCTCCCCTTTCTTGATTTGGACCTGAAATTCTAGAATAGAGTCATTTTAAACTTGCCTGTTCTCTGGAGCGTGGGGTTTGACTGTGGTGAATAACACCAACCGTGTCCATAATTGTATGTTTGGCTTCTTAAGTGAAGGTGGCACGTGCCCAGGCCCCGTAGGGAGCCAGGACGAACGCTGTGGGGACCCAGCGTGCCCAGGCTGACCAGCTCCATTCCTGCTGGGAGAAAAAGTTGACCTTGCCTTCTAAAATTCTTGTCTGCTCTGGGGAACAAGCGGACAAGACACCTTTACTGAGCTAGAAATTTCTCTTGAATGTACCCTCTTTAATTTATGTTCCCTCTCACTTCATTGCCTGCAGCAAAACCCATTAATGGTGGCAGTTTGTGACACAACTGAAGGCTTCTCTAATGGGCAGCTCTCCCGCAATTCCACCGCGCTCTGGCTTCGGAGGAATTTGCTGGCGTTGTGGTGCTCAGCTTCTCCCCCTCTGTTTCCCAGGCTCCAGAGACTAATCCTTCCTTCGGCTGGTTTTGCTGCTGCTATGGCAATATTTTCTCCCCCATAGTGGTAATCATGCAATGGTCTCTGAGAACAGCGGGAGAAGCGGTGCCTGTTAGATGCATAAAAGGTAAGATGAACTACATGTCATAAAACTTTTAAAAGTTCCTTTTTTGTGTTTGTGCGGGGGTTATTTTATATGGCTTTTGATATGAAGCTAAAATTGCACATCAAAAAGGATAATGCATCTTTAAGCTGTTACAATGACTTCTAAATTTTTCATTTAATGTCAGTGAGGAAAAAACCCCCTCAGTTGGCTGAGTTACGTTGGTGAGATGGCTGTTTCATTCCATAAAGTGTCTGCAGTGGATTTGAACAGTAGGAAATCCAAGGGTGATAAATAGCTATTTCTAAGTAAATTTCATGCAATTGCCCTTTGGTTAAAGTCTTTCCTCTCAGCACTTTCCTGTGCACATAGCCCAACTAATAATATTCAGGAGCAAGTGCTTTCCAGTGTGACAACTGATTGCACTTTGAAGCAGTAAATGGCTGATTTCATAATTGGTATAATTTTTCACAAGTACCTGAATGTCATATACAGAAAGAATAAGCAACCTGGACTTAATACGGGAGCTTTTTCAATTCTCCTAAAAATCAATAATGTATTAAACCCCTCTAACTGATTAAAATAATGTGAACCCTGAGTAGGTTTTGTGAGGAAGGCAGGTTTCTTCAAGGGTGGCAGATTTATGGCAAAAGGGTTAATACATGGGGAGAATGGGGATACGTTACAGATGGAGTCCGTTTTCCTAATTAAACTTTTATCAAGATTTTCCTGGTTTGAATTGTTTCACTTAGTGCGATGGAAAAGAGCATTTCCTTTAGTGTTCAGGGCAGCCCTTGCAGCGCTCGCGTGCGGTGCCGAGAGCACTGTCCTCGCAGAAAAGATTGTGATTATAAGAAGAAGAAATATGGTATCTGTTCCAAAAATCGTGTGCTGGCTCTGGATGGCTCCGCCCTGCGGCGGGAGGAGGCGCGGGGCAGTTTTTGAGGCGAGTTTTGCGGGTGCCAGTGCACCCTCCAGACGGCAGAGCCCGAGCCCGGGGGTGCAGGACGGGCTCCGGGCTGGGTCGGGGGCTGCCGCAGGGGTTATCCAGGAGTGCAGGGGGCAACTTTTTGCCCAGGGGCCTCTTTGCAAAGAAAAGTTCAATTAGTGTGGCAGTGGCGTGAGTGTTGTTAATGGGGGTACAAAAGAAAGAGGCTCTGTGCTGGGAGATAGGCAGATATTGTTTGAAAATCTATTGAGAAAATATTTGTGAAGGTAAAGCAGGAGCACAGGCAGGGGGAGCGTGCAGAGGGCGGGTGAGGGGTGCAGGACCCGAAGGTGCAGCAGCACCCACCGGCCCTCGATGGCAGCGCTGCCTGTGGCCGGTATCTGGGGGGTCGGAGCAGTGGGGTGCCCATAAATGCCACAGAAGAGAAAATTAAGAAAAATAGATCGCTTGTGTTAAAGCCTGGGCAAGCTGCTAAATCCCATGGTTCTGCGTCAGTCCCTGGTGGTGGGGGCGCAGGCGGCACCATGTCCCCTCTCCCTGGGGGACCCGCGTCCCCGCTTGTCCCCACGCCGGGCAGCCGGGTGGGAGCACACGTCGCTGTCAGACCCGACCCAGCATCCCCGCTCCTCCCCGGGAAGGGCGCTCTCCTTCCAGGGTGGTCACACGCAGGCGAATTGAGGAATCTATTTAAACTTCACTCCTCAAGATCAAGATCAGACATCTTAAGCTCTGTATTATTCACGTTAGTCTATTGTTTCTAACTCATTTCCTATTTTCCAGCTGAGGGACTCTGCCAGAAGCACTCTTTGCCAGAGATTAAAACAATTTAGGAAGCAGACACCCAATTCCTTTCTTTGGATAGTAGGCAAATTGGATATCTGTGAGAAGCAAGCAAATTTTATTATCAACAGATAGTTTGCTACTTAACTATCCTTAAGAATCCCCCAGTATTTACAGGTTTTTATTAGCTGTCCTGAGCCAAAAGGAAAACAAGGTGCGTGCCCCGCAGAGATCCTCTGGCTGCTGCCGGGACCCTCACGGGACCCCGGGCGGGCAGGGTGGGGAGCAGATATTTAACAGGAGCAAAGATGCTGGAAAACAAATAGAGCCGAGGCAGGAGGAAGAGCCCGAGGTGCTCCCATGCGTGGGTGCAGAGTTCCCCATGCTGGGGACCAGCCCTGGCGAGCTCCAGCCCCGTGTCGTGCCACAGGTGCCGGTGGGGCCGGTGTTTGTGTCAGGGCTTGGCCTCTGCCCCCGCGGGGACGGGATGGTCAGAGCCGGGGCCTTTGCGTCGCTCGGTTGCGTGCGCCGATGCCGGTGTTATGCTGCAGCCGGCACTGCCGTTACCAAACACCAACTATTAAAATGCAGCCAAGATTGGGGAGAAAGGGGAGAGAAGTGAAATGCCGGAGGATGGCTGCGAGGCCTCCGTGGTAGCTCCGCTCGGTTGCAGCCTGGCCGCATCGTGCCCACCGGAGGAGCCTTTTGCTCCGAGTCTGCCGGCGGCGTGGCGCTGCTGCTCTGCAGTCTGTGCTCTGCGCGTCCCCTCCGGTGTCTAATGAGGCCAAGGGACATGTGAAATAGCGTTTATGTCATTAGCCATGGCTCTCATTGATTTGTATCAAAATAGCTGTTTTAAATGTAATTACCACTAATTTGTGAAAATGCGCCATTAGATATGTAAATTCATTGGCTAATGGATGCACGCGGCGGATCACAGTGAATGGGATGATGCGGGATAACGAGATCGGACCCATTTCTCAGCTTGCTAAGCAGGTTCCCAGGGGCTGGGTTTTGGCACCTGGACGTGCCGGGGGTCTCCCAGGCGCCTTTCCCCTGGCCCTTCACGCAGGGCGTGGCCACGGGGCACCTCGGCCTTCTCCCCGGTGAAGGTGCACGTCCCGTGTCTCCCAGTGTCGGGGTGGTGTGGGAAATTCTGCGGGAGTCCAGGAAGACAAAGGGGATGGCTCTTAAAATTATACATGGATCAAAAAAAAATCATGGAATCATTCATCAGGATTGCTGTAGTTCTTGACCACATAGTCAATGATTTATTTAATCTTAATATATTCCACAAAGAGTCCCCATATTTCCATAAATATGTCATATCTACCTAATACATAGTAATGAACCTGCTCCAAGGGTAAATAAATAAGATCTAAGCTCAGCAAGCCAATGTTTATCAAAGGGAGATATACAGATATTGAGTCCTTTAAAGTACCATTCTTCACAGCAATCACAACCGAGTTAGGCAATTTATAACATGTCAAGTCAATTAGAAATCCCAGGGGGCTCCAAGCGCGGAGGGGGCGGCTCCGGCGAAGCGGGTGGGGCCGCGCGGGTGCGAGCGGGAGCGAGCGCGGCCGTGGGGGTGTGGGTGTGAGCGCTGCGGGTGCTGCCGCTCCACCACGGCCGAGCCGCTGGGGCACCCGCTCCCCGAGTGCGCCGCTCGCCTGGCTGCTGTCGTGTCGGTGCTCTATAACGGGAACTTTCAAGTTTCATACACAGGATTTCTTAATTTTTGTTTTGAGAATTGTTTTTTAAGAAAAATTGAAGTGGCTTCAAACTGAAAATTTTACTTGGACTGTTTTAATTTTTATTCCGTTATTTCGTGGAATTACATGTAGCAGTGCCTAACATAATGTAATATACTAGTCTAAATATTTTGATACAAATACATTGAAAACACATAAAAATACAGTTGCAAGGGGAAATAACTATTTGTCATAGGTTGCACCTTTTTAATCTTATTTTCTAGAGCAAAGTATTTCCTGTCTGTTGTAATTAGTTTGACAAAGTCAATAATAATAGAATATTCTGATTATGTCAATATGACATGTAATATTATGCACCACTTCTACTATTATGCATATTATGACATGACTTGACATGATATGACAGGTCACATTATGCGCTACTACTGATGTCATAAAATAATGTAAAAGTAATGAAAACAAATTTTGAAATGAAAAATTTTAAAATGAATTCATTACTTTTTCCTAAGAGAAATTCCCAAGCAAATTTTTTTCCTTTCCATTTTAAGAAAGTTTGTTTCATTTTTGCCCAGAAGGCGAATGGCTTCTGAAGAGTTAATGTTTCCCGCGAGGATGGAGCTCTGGGTTTTGACCAGCTCTCGGCCCGTGTTGAGCTCACTCGTGGTCCCCGTGTGTCTCCGGGTGTCCGTGACCCTGGCACACGGCGGCACGGCTGCGCTTCTGCACGTGCCCCACCTTGGCGTGTGATGCCCACGGGCGTGTGCGCTACCGCGTCTGTGCTGCGGGACAGCAGCTGTAACGGGCTGTTTTGAGCAGGAAAAGGTCAGTCCCGCCAGTCCCCGCGCAACAGATGTGAAAAATATTCAGTGTGTTAAAAGCACAATGAAAGAAAACACAAACTTTTTTTGCGTTATAAATTAAAGCATCTGCTCCTTTCCATCGCAGGGGCTGGGGCGTTAGAGGAGAAGCGGGTGCGTGCTCCCCGTCTCTGTGGGGGTGCGTGCTCCCCGTCTCTCTGGGGACCTTCGCCCAGCACCTCCCAGCTCTGCTACCGCCTGCTCCGGGCATTCACAGGGGCGGTGGGTGACTCCACTTTTTTCCCCCAAGTGAAATATTTTATTCTTCATCCTCTGCTTTGCTGCCTGCTCGTTGCTTTGCTCACCCACCATACAGTCAGGTTGTGTGTTGGCTTTTAAAACTTCTCAGGAAGAGCATGTGGAGAGCACAGAAAGCCCTGGAGAGCAGGGACGTGTCCTGGCAGACGAGGCGGCGTGGGGGGTGAGATGCTGGCTGACACCAGGCTGGCTTCTGTTTTACTTGTGAGCTTCTCACGTGAAGTGTACAGCACGCGGATCCTAGTTTATATTAATTTTTACAGGGATACAATGATAATTCTCACTTCCCAGAGACACAAAACAATTTGGAAAACAGGTTGCTGGTGAGCTGGATGCTTATGAGCCTGAGTCTGTGCTGTGCTGGTGTCCGATGTGGCTGCAAAGGTGTAGATTCCCTGCGCAAATCATGAAGAAAAATGGCACTTGCTGGCAAGCAGGTAGGAGCTTCAGTGGCCGGGAGAGTAAAGCAGGAATCAAACATGGGCACCAGGGACCATAGACTGTGCTCAATGTTCTCCTGCCTGTGAACCAGCCAGATAACACAACGGCTGGGATTCGGATTCATTTTTAATGAAATACTTTTTGCAACAATCCTACAGCAGCCCCAAATGGTGGCAGATAAGAGGACTGCCAGGTGGAAGATCTCCTCCTGCCTCGGCTGCTCTGTGAGCTCCTGGGCAAGGGGGGGCCCTGGTGACGGCGGCGCAGTGATGGGGCGGTGGGCAGGGAGCCTGGCAGGAGGGGGTCAGGGCTGGTGGCCCTGGGGGACCAGTGTCAGTGCTGGTAAGCAGCGTGAGGATAAGGGTGACAAAGGGAGGAAGGGGGGAGCCCCTGGCCCCATGAGTGCTGGAGGGCGGGGAGGGGCCCTTGGCAGCCCCCCCACCTCTCACCCGCTGCGGTCCTGCCCCCGGGCTGGCACCTGCGGGGTTGGCGCGGAGGCTGGGAGGGTGCTTTTGTCATGTTGCCTTAAAAACGAGAGCACCCCTGCCCGGGTTTGGCTGCTGCCTGCCCCTGGGGTGGCCAGGGGAGGTGGCCCGCGGGGCTCTCCAGGCAGGGTGGGCCCTGTAGCCCCTGGCCACTTCTGTCACTGCGTGGTTGCCAGCCCTGCGGCATGGCTGTGCTCCTGGCACGGCACGGGCTGCGGTGTTGCCAGCTGCACTGTGCTCCGCATCGTGCATCTTCCTGGGGGCTGGCACCTCGGCCTCCTTCCCAGCCCCCCAAATCCCCCCCCTCCTCGCGTGGCGTGGAGGAGCCACACCAGCCCCTTCCCTGTGGTGATGCCGCCCATGCTTTGCCGGCCGAGGGCTCAGACCCAGGCCAGGGTCTCTCCTCCTGATCTGGATTTCCAGCCAGCATGGGACCTGCTGTCCAAAGCCTCCCTGGGAGGGCATGTGCCTGCGGGTGGCTGCCAGCCCCCCGGGGGGGGGGCTCCCTGCCTGGCACCGGTGGCAGCGTGGCCGGGCAGAGCCTGTCCTTGCAGCATCGCGCCTTGCTGGGGGCTCTGTCCCTCGTGCGTGGGGCAGGCAGCGCCGCTGACAGCTACTCCCAAGCACCAGCGACCCTGGTGATAGAGAAAGGTCATTCAGGGACCTCCACGTTGTCATCTTCAAATGGAAATGTCATTTTTTATTATTTAGTGCTGATAGAGTGCCCTGAATAAAGGCAGCTGATGGCTGGGAGGGCTTCAGCTCAGCCTGCCCCTGGCCTCTGCTCTCAGCCCTTTCCCACGCACGCCGTGGCACGGGGCCCCTCTGAGCTGCCCTCCTGCGCCTCAGCAGCTGTGGGGCTGCTGCCCGCTCCCCTCCTGGCAGAGGCTGATGCTGAGGGGCTGCCTGCTCCTGCCCGTGGTCCCTGCGCCCCCCAGGAGTCTGTGGCTGGGTGGACCCCTGAAAGCTGTGAGAGGGGCTCCTTGGAGCCCTTCCACCTCCCTGGGGGTCTGGGGGGACCCCGCCAGCCCTGGGAGCGAGGGGCTGGGTCTCAGCTGTCTTCCCATGGTGCCACCCTCACTGCCTGCACCTCCTGCCCCCCTGCTGGCACCGGGCCCTGCGCCGGGCGTGGAGACGCAGTCCCAGAGCGGGAGTTATCTCATGCTACGGACCCGCGTTGGAGTGCCACTTCCATCTCCATGAAAGCAAATGAAAGGGTTTTGATCCAAATTGCATTTCCTCTTGTAGGCTGGAGTATGACGGCACATTAAAGCCTATAATATTCCACTGCTGCTCTTTTGCATGATTTTTTAATTAAAAAACTATGGAGTAAACAAACATTCTGCTCTGGAGTAGCCCTGCAGAGACCCATCGGTAGGCACATTTACATCCCTGCACTTTTTCAAGAAAGTTTATATCTTAACAAAAAAAAATATTAATAATATCACCCACCCAAACAGTTAGTATTGGATAAAAGTTTGAAGTGAAAGGCAGCTGGCAACCTTCTCCAGCCCATGAAATGATATTAACATTTTATTATTCTAAGGTGAGCTTTTTGAAACGGAATTTTAAATGTTACCCTGCTGTTCCAGAACACAAAAACCTTTAATTTTATGCAAATGAACAGCGAGGAGCTGAGCGCTTAATGTAAACGAACACTTTCTTTGTAGGAGAGGTTGGAAGAGAAAAAAAAAAAAATTCCCAGGGATTCTTTAATTGCTGTCTGAAATTATGTAAATCCCACCGCTAGGCAGAACGCAATTATCCCGTGCCCCTCTCTGCCAGCATTGCTAATGTCTAACAAAATATCGGTGGGTGACATTTAGTCGAGGTAATGCAAATGAGAATTAATTTTTTTCCAAGACAAAGGGCAGCTAAAAGATCACCTCATTCATACGCAGCGGAGGGGGGGCAGAGCCAGAGGGCTCTGCCGGGGAGGTGGCGCCGGAGGGAGCCGAGGGCACCGGAAAGTTGGGCTTGTGGCACTCGGGGACAGCTGGGCCCAGGCCAGAGCCTATAAGTGCTTCTTTATCTTTTCATTTTGTAAAGGAATGAAGCCTGGGGAGGTGGGGGCAGGTTGTTTGTTTGTTTTTCTGTTTAATTCATGGTCATTCTGACATGGGAGCAGGGTGGGAAATGTGATTGAAACCCCGTAATGGCTCTGCCTGGTGTTGGGTAAAGGCGGCTTGTGATTTATCACCTACTTGTGCTGATAACTAGCAATAATTCTATTAAATATTCAGAGTGAGGCTTTTGCAACACAATTATCAAACGGGATTTGTTAGTGCAGAAATGCTTCATGAGCACAAAAAGGTGCTGCAGGTGCAGGGAAGGGGCTGCTTTGTAAAGGGCTTCCCTTGCCCCTGCTCCGACTGAGGTTGGGGTTACCTCCACGCTTGGAGGGTGGGGGGGTGGTTCCCATTTTTGTAGCATAAATCAGGGAAGTCATACAGAAATTTTTTTTTTTTTTTGGTTTTTTTACTTTTGCTTCTCACATTTCTCAGCTACCTTTGCTTCCAAGGCCGCATCTAAGAGCTTGTGACTCTGCTTACCTTTTAAAAGAGAAAAGGAAACCCCATTGGGAGCTGGTGCAAGGCAGGGGCAGGTCTGTGTGAAGAGTGATGAAGTATACGGATGCTCAGAATGCTCTGGATCAGGGTAAGAAGTGCTCGTGGAATTATCCTTTGAAATGTACACTCTGCAGGGAGGCCCCAGGGATCATCCTTGCTGGAGGAGATGGGCTGAGTTGCACCATCTGCTTGGGATTTAGGACAGGCAGAGCTGTGAAAATATGAATTAAAAATACAGAGTAGCAGGAAATAGTTTCCTCTTGCCTTTTTGAAATTATACCAAACAAAATGGGATGGCTGGTGCCGCCTGTGTGCCGCGGCATTCCCTGTGACGGGGCTGGGTCGCTGGTGGCCAGCAGAGACCCCAGACTGGCTCCAGCCCCACCTGAGCGCGGCAGCTCTGGCAAAGCTCAGACACGTCCCCATGTTTTGTGTTCGGTTCTCGCCACATCAGCTGTCCCTCATCTGCAGGACCCTGCTGCCGTACAGACAGAGGCTGTCCTTGTCCTCCTAAAATTTATAATCTTTATAATCTAAGATTTAGACTCTTCAAAGCTTTATGCCTGTCTTTAACCTGTAGCACATGCATAGTCTCAATGGGATTTCTCATCTGCTAAGAGTTAAGCACGTACATAAATCTTTGCAGGCTGGGGGCCTAAGGCATTCCCACGCACACATGCACACACATTCCTGCGCACACGCGTAATGGAACGGTGGCCGTGCCAGCGCGGGGAGGCACGCCGAATCCTCGACGGCCGAGCCAACCTCCTGAGCATGGCTCGAGCGTTTTGGATGCCGTGGGGGTGTTAAACTTCTGACACCACCTTTAGCCTCTTCTGACACCTCCCTCCCTGTGTCTGCGTCTCCGGGAGGCAGGAGGGGGATGTCAGCAGCAGTAATCGTGCCGGAGGTGAGCGGGAGCAGGGAGCAGCCGTGCACAGTTGCCAGCAGCATTTGGGTCAGAGTGGGAACAGAAAATAGCTCAGGAAAGTGCTGGCGTGGCAGGTACTTGGCATGAAAGGGAAAGCGTGTCGAAGGCTGCCTGCGCGGCGAGTCTCTCCCTCACCTGCCTCCCCCCGGGAGCGCACAGGGCCCGGGGCTGCTCTGCCCCCGCGCTCCAGCCCAACTTGTCTAGTGCAGCCTCCGCGGCTCAGACGCCATCGTGAAGGTTTGTTACCAGGTTCCATCACATCAGCTTCATTTTCACCAACGCAAGCTGGTCCAGCCTGATCCAGAGTCAAACTGCTGTAAGAAACCAGGGCAGATTTTTCATGGAATGGTAGAACTGATAAAACGCCGTGCTGGCCACAGCGCGTCCGTCTGACAGACAGTGTTTGTGGGGAGTTTCTCCAGCTGTTTGCATTTAGCAGCACGGGGTTTGCAGGGGTCTGGTCAATGCGATTTCACTGTATGAATCTCCAAGCTTTAATTTCCATGCAGTAGTTTCTGCCATCAAATGACCAAAAAAAAGAAAGAATGCACATTTTAAATCATCCCTGTGCAACCCTTTTTTTAGCCCTCGTGTTGTGTTAAGTCCGATGATCTGACCTTCCATGAAATTACTCTTCCCACTCCGTGTCCAGTGTTTGCGATGTGAATGGATGAGGCCTCTTTAATTTGGGGTTAGAAAATCCAGGCGACATCATCAGGTGAGAAGCGGTGTTTCATCATGTCCTGCAGCGCTCACTTTATTAAGGACGAAATTGCATTTGTTTCCCTAAAACATCACCCGCCCGCTGCCCGGAGTTACAGCGGCAGCGACAGGCAGCAGACGCACGAGGCCGGGCCGGGCTCGCGCTGCGCCCGCGGTGGCTCGGGTCAACTGCTATTTGTCAAAGGCAGCCGTGGCCGTGGCCCCAGGCAAAGTGCTGATCGCAGCACAGCACCCTCTGAACTGACCCGGGCATTTAGCCTTTTCTGAGAAATATTTACAGAAAGGTCAGCAAATGCGTTGTGACAAGACGCTCGCACATCCCTAACCCGCTCCTTTGTCCCTCCCGACCTCGGCCCACGTGCCCGGCACAGAGCAAACCGGGACTGGGGGTCCCTCACGCCAACGCTTCTTCCCTCCCGTGGCAGAGCTGCCGCCGTGAGCCCTGCGCCCGGGCGGGGACGTGCTTCTGTCCTAACCCCATCTGTTTCCAGAGGATGCTTTTGCATCAGCCCAAGGATTTTGCTCGTGCCCCCATGACGTCGGGGTTGTGCTGTGTGAAGCACGTGCTCTGCTTGTCCTGCCCGCAGCCGCCCTAGTCCCCATCCCCGCTCCACCGCCACCTCCCAGAGCCAAGATTTGGGACCTGTGGTTGAAAAGGAGCGAACGGGACCCTGTTACTGCACAACGCTGGCGAGGAGGGGGATGCTGCAGCGGGGTTAGGAGCGGGATGGCTCCGTGCACTGTGCCGCGGCAGCACCGGCTGCCTGTTCCCGATGGCACCAGGTCCCCGGGGCTCTGGAGCCGCCTGCGCTTCCCCATCCCCTCGGCCGTGATTTCTCTGTTGGGCTCCCCACGGCTGTGCCCAGGCAGCCTCAGCTCCCGGGCACCTGCTGACCCGTCTGCTGGCTGCGTCTCCGCTCCCCCATCCCACCGTCAGCAGCATTGGCTGCCTGTCCTGGCAGCAGCCAGTTACTGCCCGTGGCGAGGCAGACAGACAGACAGACAGAGCAGCAGCAGGAACCACTCACTCTGAACAGATTCACCAGCTAAAAAGTTCCTTGCAAGAAAACAGAGCAGTGAGGGGCACATGGTCCTGTGGAAGAAACAGGCTTAGCGTCCCTGAGCCCTCCCTGCCCTGAAATGGCCCGGGGTTTCTAAGCAGATCAGAGTAAAAACCTCCTGTAGCTGGGTAATTCTGCCTCTTTCCGATAAGCCGGTAACCCCATTAATAGAGAGTCTGGCATGGAGGGAGCTGTGCTGGGAACGCGCTGCACCTCAACATGCACAGCAGATTAAAAAGGACTTAATCACAGTGCAGCCACAAAGTGCACTACATGGCATTATTCCTCTGAAATAAAATTTTATATACAGCCTATCTGAGAGCAGCACAAAATAAATACTTTTAAAATCTATGATTACTGTAGGGTTTTTTTTTTTAATTTTATATTGGTGGCTGAGTTCTGCTCTTGCTCCAAAGGATTAGAGGGATAATTCCATTACAATTTAGTAACAAGATTAAAAGAGCCAGTTATCCATTTATGGGGGTCTATGGAAACGAGCAGTGGCTTCTGGAGGTCTCAGGCTCTGGGTAGGTGTATCACTCACATCAGGCACATCCAAATCAGGTTAAGGCACAGGCAGGACATGCTCGAGGTGAAAAGGTCTCTGGGGCCACCGGGCCTGGCTTTACCATCAGGGGTTCGGAGGGTGAAAGGGTGCAGGTGGGGAGACTGGCGGGTGTGAACGGGCACGGGCCGGAGGAGAAAGGGAGGAAGAGGCAGAAGGGGTGCTCCAGAAACAGAACCCCTCAAGCAACTCCCCCAGGACCAGAGCACCGGTGCCACAAATGCCGGTGCCGAGGAACCGTTTCACACCACCACTGACACCAGGGTCACCAGGGCAGGAGGAGCCCCAGCGCCGACCCCGCGCGTGTCCCCAAGGGGAGAAGGGCAGCGGGGTGCCGGGGTGGCTGCGGTGGAGGCTGCCGGATCCTTTCGGCTGCGCAGAGCGCGTGAGGAACACGATCAGCCAGAGTCCTGGGGAGTGCCAAGATCGGTACGCCAGGGTCTGGGCATCTCTCCTACCCGCACAGCTGGAATGTGTGACAGTTTCCATGGCAAATTTAGCATCTTCCTATCTGGAAGCAAATTCCTAAATTCTTGAACAGTTTTTTTTCTCCAAGTTCTCAGTGATTTTCTGCATTGATAAAGCCTTGGCTGTACAGGACAGGAAAGCTGTGGGTCAGCAGCGGGAGTTCCTGACGGGTGGTGAGTTGTGCAGGGCGCGTGGGTTGTTTCTCCTTCCCCCCACCTCACACAGGTAACAAGGACACAGCGTTATAATAATGCATCTGAGTGTCAGCTTCACACTGATGATCCGTTAAGGCGGTTATGAGGATATTTGAGTTTAAAAAGCACTTTTCAGGAGCATTACTAAATTTCACTCGCAAAGATATTGCCTGAAAATGACCACAGCAGAAGATGCAAACACAGGTAATTTGGAGGAAGGGAGTTGTTCAGCCGTTCTAATGAGTACATGTGGGAAGGCATTTGCAGCGCTGCTCCAGCGCTGCCCCGCAGACTGGAAGCTGCCCCAGACTCCCTCGCACAAACCTGACGTGCCTGGCCCGCTACACACCTGGAACTGGCACAAAGCGGTCAGGGTTAGAAACAGCCATCGCTGGCATTGTTCTGTGCAGCCTCTATACTGATTAACTGATTAATTGATATTTAATTGATTGCACTGTCAGAGCAGGACTTTAGCATGTGCTGATCGTCTTGCTGACTAACAAGTCTGAAGAGCGTTTAGTATAAATCCGTTGGAACTGTGCGTCCAAAAGGTGCAGAATCTGCTTTCATGGCAACAAAGACCTGAGCTGACGGAGCACGGTCAGTGAGCGATGCAGTCACTCACACGCAGAAAGGTCTTTCTCCTTGTTTTTAAAATAATGTTTGGAGAAATTTAAATCCAGCTGGTTAGTCGGGGCAAGAGGCGTGCTCAACTCAGCTGCCCCGCCGCGTGCTGCGTTCCGCCCTCTACTCGAAAGCGCCTTTGAAGCGTTTGTGCCATTTCTGCCCCGGCCGGTGCGTTATCGCGCGCTGGCATCGCCGCGGGGGGACCGGTGCTGGCCGAGGGTCTGTCCCGGCGCCGTGCCCAGGACGGGGCGGGCAGGGTCCTGCTGGGCGACTCCATCCCTGAGGAATGGCCCTGGGCGCGTGGCGCTTCTTCTGCTCTTTGTCAAGGGCTTCTCTAAAGGCCTCTCACTCTGCAGAGTTAGAGCCTGTAGCAATCTGTCCTTTTCTCCTCAAACAAACCCTTTATGGGCTTGTTCTTGTGAAATTTATGGGTTGTTGGGTGAAACATTAGGAAACGTTACATCAAAAATGTGGAATGCTTTTCCCAGCCTGAACCAGGGTCTGTGGCGAGGGCTGGCTGCTGAGCCCCGGCTGCGACTGGCCCTTTGCTCCCCGCGGCCGGGACGGGGGCTGCTTCACCCCCCTCAGCCGGGCTCGGGGCGGGGGAACCTGGATTGTCCCGTCGGAGCTGTGAAGGTGCAGAACACACCGCTCGGGTTGTGGGGGGGCGGGCCGAGGGGTGCGGGACCCCGCGCTGGGTGCAGGGCGGCTCCGAGCCCGGGGCGAGCGTCTGGGAGGGGCGAGCGGTTCTCGGAGGAGCCACCAGACAATCGCGGCAGCGCCGCCGCGCTGGATTAGTTTAACGTCCGCTTGAATCACTGACCCCGCGGTCTGAGGAAGGAGCAGCCCCACAGACAGATGATTTTTCCCATGCAACGTGACAGGGGGGCTGCGGGTGCTCCGAAACGCGATTTCACGTCCCCCAGGGCGATCCCTGGTGCCGCGGCCGGTCCCGCGGGAGGGGCCGGGCCTGGGCGCGTTCGCAGCCGCCGTGCGCCGAACCAATGCTACCCCCTGGTGACCGCAACGCGCCGCTCCGCGCTCCCCCGCGCCGCTCCGCGCTCCCCCGCGCTCCCCCGCGCCCCCCCGTGCACCGGTGGGTGAGTCGCCAGGACCCGCTGCCCGGTCGCCCCGCGGGCTCTCAGCGGTGGCCCCCGCCCTTGCGCTGCCCCCTCCAGCCGAGCCGGGGGGACCGGGCTGGGAGGGGGTCGCCTCTGGGGGCCCCCCCGGGGTGCGGGGAGGCGGGGGGGGCACCCTGCAAACGCAGGGAGCGGGTGGTGGTGTGCGGGCAAGGCCGGGCAGGGGCTACTCAGCCCGAGGGCAGGCAGGGGGGGTCCCAGCGGTGCCACAAGCCCCCCCCCATCTCCCCCAGCCTGGGCTCCCTCACAAACACGCCCGGAAACTTCTGGCGGGAGTTAACGGGACTCGGCCGCGACAATCCCGCACCCTGGTCCGGCATCCCCCGTCTCTGCGTCAGGCTGCTCGCTCTCTGCATCTTGTTAATGAAAAGCATGGATGTAATTTCAATTAAAGATAATTACATATTTAAACTTAACATTAAATTCTGCACTAAAACAAAATTACATGAAATCTCAGTGTGCAGCCGTGCTGCAAGGCGGCGCGGGAGGCGAGCGGAGGGCGATGCTATTGCGCAGGGCGAGCTGATCCTCCCCGCACGCGGCTCCCGCGACGCTTCCCCGTCCGGCAAGTGGAGTCTCGTCTCTTCCCCCGCGTCACCTCCCGAGGTGGTTCCTGTCGCTCGGTTTTGCCGGGCAGGCCCTGCAAGCCACTCAGCCGCACGGAGGGGAGCGAGGGGCTGCGTCTGCCGGCTCCGAGTGGTCAGATTGGCCGGGCCCGGGCCCAGCGGCCTCTGGCATCCGCGGGAGGAGGCCGAGAGACGCTGCAGTTGGATAAACTCTGCTGGTAAACCCGGGCCCAGGGTCCTGAGTCAAGCTGGGGAAGTGTTTCGGATTAGCAATGAAAAACACAGTTCCCGGACTACTGAAAATTTTTGTGAAATCTGACAAATTTGTTGGCCTCAAAAGCAGTTTTCTGAAAAATGGAAACTTTTTTGATTATTCTTTACAATTCCCCTGCAAATCCCAAACACAACATTTCATTCTTCCAAAAGCAAATGCTTTTATTTTCTATCCCCAAACACACTGAAAATTACTGGTTTGAGATGGCATAAATTGCTTTTTACTCTCCTCACTCCCAGCAAATTTAAAAAACCCAATTATTTGCCCAAGTCAGTGGCTGGGTTCAAGCTCGGCACAGCACGGAGCCCAGTTACAACCGGCCCACCCAGGCATGAGGTCTGCACCCCCCCGCAGCCCACAGGGCTTGTGAAGTGCTGCGAGACCTTCAGAGAGAGGGGACGACGCTCACGTGCTGGTGGCTCAGCTTGGAGGCCATGCAGGGATTTTTTTTCCCCCTAGGTTTATATATTTCCTAAAAATAGATGGCCAGAGGCTGAGTGGGTTTGAGCCACATGAATTCAGACCAGCTTACAGCCGTGCTGCTGAGGCCTGGATGGCAGAGCATGGCTCGGCAGGTCTCCACCCCGGCTGAGGACGGGGTCCCTTCCAGGCTCGGCTGGAGGTGACGGTGACGGCCGGAGCGGGGACAACCCCCTCTTTCTGCCCGAAAGCTTTTGCAGGGGGAAGCAGAGGGGGAAGCAGAGGGGGAAGCAGAGGCATCCGTGTCCCCGTCCCCAGGGCAGGAGTGTGTGGGGGTCGCTTGTGGTGCCCTGCTGTGGCAAACCAAACTGTGGCACCATCAAAGCTCTTCAGAGAGAGGCTTTTGTTTAATAAAACATGAAAATTACTCATTGTGTGATTTAATTTGATAGGAAATTCACACTGCTCCTGTAATAATTATTATCATTATTGATTATTGCAGTGTGGCTGAGCAGCCGCAGCCAAGGCCAGAGCCCCACTGTGCCCATCCTGCCCGGGGACAGACCTCACCTCACAGACACACTTCCTACACGTCTTAACCTCAGCTGGACACAAACACGGCGTCGGAATCGTGGGTTTGTGCTGTGCAATGGTCAGAGCTGCCAGCAGACTTCATAACTGCACCAGGCAGCGCAGTCTGAGGATGAGAAAATCAAGACATCAGCTGAGCAGACGTGGCACATGTGAAAGTGAGCTGTGTCACACTGGTGGTGCTGTCATTAAGCTTCAGTGTGAACGTCACCTGCAGAGCCCTTTGCTCCTCTCCTCGGGCTGCAGCTGGTTTCCAGCCCTAGAATGTGTCTGTTCCTCGGCGGGAAGGGCCGATTTGCCGCCGGGAGGGAGGGAACTGCCAGGCCCTGCTTGTTCCCCTGGGTGGACGCGGCGAGCAGCCGCGTGGAGGGGCAGCACCACGGGCACCACGCACCGCGCAGCCACCGCGCCCCACCACCAGGGTTTCTCCTCCTCCGTTAAATGATCGCAGTTATCAAGCACTGACAAGTGGCATTAAAATTTATTAGCCAGCATAAAGTTTTATTTAAGGGATGGCTAGAGATTTAGTGGGCTCTGCGAGTCCTTACTCAGGCTGGCTGTGTCACCTTTAATAACTGTCTGTGGGGTGTGCAGGATGGGGGGGGGCGGCCCTGACACCCCGGCTCCTGCTCCCCATCCCAGGAGGTCCCCCCCGCTGCCCCCACGGCCCCACATCTCGCCGCTGCCAGCCCGGTCGTGCGGACCCAGCCGGTGGCGTGCGCCCGGCGTTGGCGAGGGAGCTCCTCCGGCAACGCTTCCATTAATCACTTTGGCAATCGTGAAATACACTACATGCGTACTGGAGTTTAAATCCCAGACTCACTAATGGTTTACTACCCACTAAATCCCCCTTCATGTTATTTAACTTTTAAACCCAAGGAATATTCCAAATCAAAGAGGCTCTGTGTCACGCTTAGTCCATCTCACAGAGTCTGGAATTAACATCCCTTCATGGCTCGACAGTGCCTGCCGCACGGAGCCACTGCTTGCTCCTTATTAATATTTATGATGAGGAGAGAAAGTTGCATAAATCTTGGTTGATACTTAATTAAACCCCACTTCTTTTGATTTCTTCTCTTTCAGCTTCACTTAGTGCAGACTGTACGACCATTAGATGCTCATCCCATGAGGAACAGCCTGGCACAGCCGGTGGCACCCACGGGGCTCAACGGGATTCAGCGTCCGTGGCTCCCCGACTTGTCGCCCCTGGCCCCCCCGTGCCACCGGCTGGCATTTGCTGCCCCGGCCGGGCCACTGTGGCCGCAGCTCGGGGACCAGCGAGGCCCCACGGGCCAACATGAGCCTTGGCTGGCAGCGCACATGGCAGCTCCAGCCCCTTTGCTCTGGTTTATCTGCGCCTCGTGTCTGATCTCGAGCGCGATTCATAAGAAAACAGTTAACATGCGGCTGACATATCTTTGATACGACGATCATACCGAGGAAGCAGCTTGACCCCCACAGGCTCCCGCGAACGGCGGGATTGACACTTCACATTGACTTTGCTTCAGGCTTATCAACAAATCTCAGCCAATTTTATTAAAGAGCCGCGTGTGGTGTGTGGGACGCGCCAGGCTCAGACAACTTCATCGAGCAGCGGCTCAGAAACCAGGCGAGGGCTTGGCTCGTTTGCTTCTCCTCTGTGTTTTCACTTTGCTGGAGAATTTAACTTTACAAAAGCTCCTCAGGGGTCCCAGTGAGGGCTGGAAAGCAGGAAACACCCATAGAGATCCTGGGCCCTGTGATGGAGAGAAGGGGGCGACCAGGCGGGGGCTGGCCGGGGTGAGGGGGTGCAGTGAGCGAGGGGTGGGTGGCGCAGCCGCCGCGCTCCCCCCCGGCAGCGCCCGGCCAGGAAATCACCGCGGAGGCAACTGCTCCCGTGCCTGCTGACGGGCCCGGTCAGGCCACGCTGGCCTGAGCCATGTGGCCAGCAAACCCTGCGGCCAGGGCCGGCGGCGAGTGCTGGCAGCGGGCAGGCACGCCCCGGCGTTCCCCGGGAGCCGCAGCCCCGCACCCCCGGACTGCCGGACAAGGGGCTTTGGCCTCCGCGGAGCTGTGACACCCGTCCTGAATGACAACCCCGGGAAACACCGAATTCTAAAATCCCACCCAAAACCCAGCCGAACCCGCTCGGGCGGGCCATGTGGGCAGCGCTGACTTTTCTAAGCTGGTTTACTTGTTTCAGGCTCTAGTTTAATGTGTGTGCCGTATTTTTAGCACCAAAAGAGGGCTGGGGCAGGGTCCCCCAGGACGAGAATCAGGGCGGCCAGCAGCCAGCAGGATCCACAGCTCTGAGGCATCATTTGGTAATTATGTCTCTTTTTACTCATGCAAATTTTATCAATATTATTTATATATTCAAAGCCATTTATAAATAATATATACATTTATGCTAAGGTAATTGCCTCAACTAGATTATTTGTCCCAGTTTTTATTGTCTATCCAGATGTTGAATATTAAAAGTATGTTTTCTTGTACGCATTAGTAGTTCAGAGCGGGCTGTCTCGTCATGGGAGCAGCGCTCCCGCAGCGGCAGGTTTGGTGGGAGGGGGAGAAGGTGGAGGATGGTTTTGGCCAGGGCAGGGAGAGGGGAAGCAGGACGGGGAGCAGGGAGGGGGGCTGGGGGCGACGCTGCTTTGCCCGGTGCTGCAACCGCCCCCAGCCCCCCCTGCAGAGCAGCAGCCCCTGCGTGGGTCCTGCTGGCAGGGACGGGGCTTCGGGAGTGACTCGGGGAACTGGTCCCAGTATCGCCCGCATCCCATCCCACCTCCCACCTCTTCACTTACCAAAACTTGACATCGCAATGAAAAAAGATTAGGAGCATTGACAGGCCTGCAAAGGTGACAGCTACAAAGAAATATGGAGCAATCACGTTGTCAGAGTGCCTATTAGGAACCTAAAAAACCTCAGCTCTCCTGCACAAGCAAAACTGATTTATTGCACAGTACAGTTCATGAACTCATCAGTGGTTTTGCATGGAGAAGAGATGGATTTTCTTTCAGATGTTTATGGTGTGAGTAGACTGTCCTGAAAGTTATTGTTTGATTTTATAAATCAGTAGTGCTTGCTAGGGCGAGCTATGAACAGAGCTGGCTCTCCAGCCAAAACACAGCCCAGACTCACCCCGAGGCCTGAGGAAGTGCATTTTTAGGGTCCCGCTTCTCGGGCATTCCCGGCACGGCCCCGCTGAGCGGAGGAGAGCTCGCACGTGGCTGGGCTGCGTCTGGCGGCCGTGCCAGCAGCCCGGCGGGGACAGGGTCCTGCTCGTGCCTCCCAGACAGCCAGACCCTGCAGCCTTTCCTGACCGGCTTCCAGGCCATGGTGCAGGCTCCCCATGTGCTCCTGGGGCACGTGGCCGGCTCTCCCGGCCAGCACCGGCACCGCGAGCGGCGGCACTGGGGGCCACGGCACACGGCTGCCTGGTCCTGGGTGCTGGGTGCTGGGTGCTGTGGCCAGCGCTGGCTCCTGACCCCCCCCAGTGCAAGACGGGGTTTAAAGCATTCCTGACAACCCTGTACTTGTGTTAAACATGTAAATGTTTCCTCTCCTGCACAGGATTACGCCTTGGATGCCCTGGGAACAGCTGTGGTTTATGTAGATTTTAAAGGTGAACTTTCATGCTCAGTGAAATTTTAAAAGCAGCTGATTTACACATGAATCCATTTCTCCGCCAGTGTCTATGTAGCTGTTTCTCTTCCTTAATGGTTTGTGACTGAAGAGCCGGGCTGTAAACAAATGTGTGGAGCAGCGCTGCCTGCACAGCCAAGACCACCCTGCGGGCAGAGCCCGCGGGCAGAGCCGGCAGAGAGTGCAGGCAGAGCAGGCAGAGCAGGCAGAGAGTGCAGGCAGAGAGTGCAGGCAGAGAGTGCAGGCAGAGCAGGCAGAGCAGGCAGAGAGTGCAGGCAGAGAGTGCAGGCAGAGAGTGCAGGCAGAGCAGGCAGAGAGTGCAGGCAGAGAGTGCAGGCAGAGCAGGCAGAGAGTGCAGGCAGAGAGTGCAGGCAGTGCAGGCAGAGCAGGCAGAGCCTGCAGGCGGAGTGGGCATCGGGGCTGGGGCCAGCTGCTGGCACGCTGACGGAGGTGGGGGCTGCTGGGCCATCGGCACCATCCCAGCAGGGAAGAGCGTTTCTTCCTCATCCTCAGCTACCGACGCGGGGCCGCAGGAGCTGGGACATCCCGCTCTCCTGCTGGCTAAGGGGATACCCCGGTACCTGCCTGCATCACCCCAGTGACTCACCCACCCGCACAGCCACTGGCCTACGGGATCTGTGGGCCGGCGCTGCCGTTTAATGCTCTTTATAGCAAACGGTTTGTAAGAACCCACGTCTGCCCCGAGCTGCTCTGCTCCCTCAAGGCCTCCTCCTCCCAGGGCATGTCCCTCCTGCCTGGCCTTGGGTGCTGCGGGAGGTGACGTCGGGCGCACGTGCCCTCACCGGGCACCCGGCCACGTGCCCTGCAAGAGCCCTGCCTCGAGCTCGGCGCGCCAAAGCGTGGGCAGGAGCGGGCACCCGCGTGCCCTGTGTGGAAACGGCTGCCTGCTCCTGCCCCGCTCCTGCCCCGCTCCTGCCTCACTCCCCGCCCTGGGCCCTGGCGCCGGTCCACAGGGCTCCCACGGAGCCCACGCCAGAGCTGCCGCTGCGGGCGAGCGGTGCCGGGAGAGCCACAGCCCCCGCGGGAGCCCCCAGGCCTCGTGCCAGCACCCGCTCGGGCAGCGCCGCCGGCTCAGCCCGTCCAGCGGCCCCGGCAATCCCCGTTTAAAGCTGAGCACAGCACACAGGTCCCCAAGCCCTCTCCAGCCCTGACCCTTTAAAGACACTCTCCCTTTTTTCCTTTAAAAACACAAACTTTAAATGGCTCTGAATAAAATAAAAGAGAATAACTGAACTGTGAAGGGTGATGATTGTATTTCTTTCACTTGTAAGAGAGACCTTTATAACTCTCTTGGGAGGAAAAAAACAATAATGGTCCTTCATGGATGAAGTGCTCTAAATATGGTGTATATTTTTTAAAATACCAGTTCTACAGTTATTGAAACAAATTATTGTTAAATGCATTTACAGCATAATAACTGTGCTAATTTGCTGATAAAAAGCATCCAGCGTTAAACCCCCCATACATTATTTTGTCATTAGCATTTGTTAGCTCCTCGTAGGTATTTTCAGACAGAAGGCTTTGTTCTGTATTTAGCACACGGGCCCCGCGCTCCTCGCTCTCCCCTCCCAGTGGGAATTGCTTGTGCGCAGAACTGCAGCTTTTTTTTAAAACTTCATGTTTAAAAACGGAAAATTTATTTCATTTCATTAATGGGCGAGGGAGGGAGGGAGGGAGAGGAGGGAGAGGAGGGAGGAGGGTGCGTGATTTAGCGAGCGGCGTGTCACGTGCCGTGTCAGCACCAGCCAGGCCCAGGGGTGGGGGCGTGGGGCGATGCTGAGCCCCCCGTGGGAGTGGGCCACGGACCCACCGGGACTGCCTGGCCCACGGCCTGCCACGAGCCACGCACGGGAGTGTTGTGCCGGGGTGGGGCTGGGGGTCCCGGACAGCTCCCACCCGCCAAGGCCAAGGCCACCAGGGCTGCCATGAGCACCGCAGGCCCCTGGGCACCTGCCAGTGGCGACTGTGGAGTGGGTGACACGGCACAGCCTGGACCCTCTGGGATGGGGGGCCTGGGCATGGCCGTGGCCAGTGGAGAGCTCAGGGGCAGGGGTGGGCAGGGACAGGCAGGGACGGGCAGGGCTGCCTGTCCCTGAGCAGCCCGGCAGCAGCCCCAGGCTGCTGTGGGGGGCTCTGTCCCACGGCCCGGTACCCCCCACATCCCCGGGGGGTGAGCGGGGCCCGGGCTGGTGGGTGTGGGCCGGGGGTCGGTGGGCACATCCCGGCCTGGGAGCGCCCGGCAGCCGCCGCCAGCGGTCGGGGGTTTCTAGAGCCACCGTTGCCATAGCAACCCTGCTCCGATCATATCATCGCCAGGAAAAAAGCAGCTTTATTATCAACACAGATCTTCCCAAATTAACCCTCGCACGCCCGCTTGGCTCCAGCCTGGTGCTCGCCCAGGCAAGTGCCGCCGGCCGGCTTGTGCCCTGCTCCGCTCGCGGAGGCCGGCAGCGGGGCAGAGCGACACGGTTCCGCCTTCGCCCGCCGCCCCGGGAGAGCAGGAGTGTCCCGAGGGTCCTTTCCAATCATAAATGTTTATTGTTGTCCACGCGAGTATCAAAACTTTATGTCATCCATTTAACCAGCGTCGATAAAAGCACCGGCGGTGTGAAGCGCGCGTCCCCCGGCGCAGCGCGGGGCTGGGGGAGCCGTCGGGGTGACGGATGGACCAGGTAGAGGGAGGAGCGGGGAGCTCGGGCTCTAACTCCGTTTAAAACAGGAGATATATGTTTCCCCCCTGAAATATTACTGCTAATTCTCCATACGAATGTTCCCTGACCCTTCCTGCGGCCTGCAGATGCAGCCGTAACAGATAAATAAGGATAATGAGCAGCGACGGGGGAGTCGGGCGGCGGCAGGGACGCGGAGGAGCCCGTCGGCGTTTGGAAGGGGCCTGGGGCCGGTGCCCTCCCGGCACCCGCCTCACGTGGCCTGGGGGGGGGGACACCCCGCTCCCACCGCCCGGCCGCACACGCGGCCCCGGCCCTCCCCGATAACGGATGGGCTGCGGATTGAAGGCCTTGGACAAATCAATTAAGATAGCTACTGTATATTGATTAATACCCGTAGCTATAAAAATATAATTGATTACCTGAAGAAGAGCAGAGGTAATGCACAGAACAGACAGAAAACCTGTCTGAAGAGTGATCAATACTTACATTCAGGAAACTCACCCAGGAGTATAATTGGACAAAGCAGAATTTGGGCCAAACCGAGCACCGGGAAAATAATTTTGCTAACAACAAGCCATTAGGCAGCTCGCAGGACTGGCCACCATCTATCCCAGGGTGAGTTTACAGCCACGCTAGCTGCAGTAACATTTTTTTTATTTTCATTCCTTTTGCTGAAGGATGCAAAATGTTGTTTTCTCTGACCAGACCGAACGGTCTGGCTGGACCGAGCCCCCTCCCACTCGGGACAGCCTCAGGACTCCCCCCAAGGACACACCAACCCCGGGACATTTCCCAGCTATGTCTGAGTCTTGCCAACGTTTCGCTTCCAACTCCCAGGGATGCTCTGACCCAGCCCGGCCCGGCCAGGCGGTTTGTTCCTCTCTCTTCACCCACGTGGAAGTGCACACACAGACCCGGCCCTCCGGTCCCGTGCCCGGGTCAGGCGCTGCCCTCTCGGCCTGAGCTGGGGGGTCAGTGCACGGGGGCAGCTGGGGACACCCCCCGCACTGGCCCGAGCCCCGCAGCAGAAGTCGGGTCCCGCAGCTGCAGCGCTGGCAAACCCGCTAAATTCCCATTCCCGGGGAGAAGGCGAGCACCGTTCACGGGTTGTTTGCTGTCCACACCGGGTGCCAGGCCCGCTCCTGCCGCACGGAGAGCAGGGCGATTAGCAAGACACGCAGCGAGATTACAAAATGCAATGAAATACTTAAAATCTGCCCTCCAGACTAAAGTAAATCAGACATGACTTTGACAAGGTGAAACCAAAGTGATGAAACCAATCCATTGTGCTTGGGGAATCGATCTCCCCGGCAGGGAGTAGAGAGGCCATCGATTCACAGCCTCAGCAGTCAGGAATGTCAAGCTGCCTGATCTAAATTTCTATATGCATCACTCCAGATTAAATGATGGAGGAGCACGCCGCGTGCAGGCATCCACCTGCCCGGCCTCGCCGAGCGGCACCGGCACAAACCTGCCGGCTGCAGGACACCTCGAGGCAGGACGTGCAGGCGGTGCCGGTGCCGGTGCCATTCCCGGCGCCTGCTCGGCTCTTCGGGGACCTCCCCGGCGCAGACCCCAAACACGACACGGCGAGCGGCGAGGGGCTGCGGGCGGGGGGTGCTGCAGTGGGGTTGGGTGGGTGCAGGGACCCTGACCACCGGCACCTGCCCAAGCACCGGGGAGGGCACCTGTGTTACAGTCTCACTGCGAAACCAGGTGTAGTAATTAAGATTTCATTCTTTAATATTAAATATTTATCTGGAAACACAATCTCTAGCTGTGAGGAGCCTGGGCCTGTGTCAGCACGAGGGGTACTCGGGCAGAGACCCCTCCCCAGACCAGGATGGGGGTCCGGCCCCTCCACACATGACACCGCACTGGGGGGGCCAACGCCATCGGCTGCTTTGTCACCATTGGACTCGTCGAGGCCATTAGTTTTGTCAGTGTGAGAATAAAGAGCTGTCTCTGGGGAGAGATGGAAAAACTCGATCCGGCTCCCAGCAGCCCTGAGGGGGTTGTGTTTTACCATTTCTTTATGACTTACCAGCTGGAACACGAGCAGGCTTAGCCGTCGCGAGTGGCAGGAGCATTTTCTGCTTCCAGCTCCCACGGGGAGCTTGTGACAGAACATCAGGGACCGGCGCAGGAAGCTGAGAAGCCAGGGAACAGATTGAGGGAGGGAGGGAAGGTGGTGGTGTTCCATCCTGACAAATCCGAAACACTTCTGGGGGTGCCTGGCCTGTGCCACCCCCTCCCACCCTCCAGGCAGGGGCTGTGCCGGGCCCTGGCGTGCTGGGACGGGCACCGCAGAAAAAGGACGATTTCTTGAGAAAGGCCCATCTGCTCGGTGACACGGCTGTGCTCAACGGGGTTAACCAGTCCCAGGTACAGGCTCCTGAACTGGTCTTGGACCATCCCAGTAAGGGGTGGCAAACTGGTCCCAGTACCTAGCTGGGATGGCTGCTTTCATGTAACAGATGCAAACCTGTATGCAGATAAATCCTGGTCTCTAGACTCATAAAAACCCCAGAACTCATCAGAATAAATATGGTTTGCCTCAACTTTTTTTCATCCACTGAAGGTGTAAATTGCTCTTTTTCAACAGTTATGTCTCATGACGTATTTAACCATTTCAGAATAATAACTCGGCAGTAATAGAGATAATGAGCTAATACACAATAGTAATTATAAGTGGCTGTGACCTCTGTCCCTGCTGATAACAGAGCTGCAGCCATCACCGGACTTCCTCCAAGTCCCCAAACAACCTTTTCTTTATTTCTGTCAGTTTTGCTGCTTTAACACACAGATATGACACGTCTCTGAAAACATCTGTACATGAAGAGTCGCCCAGCCCCAACCGGCCGCTGTGTCCTGGGATGGTGCCGTTGCGGTTCAGGGACTTTTCCCCTGGCTGAGTGGGGTTACGGGGCGCTGTGGGGCCAGGCATCAGGGGGTCCCAGCCCTTCCCGGGGGCTCTGCGGGAGTGACTGGAGAGTTATGTCCCCAGGGAACACCTTTTTTGGGCCCTTTCCCTGCGAAAAGCCAGGGTGGGATGGGGCAGTCTGGAGCCTGCAGGCAGCTGCCTGAAAGGGGGCTGGAAAGCCGCTTGCGGAGTCTGGAGCCCTTGGAGGGGAAACTGCATGTGATGGACGGGGAAAGCAGGCTGGTATCAGTCAAATAATCCCTCTCATTAGTCTTCTGTAAAGCAGGAGATAAGGCAGTGAAAGGGACAGCTGCTCCCTCGCTGTGCGGTGGGTGGGGGTTCCCTGCAGCAGATCTGTCAGTGCCAGAGGACTTTCCCACGGGAGGGGACCCCGCGACAGGCGCAGGTAGGGCTCCGTTGCCCTGCCCGCGCCGTGGGGTGCTGCCCCAGCAGCCCCGACAAGCACCGAGAGCCCAGGGACACTGACAGGCCCCTCTGCCCTGGGGCACTGGGGAGCCCTGCCCGCCCCACAGAGAGGCTGGGGGTACCCAGAGGGAGCTTGGGGTCCAGCCCCACGGGCAGCACCTGCCCTGGCTCCTGCTCCTGAGCTCACCACATCCAGCGGCTCATCCACTGACAGGCAGAGGAGTCAATGCCAGCCCCGTGCCAGCGCCCAGCAGCACCCGGCGAGCCCTGCAGAGCCCGCGGGCCACCCCTGCCACCGCCGGGCGAGGGAACAGAAGTCACAGGTCGCATTTCTTTAAAGCAGGTATTTTGTGCGTTGTTTCCAGTCCAGGATGCGTGAATATCTCGCTTAAAAGTGCTTTTAAAGAGACACCATGACACGAGGGTCGACACTTGGAGCACGGAGACGTGGCTCCCAGCGGCACCGCGCACACGGGCGCGTCCTCGCCAGGCGTCCGGCCGCTCTCCACATGGCAGCAGGAGAACGTTCCCCCGCGTTTGCAACAGCCTTTAGAAGTCGCACGCAGCAGCGTCTGCCAGCAGAGCACAAAGGGAAGTCACGAGTACGGCATGAGAACGCAAGCAAACAGCGTTAGTACAGCTCCAGAAAAAGACATAAGGCTTTATGGTTAAAGAGTTACCAGTTTGATAAGGGCTTCTAAATTATTTGCTTCTTTTTCACCTCACAAAATCCACTTGCAGTAATTTATAGCGGTTCTGAATGAAACATACACTGGCAAACACACCTGAAAAAAGGGAATAATCTTGGTACGTGGTCACTCTTCGTGCAAAATAAACTGTCACTGCTGATGTTTGGCATTCATGTACATCTTTGTCAACAGTATTTTAGTAATGTTCTGTTTTCTGTACAAATTATTATTTTTGCAATTATGAGATACAAAATACCACCCAGCACCCACACCAACTTCAGCTTCCTACTCTCTCGCATCACAAGATTTTTGTACTACATGAAAGCTAGTTTCAAAATTCCATGTTTGTAGTTACAGATTAAATAATATTAAGCAGTATTACACTTGAAAGATTTGTTTCCAAGTAGCAAATAGATTCCCCATATTATTCTTTACTGTAAGTAGTTGTTGTTATATCTTATTCATCTGGAAAATAATTTCAAACAGCCATGAAAATAGCGGATTTCTCTCTGTTAAAATGATAGTCAGAGCCTGGGCCGCTGACATATAGTAACATGATTCACTTGGACAGTTACTGACTGCACATCCAATTCATTTCTTCTCTAGAGCACCAAGTTATTATCTGAAATGCACAAGGTGTCTGGGGGTAACATATGATCAGCCAGGGACGCTTTTGACGGCTTGAAGAGCAATCAATAAAAATTGTCTCCAGCAGTTTTGTAGAGTATGGAAGTTGGTGGTGAAATGAAGTGATGGAGATTAACTAGTGGAAGTCAATGCCCTGGTGCTGTGAACCCTGTTTTTTAATTAAAGATCCAAAGCTGCTTTTCACTTGAACAGGGTTTCCCCCCCGGCCCCCCATACGGAATCCGGTGCCGGTGGTGACTTCCCCCCACTCCGCCTGTGCACGAGCGCGTGTGCACCACGTAAGAGCCGCTGCCGCCTCGGGGTGTCCGTGCCCCAGCCACCTGACGGAGCGTTGGCAGTGGCCATGGCCCGCAGGGCTCAGCCCTGCGCAGCCCCGTGCCCCGCCGCTCGCCGCCGCGGGCAGTCACAACCCCTCGCTCTTTGGAAACGCGTTTTAAGGATCATCTCAACAGTCATATTGACCAAATTAACATTCTGGCTCCCAGCTCCATAACCCAGCTACACCCTTTATTGACAGCTGTTAGTTCACCCACGACAAAAAGGACCTGCAAGCTACTAGTCCTATATGACAATCATTTACTTCAGGTCTCGTATTTCTGAGTCTGGGTGTGCTCTCACTGAGGTTAACGCAAGCTTTTCAATTAACGTTAATAGTGTGGGACTGGGCTCTGTTCTCCTTGCAAAGAATGACATTGGGTTTGTGAGTGAGCATGTTGTGTGAAGGCTGCTGGTTCTTTATTGCTTCTCTGCATGGCAAGGGGGGGGGTGTACTGCTGAAACAGGCGGTGGCAATGTCAGCAGGGGCACCTGTCTGCTCCCGGCGAGCCAGGGCCAGCCCCACGCTGCCAGCCCTCGGGAAATCCATTTGCCACTTGAGCATTTCTTAGTGGAGTGGTTTTTAAAACACTCTCTTAATTTTCTTCCATTAAACACAGTACAAAGCTATGTGTGTCTGATGGTGACATAGTAATAAACACTTAAGGACTTGTTTACAAAGAAATAGTTATTGTTTGCTAAATAGTTTTAATGGAAAACAGCAAAGCTCCCTGCTGGGGTTTCGTACAGGGCTGCCACGGATGCAGGGTGGGCAGGCCCGAAGCAGCATGCTCTTTGCGTCTCATGTACCAATTACTTAAGTGCAGAAAAGGTTTTTGTAACAGCTCCAGTGCCCAAACATCAGATGATTGCCTGCTTTAAAGCAAATCTTTCCTCCCATCTATTCAAGTGTCTTTCCTATCAGTGCCATGTTTAATATTTGGGTTTCTGTGGATGGCATCTTCCACGCCCGCCTGGTGAGGCCGTGCGACAGACGGGACATCTGCACGCGGCTCCTGCAAGACGCTGCTTTAACTGATCCCTCCCCAGCGGGATGAGGACAAGATCATCTCTGGGAGAAGCCCCGAGCTCCAGGCTCCGCCAGCTGTGCCTGGCCTGGCTCTGGCCGCAGGCACCAGCCCACGCAGCCCGGCAGCTGCCCGTCTTTAGCAGAACCACGGGCCGGCTGGTGCCTGCTGCCGGATTCGGGGGCAAAATAAAGCAGGGGATGGGCTCCTGGTCCCCAGGGCCGGGGTGGGGGGTGACCCCCCAGCCTGGGCTGCTGCCAGCTGTGCCCGGCGCTGGGCTGCCTGCTCCTGGTGCCAGCCCACCCGCCTGCACGGTGCCACGGCGTATTATCCCCAGATAATTACTGGGGATTTGGGCCATTGCAGAATCCAGCCCTTCAGGTCCAGGGGTTGGTCCAGCAGAGATGTTTACAGACCCTGGATAAAGTAGATGGCAGAAGAGAAAAGGTGAATTACAGTTTGAATGTAGCAGCTTGTGGAGGCAAACCAGCCGGAGTGGGTCTGTGTGCCCCTCCTCTCACACCAAAACCCTAACGGGGATGAAAAAGTCATCAAGAAACTGCACTTAAGGAAATCTCTACAGTCCCAGTGACAAGTGAACGGGAGCCTGGGCTGCGCCTGAGCACCATGAAGCTCGTGGGACCGTTCTTCACCCCTCGCCTGAACCTGTCCCTGCGACTGCACTGCCCTGCACACCAGTCCGGGGCCAGAGCACCCTCAGCTCTAGTCTGGAGAGACCAGGGGCTGTTTTGCATCAGAGCAGCCAAACATCCTCCGTCCTGAACGCACGGTCACCCAGCTGCGCTGACTTCCCCAGAGACCCGCTCGAAGGCAGGGGCTTGCCCTGGGCAGGCAGCTGCCCAGCCCTGGCGTCCCCTCCCCAACAGCCTGGGAGGAAAGGTGGAAAAGGCATAAAAACGAAATTAAAAGAAATAGTTTTAGCCATCAGCCCAGTGTAAACACGATGAGGGCCACGTTCAGCCAGCAGCAGCCCCCACACGGGCCGGATCCTGGCTGCGATTGCCCGGGTGCTGCTGCCCGAACACGCGGAAGAGGCGAGCGGCAAAATCCTGCGCGAGGGAGGGAGAGCGAGGGGGCTCTGAGCCGCCTCGGCCGGAGCGCGGGGCTGGCTGCTGGCCCTGCCGAAGGATTTACAGGCCCCAGTGCCGGCAGCCAGCCCCGCGAGGGGCCCCGGGGCGGCGAGGGGGACACGCAGCCCCTCGGTGCCGCAGCCCAGCCCTGGTCCCAGCACCCGGCAGCATGAACCCCCCGCTCACGTGCTCGCTGCAATCCTCCAGTAAGGGCTGGCGGCACGGCGTGAACTATACCGCTTGGTTTAATAAGAAATGTATAAAAATAATAAAAATGGAAACTCATGGATATTATTTGTCAAGTGTGTGCCTAGCAACTCCCTGTTATTTCACATATCGTTCTAGTGGGAACATAAGTAAAACACATTAGCAGTAATTTAAAGTTGCTATGTGCATTGATTATTTATACCCTTACATAAAACCCCAGTCTCTCTGTGCAGCACACCAGCCTTGATAAACTGTGTATGTTAAATCACAATCTCCGAATATGTGGACAGAATCTCCAGGCGAATATTGTAGGTTTTTTTAATATATATAGAGAGAGATAGATCCACTCTTTGGTAGTGACTTGTTTGGTTCAAGTGCATCTCTAAATCACACTATACATATAAATAATAAATAAGGGAGGCTCATATCCTTAATATTATTCTCATGTCTTATTAAACTAATATTTCAAAAAACTTTTATTTTTCCTTTAGTTGCAGGTCACTGCTAAAGTTAAAAAAAAAAAATTACAATCTAGCTCTGATGCTTCACAGGAAGAATGCAAGAGTCCCTGGTAAAGCGCAGGCATGAATGATTATTCTAATTGCCTGGAGATGCCTTCTGAGAGATGGAATAATTAAGCGGTGAGATGATTGAGACCTTCGGCACCTTTGTCTGTGTTCCCCCTCAGGCCCCCCCTCCCAGGCACGGAGAAGAAAAGGACCATTTTCTGAAAGCATGTTTTATTTTTCACTTCATCACTATGAACATTTTATTTGATTTCTTGCCATGAAAATCTTTCACCGCATCTGGGCGATTTCTTACGGCCCTTTGTGCACCGCTTTGCTTCCGGAGGAGGAGGATGAGGAGGAGGACGAGGAGGAGGAGGAGGAAGGAGGAGGAGGAGGAGGAGGAGAGCAGCGCCGCCGGTGAGGCTTCGGGATCCAGGCAGAGCCGGGATGACTAACGGGCAGGCGAGCGTTCTGCTGGCGCCTCTGGGAAAGAGCCGGCCTGAACGGCCGCACACGCCTGTTCACGCATGTGCATTGCGGCGCGGGACCAGGCTGCCCACCCGCCCGCACGGGCCCCTGCACCCGCGCAGCCTCTGCCCCCGCTCCCGCTGCCCGGCTTCGCCTGGACCCGCCGCAAACCCCGAGCACCGGTGGTGCCCCCGGGGCCGTTCACGGGCCGCAGGCACCGCGCCGTTGCCTTTCGGCACCCAACGGCAGGTTCTCGCTCGCCGAGCGGCGAAGCCCCGCACTGTCTGTGCGCGGCACTCGCGGCCTGGCGGTGACGGCGACGCTGTGGGTGAGCTGATGGCATCCCCGAGGAGAAGGAAACGGCGAATCTCCAGGCCGACGTTTTCAAAGAGCCCGTGGGGCCGCACGCGTGTACGGGGCTGTCGCTGTGCCGGGGGAATTGCTGGAAGCATGTGGCCACTCAGGCCGTCGGGCACAGCGTGCCAGGAGCAGGAGTGAAAACACCTGCAGCGCTCCGAAGGTGATTTCTTGGCTCTGCGAGGCAGCAGGGGAGGCAGCGACAGTGCTCAGCTGCGGCCGAGCCGGCGGCGGCCACGGTGGTTGCTCGGGAGGTGACGCCTGAGCATGCCCGCAGGGATGGGCACGGCTCCGCCAGTCAAACCGGGAGTAAACATAATGCATCAAAATTTACTGGGAATTAACATCCCGAACAGCTGCGGGAGCAGGGGGTGGTTTGGCAGGTGACTGTCACCGGGGGATCCCGCGGCGGAGGAGCCAGGCGTGGCCGTGGGTGAGTCGGGTCTGGGGCTCAGCAGGTCCTGTGCTGGTCACAAACCCCAGTGCCAACGGGGTGGTGGCTTCCATCTGTTTGTGCCTCTGTGGCCAGGCCAGGTTTGCAGGGAAAGGTGAAACCTGCTGTTAAGCCAAGTGAATATATTTAGAAAAAAAATCTCACAGCGTTGGGGTGCGCAGGCGGTGCTCCAGAGCAGGCGTGGCACGGCGTCATTCTCTCTGCAGGCGCCTGGTGATGCTTCGGCACGTCCCGTCTGGGGGAGCCACCGCTGATGGGGATGAGTTGGGCACTGGGTGACACCTCGGTCTCATGGGGCGAGGGGTGAGGGTGGCTCCCAGCACCCATCTGGCCAACCAAGGTACCAGGGGCTCCCGGCTGGGCCGCTGCCGTCAGCAACTGCCAGCTGGGCAGAAGCAAGATGTTTTGTAGGAACATGTTGCCTTTGACAAAAATTTGTTTCGGAAGAAAAATTGGGGATTTTTTTTTCCTGATAAGGTCAAAACATTCAGCCTCAACCTTTTCAGAGCAGAACATTTCAATTTTCCACTTCAGCCTGATGTTTCATTTCAGTTTTCAAATTTAAAATTAAATTTAAAAATGTAAATAAAAGAAACATTTTGAATTAAATGTTTACATTTTCCTGAAGCAAGTAATTTTTGTTGACCTGAAATTAGACTTTCCACAGAATTTTGTTCCATGGAAGATTCCGGAATGGTCTCACCTCTCCCTGTGCAGGACCCGGCTCCTCGCCCAGCCCAGCTTTAGCTGCTCTCTCGGACAGCGAGGTCTGGCTTTCTGTTTTGCTCTGGTTTATCTCCCGGTGAAAGGGTCTCCTCTTTCCCGCGGGGCTTGCTGCTTTTACTGTAATATAAGTAACAAAATTTCTAATAATACTATTGAGGGACGTAGAGCCCCAGTGAGAACGGCACTCGTGTGCCGGTGATGTGGTGGGAGCGGAGGCAGGCGCAGCCCTGGCCGGTGCCCGCGGGCGTTTGCTGCGCTGCAGCTGGGCTGTGGCGCCCCGTGCCTGGCCAGCTCGGCTCCTCTTGTCCCGTCCAGCGCCGTGGTCCCGCGTTCACCAAAAAACGCTCCTGTTGGGGCGGGACCAGCAGCCTTCAGGTTGGCAAGGAGAAGAAGCCCGAGGACATGGCTCAAATGCCTCTGACACGAGTCAAAAGCAGCGAGGGTGGGCAGGGGGACAGAGCTGGAATGAGCCCCGGGCGGTGCCGGGACCCCCGGCTCGGCCTGCAGCCTCAGGGCAGAGCCTGCCCGAACGTCAGCGCTTTGCATCTGGAAAGCATCTTAATTTTGTTCTAGATAATAACAAGTTGCTTCCCTGGCTGGGATCCCCAAGGTTGCAGGAGTCACCTCTCGGAGTCTTCCGGGGGGTTTCACACCCCCAACGCTGGGTGGACGCTGCCCGGAGCCCCTCTTTGGGGAGCGAGGTGTGAGCAGGGGGTCGGGGCTCCGGCAGGCCCAGTCCTGAGCTCGGGCTCACCCTTCTCCAGCACAGGTCCTGCTCCCCAGGTCGTCGCTGGCTCGAGCGGGAGAGGAATCGCAGGTTTGAAGCGTCCGGTGCTGCCTCTGGCACGGCTGCGGCTGCCGCCGCGCTGGCTGCGGGTGCCGGGCTCCCCGGGTGTGTCCCCCTCCCTCGGCTGGCGCGGCTGTCGGCGCGGTGACATGAGAACAATACTTTATGTAAATAACTTCCAAGCGGAGTTACTCATTATTAATGCAGACAGTTCTGAAGGCGAACGCAAACAGCATTTGGCAGCAAGAACTTTTAATGAGAATGTCATTAAGGAATTCAGACGGCGAACCACAAAGTGATTCCTGGTGCTCCCGGCTGACTTCTCTGCCTTCCCGTTTCTTTCCTGTCCACTAAACATAAAAATGTCATTTGTTTTTATAACCCCAGAATCCAGGCTTTCTCTCTCTCCTTTTATTAACCAATTTATTAGCAGGACAAGAGCAGCCAGCTGGAGTTGGAGGGCAGTGCCCTGTGAACCCTTTTTTTGCAATCTCCCTAATTATTTATTGCTATCAGACATCAGCATTTCTATAAATTAAACCTTCTCTTCCCAAAGCTGCCCCGTGGGTTTAAATCAATACCATGCATCTCACATAATACACGATTATTAATAAGCAACGGTTTGAGATCATTCTGCATAACATTACTCCTTAGTCTGGCGTGTCCTAAAACGAGGGGGAGTGGGGGGGTGGGAGGAGGCAGAGCAAGCCCCAGCGTGGGGGAACGTGCAGCTGCCCACGGGCTGGGGCGGCCCAAAACCAAAGGAAAACCCGGGATTTGAAACGGTCAGGGAAGAGCAGTTCTGGTCTATGGAACATACTGGCACTTTGAAATGCATTTTCCTCTCAAATTGGAACAAAACTTAAATATTCACCATAGAATAGGAAAAAAACCATCCCCAAACCTTAATTTAGAAGCATCTCAGCTGCCTTCTTGATAATATCAGATTGTTTCATTATGTATCAAAATATATTATCAAATACAACACGCTATATATTATAATGCTAAATATTTAATGTTATATGCAATTTTAAGCATAAGTAATTTAAGTAAGAACAGTGAATGTATTTATTTTTAATATTTTACCTTATCAAATCAAAAATTTCAACCAAATATAAAAAGGAAAAAAATTGTTTAATCTTTCTCCCATCAAAGGTGTCATCAAAACTGACATCCCCACGAGTATTTCCATTTCAATGAAAATGCTTTCCTTCATGGAAAACTGCTCTCCTTTAAAAAAATAGAAAAGAATTGCAGAAGTGTTGCCGCTCTCTGCGCTGCTGCCGGGCGGCTCAGCGGGGTCAGCTGTGCTGCTTTCGGGGCAGGCCCTGCTCGCTCAGCCCAGGACCCGGCCGGAATAGCGTTATTTAATCAGAACTCTGGGCCGTTTTTTCGCTGGAATAGCGTTATTTAATCAGAACGCTGGGCTGTTTTTTGCCCCAGAGGCAGAGCAGTTTCCACCCGTCGGGATTTGCGGGGTCAGCGAGCGCGGGCAGGCGGGATGTGGGGGACCCAGGGCCACAGGCCCCCCCGCCTCGGCGCTGGCCAGCGCCGAGGCGGGGGGGCCTGTGGCCCTGGGTCCCCCCCAACCTGTGCGTCCTCCTGCTTCTTCCTCCTTTGCTGCTTTTAGATTTAATCGTTCACACATAAACACAAAGATCATTCTGCGGTCGCTCCGGCCGGGATGTGGCTCAGACGCTGGCGATAACGGTGGGTTTAGTTGCGCCGGTGTAACCGTGAGCGCACGACATGTTTCACCATTGTGATTTGCTGCCGATTGCAACTTTCCCGGGCGCAGGGACAGCCCCGGTCCCCCCACCCCGCTGTGAATCCCACCAGGGTTTTGCTTTGTCTGTCCCCTCCAGGGGCTGGTTCTGCCTTTGCCCGCCCGGCCCGTTACCGAGAGACACCCAAGAGCGAGGGGTTTCAAGCAGTCATGCGGACGAGCTCTAGAAAATGGGAAATCCTCCAAGGCGCTGAGGGTGGGGGCAGCTTCCCGGCTTCCCCGGCATCTCCCCGAAATTACCGACAAATCGCCCCGTGGGTTTTCATCAGGACCGGCCACGGGGTTGGAATGAACTTTCCCAGGTCCAACAGGAGATCGACCCTCTGCGTCGCGTTTCCCTGCGCATGGTTTTCCCTCATCCATGTGTTAACGGAGATCCCGGCTGGTTCATTCCCATTTACCCTTTATTGTCCCCAAACTCTGAGGTTTCTGCTCAGGGTGGGGCCTGGGGGTCCCGGGGGGGTCAGGGGGCTCAGGGTGGGCTGGGGGTCAGGGGGGACCTGGGGCGTTCTGGGGGGTTCCAGCGGGTCCCGGGGGGGTCTGGGGGTCCCGGGGAGCCCAGGGAGGGGTCGGGGGGGTCCCGGGGACGGACCCCGCAGCACCGGCCCCGCGGCGGCCTCCGACAGCGCCACCTGGTGGGTGCTGCCCGCCACGCGCGGCGCGGGGACACGCGGGACACGGGGGGACACGGGGGGACACGGGGGGTCACAGGGGAATATGGGGGGATATGGGGGGATACGGGGGGATATGGAGGACATGGGGGGACACAGGTCATGCATTGCCAGCAGCACAGCACATGGGGCACGGGGGGACATGGGGGCACGGGGGTACACAGGGGGTCACGGGCGGACATGAAGGGTCACGGGGGGGGGACACGGCGGGTCATGGGGTGTGTATCGCCAGCAGCACAGCACATGGGGCACGGGGGGGACATGGGGGCACGGGGGTACACAGGGGGTCACAAGGGGTCACGGGGGGGGGACACGGGGGGTCATGGGGTGTGTATCGCCAGCAGCACAGCACAGGGCACACGGGGCCTGGGCCGTGCGTGGGACACTGGCCCCATGGACACGCTGCACAGCAGCAACTCTGGATTTTCCTCCTTTTCCCACCTTCCGCCTCCCCCCGCAGCCCCGCGCCCCTCCCGCTCTGCTCAGACACATCAGCGGGTCCCTCCTCGCGGGGAGCTGAAGGTGCTGCCCACCCATCGCTCGAGCTCCTGCCAGCGCTTCGCCGCGACCCCCCTGCAAATCCCACCCGCCACGGGCCGAGAACGGGCAGAAAAACGCCGGCTTGGACCAGGCGGAGATTCTGCCCCTGGGAGGGTTCACAGACTTCCCGAGGACATCTTGGGGGTTTGCACAAATACTGCACGCGAAGAGGAGAGGAGCCTCCACAGCTCTGCCGCAAGAGTTTTTCTCTCCGGCACAACGCACGGCATGATCACTGTTTGGGAACAGCCCTGCATTCAGAGAGCAGGAGAAAAAAACAACTTTTTCTTGTTAAAAATAATTATATCTTGTCAAGTATGGTGGCATCTGCAAAATATCTGTTAATCTAAATTATATGATACTTAAAGAGCAGAACAGGAAGCTGTACTGATGGTATTTCTTTTTTCCTCACACTTTTAGAAATGGAATTAATGTGTTCATATAGTCTGTGCGCCACTCACAAAGGAGCTGCAGGAGCTGCAGGAGCTATAG
The DNA here is from genome assembly GCF_031877795.1 of Strix aluco. Classification (NCBI taxonomy): domain Eukaryota; kingdom Metazoa; phylum Chordata; class Aves; order Strigiformes; family Strigidae; genus Strix; species Strix aluco. The sequence goes on from NC_133950.1 coordinate 15,919,553, forward strand.
GGGCTATAGGGGCTATGGGAGCTATAGGGGCTATGGGAGCTATAGGGGCTATAGGGGCTACAGGGGCTATGGGAGCCAAACTGACCTGGAGGTGGGTACCAGCCCCGCTCCCCGTGTGACACCTCTCCAAGCTCAAAGCATCGCCCTAAAAAAAGCCACCTCTGTTCCAAGAGCTCTGGGGACTGAGCCCCCCGCTGCCGGCTCGGGGGGTGCAGGGGGAACCCCGACAGGTACCGCAGGGAAGTGCCCGGCCCCGCCACCCGCAACCCCCCTGGGCCTGGGGATCTGCCCCGGCTGGCAGGGCTGTGCTTGGTCGTCCTGACTCAGGACTTTGGATGTGAATCTCTTGATTTTCGCAGACCAGGTAAGTTGGGCAATGGCAAAACGTACCCAGCCTCCTTTCTGCTGTGCAGCAAACGCTCTTCCCTGCCCGGGACATCTGGGCACGGCCTGTGCGTCTGCTGGCGAGTGTCTAAATATCAGGGAGGGCTCCAGATGGGAGAGGAATCCTTCGGGCAGCCTCAGCTCTCTGCCCTTCTGCTCCTGCTGACTGGGGAGAGCCCCTGTCCCCGTGAGGTCAGGGTGCCTGGCACATAAAGGCTCCAGGGACAGCAGGAATGGGTGAAAATTCATGACTCCTGACAAGCCTGTGTGCCCGTGCCAGGGAAGCAGGAGCTGGGAAGGACCAAACAGAGGAATGTGGGGACAAGCAGATTAAAAACACAAAAGCGCCCGAGCCACGCGCGACGCGCGAGGAGCATCCTGCAGCCGGTCACCAGCGACGCAGCAGCATGAGGAGCCCTGGCACGGCCACCAGCCTCCTGGCAGCTCCACTCGCCGGCTCCGGGGGGAGAGCCAGCCCTGCCGCCGAGCAGCGCCTGCAGCCGCCGTCCTCCCAGGCACCGGCTACACACACCACGCTGCTCAAAAGCCTTCCCCAGTCCGAGGGGACGGGCAAGCATTTCCCAGAGTGTTGTGCCTGGATGTGGCCCATCCTGACACACGGGTGGGCTGAGGCGCCTGGGCTGGAGTCAGAGAGCAGCGTGGGCAGGGGGAGCGGGGCTTTGGCTCTGGCAAGATACTCATTATCAAAACCTGTGAGACATTTGTTGGCCCGTTAGGGCTGGCGTGAGGCGTGCGGCTGCGGTGCTCCACGGCGTGGGCTGCTCCGCATGCAGCGGTGCTGAGCTGAGGGCACTGGTCCACTCCCAGTGCTCCCAGTGCAGCAGCCCAGAGGTGAGCTTGCTCTCCGCCTTTGCATCCACCAAGGAGTGGAAAGCAGAGCCAGCTGCTCCCTCCTTAAGTGCCGGAGAGGTCTGAGGGAGGTGCGGGAGCTGGGGCCATCCTTGAGGATGCTCACCAGGAGCGTGAGACACTGCAGAGCCCATGGAGAGCCCTCGCCTCAAAGACCTCACTCTCACCAGTTTTCCGCTGTCCTTTTTACAGTCTGTGTGCAGCCGTGGGGCTGCTGCTCCCGCAGCGTGAGCCGAGATGCAGCCACGCCAAGGGACGCAGCAGCCAAACTCGAGGCACGGTGCAGCTCCCCAGGGTAAAGGCACCCGTGGCCAGGGAGTCCTGGAGCGCCTGCAGATTCCTCACTGACACTTGGCTGTCACAGAGCAACGTCAGCGGGGAAACCTCGGTGGGTGCCAGGAGCCTCCCCTCGTGCCAGGGAGGGCCGGGCCTCTGTCGTTGCACCGGCAGCCGGGTGACAGCCCGTTGGACCGTCCGGGCGGGACGTGGGACGGGCTTGACGTTGGGCAGCACAGGGAGGGGGGTCCGTGGGACGGATGCGAGGTCCCAGCCCCATCAAACACCCCTGAGGGCGTTAGTGCCGCCCGCACGTGGCTGCCCAAGGTGGGAAAAACCAGCTCCCCAAGGAACCGGCACCGACGTTTCGGCTTCGGCCGTGGCGAGGCCGTGTCAGTGGCAGCGCGGGGCTGGGCCGAGCTCCGCGTGGAGCTGCCGGCAGCGCTGGCCGAGCCCTGCCGCGACCGGTGAGACGGCGCTGAGTGACAGCAAACACCGGCGCCGCACCGAGAGGCAGCGCAGGCTGTGACAAACACTCACTAGAAAATAATAAAGTGGCAAAATAATTCTGCATCGGACACACTTACCAGAGCATAAAGAGTCTGAAAAGGAGACAACATCTTGTATCATCTATCTTCCTTAAATACCCAAGCTGTGACAAAGTGGAAAGCAAAATTATGATGAATGATCGGACATATTTAGTCTGTACCTGTGCTCTTTAACTAGGCCTGGTGAAATGGGTGCTAATGAAAAGCAGAACACCTACCAAAAAGAGGAGATTTCATTGAAAACAAGTCTTTATTACAAATTGGCACTTCGTTTTCATAAAGTGCATAATGAAGGTGCATATTGTGACATAAATTAAAACAGGCAAGTGATGGGTCAGCACTGCAAAACATTACACAAAGACAAATCACCAGTGAGCCCTCGACAATGGCTGTATCTCATTTACAATTTTTCGAGTACATTTTCAGATTGTGAGGGAACACGGCTAGGTTTTGTTCATAAACGGCATGCCATCATTTATTTTACTGCCTCATTTGAATATGATGAATACTGTAGCCCTTTATTTGTTCACAACAACCAAATAATTGTAGATCCGTGGGTTTCTGGGCAATTAATCACATTTTTTTCCTCCAACAATCCACTATAAACATGACATTGAACAATAAAGTACATTAACCTCTGCTTTGCACAAAAACTTTGCTTATTTAAACACCACAAGGGTACCGGCTCCCGTTCTCCTTCAGGATGGATCCCGATGTGCCGCCGTGCGCTCTCCCGGGCCGCAGCGGAGGGGTGAGCATCCCCGTCCCCCGTGTCACACCGACGGCACCGTCACAGCCCTGCCGTGCCTCCTCCTGCCATCTCCGAGCGATGCTGAAAACCCAACAGCCCCCTCGGCTCGGCCGGGGGCCGCGCTGGGTGCGAGCAGGGCTGGCGCAGAGCCGGGCACCACGGCAGCTCCCGCCGATGTTCCAGGCACCGGCTGGTTTCTGTCCGGCAAACGGAGCTGCGCGCGCAGGCTGGGAATCCCACGGGCACCGGCCAGGAGCCGATTCCTGCCAGCGGCGCGGTGGCCGAGCTGCCACGTCCCTCCGGCAACGGCGAATCCGACCTCGGCGCCCGGTCCCGGCTGACACCCGTGTGCTCCCCCGGGACCAGTGCAGCCGCGGGGCTGGCAGCGCCTCCGGGACGCGGGGGATCGCACAAGGCTCTTCGGCTGGTGTGAGGGAGGCTCCTCCTTCGGGTCGTGGCAGGATCATTTCAGCGAATTTCCTGACTCCAAAGAAGTTGGGAAAAAAGTCTGCCAGTGATTCAGACATCCTCTTTTTACAAAAAAAATTCCCCAATTTTCCAGAAATGGGGAAATGAGAAGGCTTTTCCTCGCACAGCCCCAGCTCAGCTGGCTCAGGGGTAAGCCCGGGCCGCCCTACCTCGTGGCCAGTGCGTCTCACCCGGGGATGGTCCAGCGGGGCCCTTTCCACCACGACTGCTGCTGGGTGGGGGGGTCCCACGGCCGTGTCTGTACGTCCAGGTGTCCCCCCCCATCCTGCTGGATTTCAGCAGCCCCCCATTCCTCCCCAGCAGTGTCACGAGGGGCTCACAGTGAGGGGGGCTGCCCGGAACCCACTCACCCCACCGTGTTAAACTGGAACATATTTTTCTTCTATGTTGCTGTTATTTTTAACATTTTGAAAAATCCTTTTTGTGGTTTGTGGGTTTTTTTAATCTACCACTTGGGGTAGAGCCTGTCTGGAAAAAAATGGGAGTGCAGCCACTGTTAAGCCATGAAAAGCAGCAACTGGACCGTTATCTAACACTGTTGTAAGGTTACTATTTATCTAGAGCAACTGAAGTTGGCACTCACATCTGGCGCCTGGTACTTAGTGCAATTATTTATGATTTCCACCAAGATTTAAAAGCTCATCGCCGGCCTTGTAATGCAGTAACTGATTGCACTGCTAATGTAATTAAGAAAAGATTATGATGTCCACGTGGCACACCAGATGGTGGCATTCATAGCAATCGGCACACACAACTGGCAGACAACTGCACAAGGGCAGCGAGGCACAGGCAGCTGGAGCGCTTCGGTTCACACCCTCCGCTCGCCGGCGAGGGAAGGGTTCACACCGCTCTGTGCCCGGGACCGCGGCCCGGCAGCCGTGCCCCCCCCGCCCCCTCGGCGTGCAGAGCACCCATGCACATGTCTGCGCGTGGGTGCAGACGCCCTGCGGGGGGGTGAACGGGGCAGCCCACGGGCAAGGAGGGTCCTTCTGGGTGGGCGTGTGCGGCCCCTGCTAACGTGTGACCCCCCCTTGCACCAGCCCACCCTCGTAACACCCGGGAAACCGTTGGGTTGGAGCAGTCTCCAGTTTGTGGCTCATCGTCGCTTCCATCAAAGGTGTCTCCCCGGAAATGGCGACTCTTTCAGCTCCCCGTGGGGTTGGGGGGGATGACCCCCACCTTCTCTGGAGCAAGTGTGGACAGAGTCGTGATGCCACCACTGGCCAACGGACCAGCATGCACCAGGCTGTGGAGGCCCATCCCTGCCCTGGCCATGCCGCGGAGTCGTTAAAAAGAATTAAATCACCACAGGGTCAGCGCTGGGCGCGTTTCTGCCTGGAAGAGGAGGACGTTTGGTCCTGTGACCCCAGCGCTAACTCCTGTGCTAACTGGGACTGGCCCAACTCCCCACTGCTGCAGCAGGGCCGGGATGGGTCCAGTGATTCTCCTGCCCCAACACCCAGGTGGCAGGAAGGGCAGCTGCAGGCTGGGCTCTAGACAAGGAAGTTTGAAACCTGCTCAGTTGTTTCGTCGGGGGTTTAGGGAAAATTGTGCTTCTACCTAAACGGGAGGTTTCTGGCTGCTGGTGGGAGTCAGGTCGCTGAGGGAGGTGCACGTCTACGCATTCTGGGGGTGAGGTCCACCCCGGGAAGCCCCAGCCCGTGGAGCTGGAGGCGGGAGGTGACTGCGGGTGCTCGTCGAAGGCTGCTCAGAGACGGGCAGAGGGCAGGGGCCCGGCAGCCTCCACCCAGAGCTTCCCGCACCTCTGGGACAGAGGCTCTTCTCCCACCACAGAGCCGAATTTAATCCCTGCAAACGGATGGTTGTGCTGCTCTGGGAGCCAGCCCTGGCCAGGGGCACCTCCCTTCCCCCGGGTTTTGCATCCCCCGGGAGTGGGAGCGGCTGGTCCCTGACCCTGCTGGAGCCATTATTCAGGATTAATGCCCGTTTGCTTGTTGCACCTTCTGTTGCGGAAATAATGCTGCAGCTCTGACTTGCTTCCAGCAGGGCGATGGAGAGAGCAGAGTTAATGTTGTGTCGGAGCAGAGAGGAGAGAGGAGCGTTTTTTCTTGGAAGCAGTAATGTATGCAAGGAGCTTGTGTCACCTACAGCCCATCCAACATCGTGCGTCGCCTTCCTTGCTATTGCGTGTGAATTTAATAAAGTGGCTGTGACTCACTCGCTCTCGGTAGTGGAGCTGACATAAGTAAATACGCAGGCTGTAACCTTGCTGGAGATTTTATACCATCTGTATTTACAACATGAATATTTCAGCAAATTTGACATTTCAGAGACTTCTGTCTTCCAGGTTTAGTGACGACCAGTATGTGGGTCAGGAGTGCTGCAGGTTCACAAGCAGCATCCTGTCAATAATTTAATGCTCGGAGTGCTAAGCAGCGCTAGCAGGACGCAGCCGGCACTGCAGGGTTTGTTGGCTCATTGAGCCGACACAGCTCTGAAGCAACATAAAAACAGTTTTTGATCTCTCACTGCTGGCCTCTGCCTGAAAAGCATAAAGCAGGAGGCAACCCTGTGGCAGCCATTCTGCTAATGTCACTGTAATATGGATGCTGTTTTACTGTCACTTCCAAGATGAAAACAGCAATAAGATGGGGCAGGGTAGGACGAGGCGTTTCTCAGCCCTTTCCCTGCTGCCCAGGTACGCGAGTGGCCGGGGAGGGTGGAGGGCGGCTCGTCCGGCGCTGGGACGTGCTGGGTGGCCGCATCCTCTGTCAGATCCCCGGGGCAGCTCGTGCTCGGGCAGCCCGGCCCCGGCATGCAGGTGCTGGTGGGGGCTGCGGCCACGGAGCTCTCTGCCCGGGCACCCCGGGGACCTCACAAGGTTTTGTCTCCTGTTAGTCTGAGTGTTTTTTCCAGACAGAGGGTCAGAGTCTCCGGTCACTGGGGAGGGCGGGCAGGGTGCCCTGAGCACAGCTGTAATTGGGGTTCCTTCGGTGGGCTGTCACGGCAGCACCCAACGGCCTCTGTCTGAGAACGGGCACAGCTCATCACACCTGTGGGAGATGTCCGCAGTTCTGGGAAGCTGCAGCCAGAGCCTGGGGCACTAATTGCCCTAACGGGCCTGACCAGCCCCACCTGGGCCCCCCACGCCCCTGCCCATAGGCCCAGGAGCCCAGTTAAGCTCAGCTCTGGGCCCTCAGCCTCCGCCTGAGCTATGCCAGGAGAGGCTTAGCCTCCTGCCCTGCGGACCCTGGAGACCCAGGCCCTGACTGGCTTCCTTCCTCGGCTTTGGGTCGGCTCCCCAGCTTGGCCTGAGACCCGTCTCACCCCGTGGAGCTGCTGGGCAGCCTGGACGGGGGGTGACTGTGACCGTGACCATGGCCATGGCCAGCCCTGCTCACCCAGCTCCGCTACCACGAGGGGTTCCCAGGAGGGGGTCCCTGCCCTGCTCCTCAGCAGGGCCCCAGCACCATCACACGAGTGTGCACGAGCTCGCACAAGCGCTGCTGCAGCCGGGGCTCTGCCGCTGGCCCCCCAGCACGGAGGGACCCGCTCCCCACTCAGCTGAGCCCTGGGAAGGTGCCGGTCGTGGGCACCTGGGCTGGCCCTGGGCTGAGGCTGGTGCCCCCACTCCTCTGCTCTTGGAGGGCGGGGTACGACTGCCCGGAGAAACGGGACCGCCAGGAAATTAAATACGAGACAAGTCGCTGTAATGAATCCCCCGATTACCCAGGACACGGTGAGATCTTGTCCTGCAACAAGATCTTTGACAGGAAAAGAAGAAACTCTGAACAGGCCTTCCTCTTAAACTCAGGTGAGATTTTTTTTCTCTCTCTCTTAAAACACTGTTCTTAAAATATTTACATTGAAAAAATGCACCACTTTCCATATGAAAGCTACGCTTGGCACAAGCATCCTCTCAGCTAGAAAGGAGCTGGAAGAGCCCTTCTCTTTCTAATGTCAGCTCATTATCGCGTTGTTGAGGCTTATTGTACACCCTGAAAGCAAAGCCCCTCTGGCTCTGCCTTGAGCCTCCCTTTGCTTAGCAAGAAATGGATGATTTTGGCGGGGGGGTGGGGAGAGTCCCACATCAGAAGTGTCTGCGCTCTCTCTCCGGATGCGCTTTGAGGGAACCGCAGGCCTGTAATTGTGGAACAAAAACCTTAAAACTTACGTAGGAGTAAACTCAAAGCTGGAAAGAAAATAAAATGGAATGTCAAATTATGTATTCAAAGAATGGCTTCTCATTAGTGATGCTGGGTGATCTGTACATTCCCCCATCACACGATACCCATCCTCTTGTACTTCCCAGCGATGCAGAAATCTTTCTGAGGGAACTGGTTGATGCGCTTCATTTTGGTTTTATCTCCCTCCTTGTAAGGATTGTTAAGTGTGTTTCCCTGACGGGATCCTACAGACGTGATGTTTCGAGTCTCGGTAACGCTGGGAGGACATGAAGCAGGTGCTGCACGTGCAGCCCCTTCCCTGCCATTGCTGTAGCTGCCCGCGCAGGCAGCTCTGCCCGCGGTCGCACCACGGTGGGACTCGGAGCCGCTCGGCAGAGGCACAGCTTCTGCCTCAGCCTCTGGCCTCGGCAGGTTTCGGTTTTTCCATGGAGACCCCATTTCGGAGCTTGTACCCCCACTTCTGCTCCTGGGCCGCAGCTGCGTCATTCATCTGGCCGGATCCTGCCCTCTGCCCAGGGTGCTGGGATGCCCTTGGGGCGGTGACCTTGTGTTTGGGGACAGCCAGGCCACGCTGGGGAGGCTCTTGCTGTTCCCGCTGGCTCTTCATTAAGGATATTTGGATTGCAATTTTTCTGGTCTCCCAGTGATACTGTAATTGTCCAGTTACGACCGACTTTGGCATCGTTATCCACACTGAATCCTGTCAGACGGATGAGAAACTCGCCGGGGTGCTAATATGCACAAGCTGCAGTAGCCAAGGAGCCAAGCGGCAGCGTCTAATGCTGCCAGCTGGCCTGGGAATTGCGACGGAGGGAGCCGACGTGCTCTTGCAGGAGAGGACGGGGCCCTCGGCGTTACCCGGTGCCGCCGTGCTCCTGCACACACAGCAGTGGTGGGAAGCGGGACGGGGGGACGGCTTGGGGCTGGAACGGGGGCATTAATTCTCTGGCTGCAGCAGTTTAGCCAGTACATGAATTATTTCTTTTGGTTTAAGAGCCACAAAGGGTGCTGGCTGTGGTCCTGCTTTGGAGGGTTTGAAGACCAGAGCTGTATTTTGGGGGTCCCAGTGGCTAAATGGAGAAGGGGCTGCACCGAAGGAAAAGTCTGCCAGAGCAGCTGAACCATGAGTGACTTCCCAGCGCTGCCAAGCGGTCACCTATTAACTCGCCCGCTGGCACTCCTCCGTGCAGTCGCCTGGTCACCTGAACGCCCTTTGCAGCCAGCGCGTTCCCGGGACAGCAGCTTCGCAGCCCTGAGCGTGGGTTGTCCCCGCGCGTACCCGCAGGGAGGCCTCGGCAAAGTGGGGAGGTGCTGCTCGGTCGGGCTCCCGCCGCAGCCGCCGAGGGCGCGGGCCTGGGCAGCGCTGGGGGGACAGGGCCCACCCGGGCGAGACAGTGAGGCAAGCATTAGTGTTTCGGAGGAGGAGGTCTGCAAAGAAAACATTATTTCCTCAAATGTGTTCATCATTCAAAATTATTCAAGCAAAGGTTTCCATCTCACTGTGGCTATTATTCATAATCTGAGAATCTGGATGTGTGGCTCTCCTTGGTAATTAAGCCACATGGAGGGTTTCCTGCCCTCCGTTTGGGTGGAACAGCAGCGGCACCTCGGTCCTGGGGTGTCTCTGCGGAACAAACAGGGCTGGCCCTGAAATGGGGCTCGTGAACCCAGGGCTCAGCCTTGTGCCGCTAAGGGGTGCCAGCACCCTGCGCACCTCGGGCCAGCGGCTCCCCACGATCCAAGGGTGCTTTGGGCCCTGGTTCCCTGGTGGTGGCGAGGGGCTGGTGAAGGTCACTCCTCCTGGTCCATCCTTGGCTGAGCAATGCTGGAACCTCTTGGGGGGGTGGGGAGGGGGGAGGCTGGATGCCTGCCCTGGCTGGAGCAGTTGCCATCGGCAAGAGCAGCGGTGGTGTGAGGAGCTGTTCGGCGTCTCACAACCGAAATGGGGGCTGCGATGCAGGTGTGAGCGCTTGCCCATACAGCACCAGGGCTATCTGATAACTCTGATGAGACAGGAAAGTAAACGGGAGATAAATCAAGAAATAGTGCCTTTTCCAGAGTGGATCCCTGAAACAACGGTTCGGAGCAATTTTCTGCCAAGGCTGTTTCAGTAACTCTCCAGGCATTGCTCACCGGTGCCCTGTGAGTCTGACGCTCCCAGCAGTGAACACGCTCGCAAGCAAAGACTTTCCTAAACGTGTGTGTGGCGGGAGCGGAGCAGGGCGGCCGCCAGCCCGCACTGGTTCCCATGTGAGGTCCTGGAAACGCGCTCGCAGGCGCCAGCAGGACACTGGCTTGTGCAGGTGGGTGGAGCACCTCCCCTGCCCCACAGCAAATGTGCTCTGGGGTGTCTGATGACACACACACCCCCCCCCCCCACCCCGTTCTGAAGAGGAGTCGGAGCTGGTGCCCACAAGGCCCTGTGGGAGGGCGCAGGCGTTGTCCGAACGTGCCCGGCCCCGCAGCCACCTGTGCCCCATGGGGACTCGCCAAAGCGGGGACACAGCGCTGGCCTCGCCGCTGCCTGACCACCACGAGCCACCACACAGGTCGGTCCTTGGGGGCTGCCATCAAGTCACCCACCCCACAGCCGCTCCTCTGCTTCAGGAGCTGGTTAAGCACGTGTTTGAGACCGAATGCTGGGTTTCGGTGCTTTGCTGACCTGGGGCTAAGCCAGGAGCCGGTAGCACCAAATACAGCATTTTCCTTGGGAATGTGGGCTCCTGCGTGAGTCGCGGCACCTCCTCGGGGCTCGGCAATGGCTGTGGCAGGAGGTGCAGCACAAACATGAGGGACTGAGGACAGGAGCGAGCTGCCCCCTGTTTCCATTCTGCTGGAGGCCCAAGGTGATGCTCCTGCCCCCGGGGCACCTTGTTGGCCAGGTAGGACAGGAGCCAGAACAGAGACAGGGCTGAGGACACCCCACCCCGGCAGCAGGGCTCTTTACTGTCCGTGCTGATATCCCGGCTGGATGAGGCCTCTCTGGAGAGGGCTGGCTCCCGTCCCTGCCCCGGGCTCTCCCAGCTCCCCTGGTCCCCCAGCCTGGGCTCCTCACTCCGGGGTGCAGCCAGCACCAGCATTGCCCGTGGTGGCAGGAGGGGGACGGACAGGCAGGGACCTGTCTGTGGGGGGGCTCCGGGAGCAGCGCGGGGGCCTCAGCGTGGGGTTTGCCACTGTTGGGAAATTTATGAACGATTCATAAACGTGTTTTACAGACAGCTGTTAGTACGTGCTGAGCAATACTCATTCTGTCAAGGAAAACTAGTTACAGGGTTATAACCAGGCCACTTAAATATTATGATCCATAATATATAAATAGTGGGCCCAGTGCTGCTGCTTTGTGCCACAAAGGGCCCTGTGCACACTGCAGTCCTGCGCCGGCTGAAGGTGTCTGTGAGCCATGTGCTCACACAGGGACTTGCCGCTTCTAAAAGCCACTTCCTGCCCCATCGCGGGGTCACGCAGCACACGGGCTAATGAAGCTGCCGGCCGGGCTGGTGCCGCGGCTGCGGTGGGAGAGGGGTGAGGCTGCGGGGTGGGCAGCAGACGGGCAGCTGTGCTGCCAGCTGTGGGTCAGGCCTCTGGGCTCCCACTTGAGACTGGCACGCATCGCCCCACGGCCCCAGACGCAGTGAGGCCATGTGCCAGCCCACTCTTCAGCTTAAATTCAGAAATGATGTCTTTTAACCTTGGCTCAAGTCACACGTTTCCTCGGTGTCATGGCCAGACCAAACTGAAAGGGGCAGAAGAAGGTGTCGGTGCTGCTGTGGCACAGAACCAAAGCGCAGCCCGGAGGCGAGCGAGGGCTGCTGGGCTTTCAGCAAAGTGTCTGCCTGGCCGTGGCGTGCCCGGTCCAGCCGGCGAGGGGCTGCGCTTGGGCTGCCGGCGGTAACACGCACCGGGGTGCCTGAGACAGCCTGCCAAAAACGAGGACTGCAGTAGTAAAATAGTGAGCTGTTTTCTCTGCAGGAAATATTACACAGCCTTGTTGAACAAGAACAAAAGATTAAACTCAAAAGTGAAATGAAATGCAGAAATGCTGTGAAACCTGGTGGGTGGTCTGGGGGTTTCTGACTACACCAAGCTCCTGAAATATCCCTGCATCTCTTCTCGGGATCATGTCACCTGCAATGGGATCTCTTCATTAAAAAGCAACCCCTACGCATCCTGGTAGAAAGCAGGTGTCTACTGCAGAGTTTGACGGTCTTTAAAAACCTGCGGAGTGGCTCGTTTGCTTTAGTGAAGAACTTGCCGCTATTGTAAAAGTGGGGGTTTAGCTCCATCTTCTGCTGGGGCACGGCCCTGCCACACTTTTCCCACTTACAGAGGTGCCTGAATCAAGGAGCTCTGTGGACCTGCTCATTCCTTTTAGAATAGTGAAGATTTAATATAGAAATATAGGAGGGAAGTTGTGGCTGCAAAGAGACATGTTGGTGCACTAAGTTAGAGGCAGCAGGTTAAACCTACCTCCAAGAAACCTTAAAACCAGGCAGCAGCTCAGCCTTGACCTGCAGCGGTTCCAGCACAAAATTAAACTCTGGGCTGATTTTTCTCTAAAGGCAGGCATGGAAAAAATGGTACGTGCAGCATATTTCACTGCTACACTAAATGTGGCTGGAGAGAGATTTGAATTCCTGCCACATAAAGGATTTTAAGCAAACCAGGGCTTGAGCTTACAGTCAGGATGAGGATGCAGGATGCTTTACAGCTTGTCATAGTGTTTCCCCCTGCAAACTGGGATCATTTTTGGTGGTAAACCCTGACCAGCGCTTGCCAGGAGTTCCTGTTCCCCTCAGGAGCAGGGTGTGAGGCAGAGCTGGGCCCGTGCCCCCGCCACTAACCCGCAGTGCTGCCATCCCCATCCTGGCTCCAGCCAGCACCCACCGCCGATGGCGCTGTGCCTCACCAAGCGAGCTGGGAGCAGCGTGCAGGCTGCACTTCAGCACAGATTTTGCTTATAATAAATGAGGATCCCTGTATTTTGCCTGTTCTCTGCTGGAAGCGTAGAAACCTGTGCTGTGCTGCTCTTCTGAGGCGTCGTTTGGGAATGGACAGATTTTACATTACAATATGCTTGAAATGTAAAGAGGGTGGTGGGGCTCGACCACAATCTCTTATCTCAGTCCAGCCTCTCACCTCTGAGCAGATTTCGCTGCTCCCCGGAGGTGCTGCAGGGCTGCAGACGCCACGACGTGGGCTCTGCCCTCCTGCGTGGACAGCCACAGCCCCGTCCACGCTGGCTGGGCCCGTGGAGAGCACGGCCGGCGAGGAGGGGTTTGCTTGCCAGCCACAGCGCTGGCCTTCCCCCGTGGCGGCTGCGGGAGCAGCTCCCTGGGCACCTTCAGCACCGCAGCGAACGCTGCGAGGTGCGAAGCTTTGCCGTCCCCAGTGCCGAGCCCCAGCAGTGGCACCAGTGGTCGCCACCCTCCCAGCAAGGCCGCGCTGCTGCGGTCGAGCGGAGGGGGGTAACGCGAACGGAGCAGGTCCTGCGCCGCTCACACACCCAGTGCACGTTCACTGGAACAGTGTCCTGGAGGATGCCAATTCTGGCGTCCGTCCACTCGAGGATGAGCGAGCCGTGTTTGTTCAGCCGGGGCTCCAGCACCGCAGCCAAGGCTGACTGAAATTCCTCCTATTCAGCGTCCTGAAAACAAGACACTGGTACGAACTGGGCAGCGTGTACATGACTGCAGAACTCGTGAGAAAAGACATGCTCTGAATAAACAGGAGTAAATAAATGCATTTTAAAAAAGATTTATGTAAAATATTCAGAGGAAAACATTATACTTGCAAATACTTATGCTTTTGAGTAACTTTACACTGGTAGATTAACCAACTCCAGTATTGTTATTCATGTACCTAATACCAAGTGTGCAAGTATTTGCTGATTCAGAGCCTGCGCTCAGGCTGGTGAAAGAGCACAATGGTGCCTCTCCCGCCAGGTTTAAAGGCCTCCGAGAGCTCGCCCCGTGCTGTGCCCCGCTGCGGCAGCGCCGTGCTCTCCTCCGAGGGCAAAACCGAGGCAGCAGCTAAACCCTGCTGGAAAGCGGCTGTCTCTCTGGAAAAAATGTTATTGCAGATCATGCCACAGACATGTTGGGATATATGTTTGCAGTGAATCTTAGAATATTTTGTGGATGCTAAGCAGCAATTAGAGTCTTCCTTTGGAATCAATTCATTTCCTACTGCCGTGGTAGCAGGGAGGATCTTATTGAAACTCTAGGATTTTTAATATTATTACACTAAAGACTCTCTCAGTATCAGCATCTCCATGGGGGAGCATTAGCACACTGTAATGTGTAACAACTTCTCCAGTTCAGGAAATCTTGTTGTATTTGTAATAGGGCATTTGGGGCATATATTATGTATGGGACATATATTTCTCATTTCCACCAGGCATCATCTTTCCTTCTCTCTAAATTACTCTCCAAATAAAAAAAAAAAATGCATTGTATTCCTTATCGCTCAAAATATATATATTTTTTTAATCTTTGGACCCAGAAGCCACTACCAGCCATCAGGGCTGTGCGCAGCAGAAGCCACAAAGCCTTGGTCCGACAGTGAGGGAGCAGAGCCGTGGTTAAGAATACCCAGTTATTACCGTGGTTCAGCAAGCACCAGCCCAAAACGCGTTACTGGAAAGAAGCACCAGCCAGGACAGGAGGAAGGTTTGGTCCCGGGCCAGGGCTGTACCCAGGAGGAAGCGGGACGCCAGGATTCTGCTGTCGCAGAACACTTTGTTTGCTTTACGGACAGGAAGACAAAAACACTAATGTGTATGTTGCATTCCAGACAAGCCTCTCAAACACTACCCAAGGAAAGCTCGTAGTGTTTCTCTTGGTAGTAAGTCTGAGCACACCGGGAGGAAGAGCGAGGAGCTGGAACAACCCTGAGTATCAAACCCAAGAACTCCCCTGGTCCCCGCCTGCACCCAGCTCCACAGGCACCTCAGCAACTACAGACCAGGCGCAGCTGTGGGAAACTCTGGGTCAGCCGAGCTCCTGCCTACCTCAGCGAGAGCCAGAGGGGTGCAAAAATAGCCTGGAGACACCCAGGGAAGGAAAGAGAAGGGCTGTTTGCTCAACCACTCCTGCTCAGTTCAGCCTGGCTAAAGGGATGTACATAGACAGGGTCCAAATAGGATGGAAGAAGCAAAGTTATCCAGGTGGGAAAGAAACAGGCTGAACAGAGCTCCTCCAAAGATGACCAAATCTGAGCAAAAAGAAAATGGGAGAGGGGGAAAAAAACAGGGAATTAGGGTGTAGTTAAAGGCAGACTATCAGACAAGGAATCACCCTGTAACAACAGAGAGGGACCCTCCGTTAAATGCACCACCCCCTCCCATGGTACCTCATTTTGTCAGGGCAAAAGAGGACAAGTGAGGGAAATTTGTGTGCCATTGTCTGCGTGAGATCTTTCTCATAAGTCACAGAGGCCACATTTCCAGCACAAAGGAAACTGTGGCTCTGAGCAGGCAGCACATCATGGAAAATACTTAGAGGAAACCAGCTCTGGAAAGGACCAGGGAGACCATCTTGCCTGGTCCCTGCCCCGAGGGAGCGACTGAGTCATGTCTGATAAGTGCTTTTAGGAGGGCTTTCAACTTGACCAGCGATAAGAACTCTCCCAGCTGTGTCTCACTCTTTGCTATTGTTAAGTTTTTCACTGTCCCTTTGCAGAATCTCTTGCTGCACTCCACACCCATCACTTCTCTCACAAAGGGCGGGAGAACAGGTTACTGCCCTCCTCTTTAATTCACCTACAAATTAACATGTTTTCCTCCCTCCTTTATTTCATTCTTCACCGCAGGATTTTTTCTTTTGCTTTAGATGAGCAGCTCTGGCTCTTTCAGTCTTGCATCAAAGGCCGCTGATGTCAGCCCCTACACCAGCCTCGCTGCTCTCCAGATGATCGCTGACGGCCTTCCTGGAGGTGAGGTGCTCAAAACCAAACGCAGGACAGCTGCAGGGTTAGTCCATATGATTATAGCTGCAGGCCCTGCTGCTGTTCCAGGTTAATGCTGTGATTTGCATCATCTGCTAATTTAATAAGTGTGTTCTCAGTTCTATCACTGGCACATGAGAATTTTGAGCAGAACCAGGCCTCTGCAGACCTCAGCCCAGGGTGTCTCCCGTGCTGCCAGTGGAGCTCTAAGGGCTTCAGGTGACCCAACCAGCCTGGCAAACCCTGGGATTCGCTGGGTTTGGTTTCCAGGCCGTGGCAAGAGAGAGCGTCAAATACCTTACTGAAGTCACGGCAGCTCCCGAAACTGCTTATCCCCGAACCCCAGGGGCTGTTGTCTCAAGAAGAGCCCAAGCTTGGTTTGACACCATTTGCCCGTCGTCAGGCCACGGCAGCTGCTGCCCCTCTCCGAGTCGCGGCTTGTTTCAGCAGGAGGACTGCGGTTATGTTGCCGAAATCACAATTATTCAGCTCTTTTTCCACCTCCCAGAGGCTCACGGACCGCAGAGCTCGGGCCTGGGGCAGACCCCCGGACATTGCGACGCTTCCACCCAAGCGGAGGTCAGCAGAGGAACCGTGGGGTTTTTTCTAGAAAGTTTAAATTTTCGTGGCGTGGGGTGGGTTGGCCTCTGCGCCCCGAGGCCGGAACCGAGGTGTGGGGGGTGTCGGCGTGGCCGATCCCGCTGCCCGGGGATGCGGGGCGGGGGGTCGGGGAGCCCCGGGGCGCGCCCGCCCTGGGTGGGACGGGACGGGGACAAGGGGCAGGGACGGGGACGGGGCAGGACGGCCCCGGGCCCCGCGGCGAGAGGCAGCGCTGCGCGGCCGCCGCGGTGAGTGTCCCGGGGGCCGGGTCGCGGTGCGGGGGCCGGGGCGGGCTCTGGGCCCTGCGCGGGTGGGCGCGGAGCGGCGGCGGCGGCGGCGGCGGCGGGAGGAGCCCGGGCTGCGCCGAGCTGCGCCGCTGCGGCCCCCCGGCTCCGCCGCTCCCCCGGGGCCCGGCTCAGCGCGCCCCGGCCGGGCCAGGCTCCGGGCCGCGGCCTGCCCGCCGCTCCGCTCCGCTCCCCGCCCCGCTCCGCCCGGGCCCGCAGGCCGCTCCCCCGCTCCTCCCGCCGGGCCGCGCCGCGCCGGGCGATGAGGAGCTGCTTCTGCCTGCGACGGGGGAGCCGCGACTCGCCGCCCGCCGCACGGGCAACAGTTAAGTGTCCCCGGACCCGCCGCGGGCCCCGGCCCGGCCCTCGGGGCTCGCACGGCCGGGGCGCCGCGGGCAGGCCGGGCCCCCCCCCATACCCTCCCCCGCCGCAGCTCGGAGCGGCCCCGGGGCCCCGGTGAGCGGCCCGGGCGCCCCACCCCCGCCGGGGCAGAGCCCTCCCGGGCCCCCCGGAGCGCGGGGCCGGCAGCGGCGGAGCGGCCGGGGGTCGGGCCGGGGCTGCCGGGGCCGCGCGTCGTGGGGAGGCCGCGACTTCGCAGCGCGGCCGGGTCCTGAGCGCCGGGCCGGGTCCCCAGGGCTGGGCCGGGTCCTGAGCTCTCTTGGGCCGAGTCTCCAGCTCCGGCCCGGTCCTGAGCTTGCTTGGGCCGGGTCCTGAGCTCGCTCGGGTCGGGTTCCCTGCGCCGGCTGGTCCCCAGCTCCCCCGTGCCCTCCCAGTCTGACCAGTGGGCTCAGGTGGGGCTGGCGGTCGGTCCTGGACCAGCTTCTGTGACCAGCGGTGGGGGAAAGCCCTGGTGACCTTGACCTGTGCTGGACTTCACTGCAAATTTTGTTAGTGACTGGTTAGAGGAAAATAACAAAAAGACCAGTGTTTCGCGTGGCCTTCTGATGCAGGTGTTTACAGCGTGGGTTTTGCCCGAGTGCCCATTTTTCTCGGCTGCTCTCGGGTTTCTGCCTATCTGGAGGTGATAATGTGGGCTCTCTCTTTGCAGGACCGGCTGGAGCGGTGATTGTGAGCTGCCTGGGTTTTATGTACTCACCTCTTGCGTTACCGAGCCTTGTGAGCTTCCTCTGGGCTTTCTGGAGAGGTTCTCAAAGATCCACCAAGCTTCAGGATTTTCTGAGCTGGGGCATTCGCAGCTGGGTCACGGTAACGCAAGCAGAGTCCTTCAGCCGGGACGAGACAGCCTGGGCTTCAGCAGGTGTCGGGCTAAGACTTGGGTTTCTCCATCCTGTGTTTGATGTTAACCGAGTGAGAACGTACCAGTGTACACCTTAGCGGAGCCTGCGCCTTGTTGGCAGGTTGGCAGGGTCATCCCTGGCATTTTCAGCTGAGGTAGCCTCACCCACTAGATTTTCTCAGCATACTGGGACAAAGGCTTTGCTTGAGCTTCCAGAGGTGTGAAATAAAACGTGCAGCGTTTCAGTCCTGTAGCATGTGCTGTTCTGACAAAGTGAATCCCAGGCTCGAGGGTTCTTGTAGCCCCCAGGGATTTGTTCATACATGTGACAAGATAGAAATAACTGAATTGAATGTCATTTAAATTTCGCTGCCCCGGTGCAAGGTCATCTGTGTATGGAAACCTATTTTGGTTTGAAATCAGACACTCTTCACAAACGTGTGTCCGTAGTTAGAAGTGCTGTGAAGCACTACGAGATCTCGGTTTTGCTCATTCTGTGACTTAAGTTCCTGTTTCCATCCAGTTCAGTCGCAAACTGCAGAGATTTTGCAGCTGGTACGGGGCAGCTGTCTCAAAGGCAGGAGCCTGGTGCAGGGGTGATTCCTGACATACCTTCGTTTGGGGCGAAATGTGAAACTGAAATTCTGCCTGCACGCGATGGAGGCCTCCAGGGCCCTGACCCCGTGTCCCGCCACGGTCTCCTGTTTTTCTCAGTGAAACTATGTCCTATTCCATGAACAGAAATAGAAAATTGGCCGGGGCTGTGTCCTGTTCCCGGATGCGGTGGGAGGACGGGGCGTGCGGAGGAGTATGTCAGTGCAGTTTCCAAGCACCCGTTGTGCCAGCGGTACCTACCGCCTTTTCAAAACGGTGGAGCGATAACCCGACCGTGCGAGCGAGGGTTTTAGCAGCACGTCTAATTTGGTTTGATGGGATTATTTCCCGCAGGATGCAGGAATTCAGTGAGGTAGCTGATAATTTTTTTCTAGTTTTGCCTTAGCTCATACTCTTCTGCCTGTGGGAAGAGCCAAGTCAGTGTCAAAGTGCAGGGCTTGTAGTTGAAACAATAAGACCATTCTCTCTCCACGTCCCTTGCTATTTAACTTCCAAACTTCACCTGCTTTGCTGGCAGCGTGATGCTTCTGTAGCAAATACATCATCAGGCCTGAGCTGATCATGTACCCACCAGCTCTTGAGCGGGCCTAACTTGTGAAAAGGAACACTGAGGGGGAAGAATGCCCTAGAAACTCACAGTAATACATTCATTTCTGAAAACATACTTCTCTGCTGTGTATGTGTCCCAGCCACAGCCCAGCAGCGTGTGTGGTCAGTCACCTTGGTGGAATACTTGAAACAGACAGTGAAGCCAGTGGAAAAGCAGGCCTGGGATAAAGTAATAAAAGTGGAGATGAGCTAGTGAGAAAATAGGGGAGAGTGAAAAGGATGCGCAAAGAGAATCTTGGAGGTGCTGGGAGGTGTGTGCGACTGCGGGCCTGGGCTGCAAGGCAGGAGGAGATGAAGAGGATAAAGCAGGGCCTTGGCTGAGGGCAAAAGGCTGTGGCAGAGGCTGGCAGAGTCCCTGAAGGCCTCTCCGGCAGCTGGGCATCGAGACCCCCAGGCTGCCCGCGCCTCCAGCCTCGCCGCACGGCCCCAGCTCGAGGGGGCGGGAGGCGTTCGGGATAAAGCCGGCTGCGTGCCCAGAGCCTGCTCCCTGCGTCTCGTCCTGCTGCTGGGGGCCGGTGCCGGCAGGATGCTCCGTGACTTTCCCTGGTGGAGGCACATCCTCTCCCTGCTGGCTTTGTCCAAGCGGCCCCGTGGTGTTTTGAAGCTTCTTCCTACCCCAGCGCTTGCATCTGGTTTCCCTTCGCTGCCTGGGCCTGCTGGGGGCTGGCCGTGGCCCTGCAGTTGAGAACGCCCTCCAGGGAGCATGCTCCCAACAGTGGGAAAAATGTTCTTCTGATTGTTTTGGGCTGTTCCCAGAATAGGCCTGGAGTGGCGGAGGCCCTTTGGCAGAGCTTGGCAAAGGCAGCTTAGCGCAGGATGGTGGAAGGTTTGAGTTCTTGGCTGCCATGGCGTTAGGCCGGCGTATAGGTCAAAACTCACATTGTTTAAAGAGAACTTCCTTAAAATAGCAAGCTGTCTAATAGGCGTACTCATAGAATCCTGCTCCTTAATTTAGTCTGTTCTTTCACTGTTTGTTTTTTATTTTTAAGTTCAAAGGTGTGATAGAAAAGAAACCAAACTTTGCAGGCACCCTGGGGGAGAAGTGCAACATAACTAATTGTCTGTATGATGGCCCGGCCAGAGACTCCCCTCTGACCTGGGCAGAGTTCACAAAAACATTTATCCGAGCGTGCAGCCCAGTTGCTGCCGCTCCGTGTCGGTTCCAGACGTGTCCTCGATGCCACCGGCGCAGCGGGAAGCTGCCGTGCCGCGGTGGCCGGGCGCGTGCCCAGCCGCCTTCCGGCAGACCCGGAGGGTGGGTTTCTGGGCTGATGCTCTGCCCGCCGGCTGCGGGGCGCCAGGCTCGCCGGGCGCAGGGAGCTCGGCTCGGCCCTCGCCGTGTTCGGGTGCTGCTGCGGGCCCTGCGCCGGTGCCGCCTTGCGTCTCGCGCTGTGGCTTCCGCCTCCCGCCCTCTCCAGGCGGAAAGCCCTGCTCTCCGTGCTCAGCCGCCGCCATAGAGAGGCTTTGTGTGAGCCGGCACAAAGTGAGGATTGATGCCGCTTCCCCTCCCCCTGCCGCGCTGAGTGGGACCACAAACGGCTCCGACAAAGGTTCCCTTCTTCCTCCCGCCGAGGACGGGGTGCTGTCCCGCTGAGGGGTCTCCCCAACGGCACCATGCATGGGCAGAGGCACCCACCCCCCTCCTGCGGTGGCATCGGGGACCCCCAGGGCCCCGTCCTCAGCCTCTCCCAGGCCACCCTGCTGCTGCTCGGGGTCCTGCCGGGGCAGCTGGGCCTCCCTGCAGCATAGTGAGCCGGGGCTGGGGCAGCCTTCGGCAGCAGGTCCCCGGCCCTGCCATCGCTGCTGTGAAGAGTGCTGGGGGCTCCCTGCCCGCCTGGGCTCTCTGAGGGGGGGCACAGCCCCTCTGCTTCCCCCCAAAGTGAGGTGTCGGTGCCATCCCGGCCACCCGTTTCCCCCGTTAATGTGGAGCAAGCGGAGCTTTGTCAGGGCGGGTTTGACAGAGGCCGGAGGCAGCGGGGGAGTGGATCTGCATCGCTGTGGCCGTGCTGGAACCTGCCGTGCGGTGTTCTTAGCGTGCCAGGGAATATTGTCACTTGCCTGGATTTCAGTTTGGAACGGCCTAAGAGAAGCTCCTATCAGCATTCATTATCTCCCAGTCCCTCCCGATGCGTAATAACAAGTCATCACGTTATTGAGAGTGACTTGGAGAAGTTTCAGAAAACGTGCCTCTATGAAGAGCAGATTGTAAGTTCTTTGTTGAATTCACGCTACATTTGCTCGGCATGGCACGTTTTCGGCAGCGGGTTCTGGATTATTTGTGAGGCATCTGGATGAGCCGGTGGAGCCGCGCAGGCAGCGGCGCGGGGTTTGTCTGGGCTGTGCCGGCTGCCGCCAGCGTTCTGCAGCAGGGACCTCCGCTCCTCGGCCGCCCTGAGCACAGGGAGCCCGTCGGGAGGGGAGGGTGAGCCCCCGCGGCTCAGGGTGCGCTTGTAGCCGTGCTCGGGGGATTAAACTGCCTGGGGAGCAGAGCGGGTCTGCTCCGCTTTGTGTGTGCTGGGTCTCGTCCAGGTGCCGGAGCAGAGCGCTCTCCTGGGTGTGGTTCCTCAGCGATAGTGTTTTCACCATTCCTGGTTTCTAGCTTCTGTCCTGTTGGACTCCCCAGGTGGTCTGGCTGTTCGTGTGACATTATTATTATTTACATAGGGCCCAGACTTGCTCTTTTTTATTGCCTGCAGCACGATGTTTGTTCAGACTGGGCATTGTGAAGTGTAAACCCAGGTCCCACTTGGCACCAGCACTCACCTCTGCCTTTTCTAGAAGCAGTAAGTAACCAGCTGTCTACACTGGCCTAGAAATGCTGGGGTTTAATTGCTCTGAGGAGGGAACTCAATTAGGTAGCTCTGGTTCACGGCTTGTCTGGCTGCGCAGCAGTGACGCTTGTTTACACAAAGCACTGCCCTTTTATCTCGGGGTGCGTGGGGGGTGGTTTCCCGGGGCATTCCTGCCTGAAAGCCAGAGAAGACTTGCCCTGACTGGCAGCCTCTGCAGGAGACCACATGCTGAGGCAGTGGCACCTTTCCCCCTCCTCCTCCTCCTCCTCAGCGAGTTGTTTCAGCAGCTCGCTTGTCTTCTCCTGCTTCCTGCAACAGCATCTCTCCAAAACTGGTTGGTCTTACCTGCTTCTGTCCCACTTTGCGTATCTCCCTGCCCTGAACTACTCGGTGATGTCTCCTCTTTCTCCTGGAAGATGCTCGGGCCTCCTCAAGGCCTCTGTCTGCTTTGCATCAGACCGTCCCGTGCCGCTTCGTCTGTGTTCCCTGGTGTTGAGGCTCTCTGCAGCAAGCGTGGTTTTGCATACAGCGCCAGATACATCTGTGCTGCTACATGAAAATGGTCTGGCTCAGGAGGGTGCCAGGGGGCTGAAGACTCGCGGGGGAACCCCCGGCGTGTCTGACACCCGTAGTGGAGGGGGAACCTCCCACTGAAGCCATTAAGCAGCAAGAAATCTTCTTCTAAAATGTCAGAGCAGCTTCAGCCTGCCTGAGTCGGGGATGAAATTTGCTCTCTGGGAGGGAAGGGAACGAGCTTTGATTTTTCCATCATTGCTAGATGGAGACCAGCCCATGCTAACTATCCTGGAAACAACAAAATTAATTTCAGAAGAGACTTCTGGCCCAAATTCCAAACCTATTGGGCACTGCACAAACGTACCCTCTTATCAAAAGCAAATGAAAGTGCAGAAGGTGTGTCTGGCCTAGTCCCGTGTTTAACTTGGCAGTCTGTGGTGTGTCAGCACAGGCTCTGTGGCATGCATGCAGGCTCTGGGTGCTCTCTGTCTCCTGCTGGGGTGTGCTGCCCCGCAGCCCTTTAATTCTGCTCCTTCCTTTCAGGATCAGTCCATCATGCCTGAAGTGCGAGACCTCTCCGATGCCTTGCCTGACCTGCCGATGGATCCCATCACGGGCGTTGGGGTGGTCGCGTCCCGGAACCGAGCACCCACTGGTTATGATGTTGTAAGTAGAGCTGTTTCAGCCGCGGTTGCTAACGCTTCGGTTCTGCACTAATGAGCCTTTACTTTGCTGTGAACAGCATCTTTTCCAGAGAGGGCTCGCCTTCAGATGTGTGCCTTAAGAAGTAATTTGATATCCAGCTGCCCACCTCTCAGCCCACAGCACTTAGCACTTTCCCTCAGTGGAGGTTTGGGGGTGCAGTTGTGCTCCTTCATCTGTGCCACTCTGGAGAAGCATAATTACCTGGAGGAGGGGTTTTCAGAACAGCTGGCCACTGTGGCATGCAAATTTAATAATCCTAGTAACATTCATCCTGAAGGAGTCCTAAGTATTGCACAAATTATATCTCTGAATAAATGGATCCCGCATCAGCTGTTTAATCCCACATATCGGCACTGCACAATGATGATGATAAGCTCCAGAATGGGAAGCGAGGAGTTTTGCATCCAGCCGAAATTGCAGGGATGATTTTGATGGACGGAATGCAAACCTCTAACCTGAGCTTTGGCAGGAGGCTGGGCAGCAGGAGCAGGCAGCTGGGTACAGCTGAGATGAGTATGTGAATGGTTAAAGGAAGGTCACTGTTTAACAGCTGCTTGTTCCTTGGATTAGTTGCTGTGTGACCAACAGCATCATTTTTCTCCCCATAGATTAGTGTCCCAAACGCTGAAATATCATAAAATACTGACCTTGCAGAGCTCTGTGTGGAAAGATTTGGCCCGTAGTCCATCTGCTCACCTCTCTGTGTGTCCTGCTCCAGCTGTGCTACATCGCACCTTGGGTTTCCAGTCACACAGCTTGCGTGGTCGGGAGTGGGAACCAGTTGACTTGGGGCTTTGCTCACACCTTTTCAGCTGTGGATCGTTGTGTGCCCTGTCCGGTGTGAGAAGGAAGAAGATGGATCAGGCTGAAGTAAGGGCACAAGGGAGGGAGCTGTGAAAAGGCTCCTTGAAGGCCTGGAAGGTTTTTGCATTTGCTGCGTTTTTCTGAGTGCTCATTACCAGGCTGAGCCAGGCTGTGTAATTAGCTGCTTGGCCTGATAAAGGAGCACGGGACAATGTGAGAGTTGTGATAACAGAATTGCATTCTGCCTAAATGACTGGGCAGAGAGAGCGCTCACCCCAGATAGCCTGGCTGTGGTTTAATAGGGAGCTCTGGTGCTAATGCAGTTTAAACTAAACAAGATAAAAGAGTCTTCCTTGGCTTAATCCAATTACGGGGGTGTTGTAATAATGCTTGTGAATGTGGGTCGCTCTCTCCTGGGGGGCACAGAGAGGAGGCTGCCTTTCCTCTGGTTCTTCTGCCTTCCTCTCTGTTCCCGAGGAGCTCTCCTCTGACCCCGGGGCCGTGGGGAAGTGCCTGCTGTCAGCTTACCCTAAGCGTGGCTTCCCCACGCTTCCTCCTTCGTGGACGGCACGTCAGCGGTCTGGCTCTGCGTCGGGACGCTGCCAGCTGTGGCTGGTGTCCTTCCCACGGCACGGCTGGGCCGGGATGTCCTGGTGCCCGAGCCCGCGGGCCGTGGCGCCCAGGGCCGTGGTTTTCGTGCCCGGGGAAGCGGCTCCTCTGCGCCAGCTGGGGCTCTGGAGCAGCGTGTGCTCTGTGGGGTTGTCGCTTCCCCGTCGCCTCTCCGGAACCCAGCCTGGCCCAGAGCCGAGCGTGCGGCAGTGGACTTCTCGGTGCCGTGGAGAGCGTCGTGTTCTGAGGCGTGGGCAGCGCGCGGGCTGGGGCGGTCTCGGCGCTGTGCTTCTCCAGACATGCATCTCCCTGACGAGACACCGACACTTGGGTGTCGCTTCTGGGTGTGTGGCCTCGGTGAAGGCAGCTGTGAGCTCCATCCTAGGAGCGTGTTCCCTAAAGCCCTGATAGAGGCGCAGGCTGCACCCAGAAAGCAAGAACCCCTCTCGTCTTCTGGGAAGCGTTAGCACCAGTTTTTCTTGGGTGGTGGTTGTAGTCCCCTTAGGGACCTGATCACTTTGCCTTTTGCTACAGCCCTGCAGCATTCGGTTCCACAGGTGGAATCAGAGTTGCACGGGAAAGTATTTCCTCTTACTAGTGATGAATTTGACATCAGGTAGTTTCACTGGTTTTGGGTTTTGTGACGAAGTACCCAGTTCTCTCTTTGAGACAGCCATGTTAGTTATAGGCTTTACCCAGTTTCCCTTTCATTCTCCAATAAACAACCACCACTGTATTCTTCTACTTCCTTTTCCCTTTGCTCCCCTTTAAAAGAAGCAAAGGCGGGGCTGCTTCCAGCCCAGGAGGGAGTGAAATGCCCGGGAATGTCCCGGGACGGCTCCCAGGCTCACGTGGAGCCCCAGGGTGCAGCGTACCACCCGGCTGGAGGTGATGGTGCGGCCGAGCCCAGGGTACCAGACCTGGGGGAGTCTTGGCAAATGGGTCAGAAATCTTTTTCCCTCAGTTTTTTTAATTACTCAGGAATCTCATGGCCTTTGTGTCTGCTTGAAAACCAGCTCCTGACACTTGTGATGACTAGCCAGGTCTTTTAACAGCTGAAACACCAAAGACTTGATTTTGCCAAAACGTACAGTGCGTCTGAACTTAGATTCCTGAAAATCTGCCCAAACTGGCAGGACTGAGTGTATGGGTGGGGAGGGCAGGGAGGAGAGGTGGGAGGCAGGGCGCCCGGGGCAGGAGAGGTGTGGTTCCTGGGTTCCTTGCTGCAGGCTGAGCGCCAGCTCCGTGGTGGGGTTTGCTCTGGGCCAGAGCCCCAGCATGCTGCTTGCCCCGGGCCAGCCCTGCGGGGCAGGCGGCTGTGGGGGGGCCTGTTGCCAGAGGTCCATCCCGTGGTAGCAGTAACCCCACAGTGACTGCGGGGCAGCGGGTAGGTCACCCTGTGCTCAGAGGGGTGGGCTGGGGGGCACCTTCCTTACTGGGGGTCACTGTGCCAGGTCTGTTCGTAGCGTGTGCTGAGGAGCACCTTGCTCCGGCTGCACGAGGAGCTGGGCCGTTCCCTGTGCCCGGGGATGGACTAGATGATCTTCAAGGTCTTTTCCAACCCGGATGATTCTGTGGGTGCGCAGTGCTGGGAGCGCGTCCTCCGTGCCACGCGCTCCTCGCCTCCTCGCCAAGCAGAGGGCTCGGTGAGCTGGGGCCGCGCAGCGCCCGTCCCGCCTCGGCTCCCTTCCTGCGCTGCCGCGCCGAGGGCACGCTGCCGAAGCTCTGCTCCCAGAGGTGCTGGGGATCCTCCTTGCCTGCGGCAGCCCAGCCGATGAGGCAAGAAGTTTCCTGTTTGTATTGCTCTGTTTTCTTTCCCCATGAGTTTTCTGACAAGTTGCTGCACGCTTACCTTCTCCAGGCTTGGAAAAAGTCTTCAGCAGGATGATGAGGCGGCAGAGCTCTCGGGGCGAATCACTGGGGATGTCGCCTGTGACTGTTGCGTTTCGGCAGAAGCAGGAAAATGGTTTTGACAGCGTTTCCGGGGGGCCCCGGGGCTGGCGAGCTCTTATCCCCAGCTGCTTTTGGCTCCACTGCTCGCATCCTCCTGCGAGGCTCTGCAGGTGGCTCGGTGCAGCCGGCCTGGTGCTGCTGGGGCGGGAGCATCGGACGGGCCCGAGCGGCTGCTCGGCGGGGACCCTGTCCCCGAGGGCCAGGCCGGGCGCTGCTGGCTCCAGGGAGCCAAGGAGTCAGGTGCTGCCACGCGCTGCCCAGGCCAGGCCGTCAGGAAGGGGAGCGCGGGGCCGCCCTGGGCTGCTGTGCCTGCCCGTGGAACCAGCTGGTCCTCCAACTAGATACTGGATGGGTTAGAGTGGCAGGGTGCTTCCTAAAAGGAGGGGTGGTGCAGGTTGGAGGTTTTGGGGGCTTTTCATTAGGTCAGAGGATAACGGTGCCGAGCCCCCCTTGCTACAGGGGGGTGCGGTGCCAGCACGGGTGCCCCTCAGATGTCTCGGCCAGCTGTGATCCAGCGGTGCCCTGGGCAGTGCGTTGTACAGGAGGTGGAATCAACTGAAGCCGTGTGCTTCCACCTCCAGAAATATTTGGTATTGTCATAAGTAACGTAAAGTTCCTAAAGCGTGCAGAGGTTGGGTAAAAAGTGCGTTTGACAGCAACTCGTATAGCACCAGTTTTACAGTTGCAGACTGCGTCTGTTGCTGCCTGGTGGATTTTCAGCATCTTTAGTGTGGGAACAAAGAAAACAAAACACAAGAAAAACTGGAATATAGATCTTGAACCATATTAATTAACAAAGTGATTAAATCGGGTTGTAGTCCCTCAAACTGTTTCTAACAAGGGCTGGAGTTCAGGCCAAGTGTCCCTATATGCCAACAGCTTTTCGAAGCAGTCTGTTTTCTGAATATCTTTTCACCAGGACTGACTTACCCACAGGGGAGAGATGCAGGTGGATTTTATATATTCCTAAACCAGCACTTTAGGGAAGAGTTGAATTTGAGGAATAATAAAGAAACCAAAAATCCCACCGAAATCCTGTTTTAAAATTTTAAAAATGATGCGTGTTTCTTTGCAGAAGCCTGACTGCAAAAGCTGCGTGTGTCGTTCGCGGCCTTGAGCTGAGCAGGGGCTGCTGGACTGCCGAGAGCAGCCCGTGCACTTTGCTCCCTTCGCGGATCAGACAATAAACACGCTTTTCCGTCGTGTGCTTTGGGTATCCAGAGGGTCTTGCCAACACACATCTCTTCCTTCCTGTGCCCTGCTCGCTCTCTGCTCGACAGAGCCGGGGTGCAATCAGTAACAACAAATGTCAGCGCTTTGTGATCAGGCTGCTCTGGGGCCGAGGTCTTGCTCAGTTCCCTAAGATCAGACTTGGAAGAGCTGCAGCGGGGCGGTTTGCCCCCACCTGAGAGGCGTTAGGCAGAAGTTCAGCTCTGCTTCTGCGTGGTGCAGACCACGCTGGAGTCTCCTGTTGGGAGCCGTCAGTCGGGCACGAGTCTGGTGGGGTGGTCTCCTTTCCGCTGGCCTTCTCCTCGTGTTCGCCTCCGTGTCTCCTCTCCCATTCGACGAAGACCCTTTGGGGCAGGGGCCCTCCCCACTCGCCCCGTGCAGGACGAGTGCCCCGTTGCTGGTGCAGCAGAGCCCTTTCCCGGGGCGTGCGGCTGCCTCGTGCCCACTCCTCATAATCAGCTCGGGGCTGAGGCCTCCTTCTCCTGCCGTGCTGTCCTGGTTTCGGCTGGGATGCAGTCAGTTTTTCTTCTCAGTAGCTAGAATAGTTTAAACCAGGCCGCTTCCTCTTCCTGCGGGCCTGTGTCCCTTCAGCGGAGGGCCCGGGCTCCGCTCCGTGGCCCCGGTGCAGTGCGTGCCACCGACCGGGCTGGCCGCAGGGTTGTGTTGGGGAGGGACGTTGGTGGGGCGCGTCCTCACACGCAGCACCGCTGCTGAAGTCCACAAGGGACTGGGGCTTTCCCTGGCTGCTGGACGCCGCTTTTTGGCCTGGGAGCCAGAATTCCTCGATGGCTTTTCTGTAAAAATAATACTGAGGTTGGGCAGTTTGTGGTTTGTTTGCACGGACCCCTCCTCACGGCGTGCCCCAGCGTGCCCTTGCATGGAGGCTGGTAATGAGAGCCGCAGTGTGCTGACTTTCCCAAACTGTTGTTTGGAGACTGTAACCAAAGTTGCTGTTTCCTCATTAGAATAGCCTTTGTCAGAGCATCTTTAATCAACGGGCTCCCGAGAGACAGTGTTTTTAGAACTTCTTTTTATACCTCCTCTTGGAAGTTCTCTGCACTGCACCTCATGAAGAAACTAATGAGATGCTGTGAGAGTTCGGGCTACCATTAATTAGAAGAGGTCTGAGGAAGAAGTACTACACATATATTAACTTTATCTTGGCTCACGTGTCTCTGCTCTCCCTCTGTCTCTTCTTTCCAGGTTGCACAAACAGCAGATGGCTTGGATGCTGACCTCTGGAAAGATGGCTTATTTAAATCCAAGGTCACACGATACCTGTGCTTCACGAGAGCCTTTTCAAAAGAAAATGTAAGTCCCTTTGCTGAGTGTCTGCATGATTTGCATCTGTACCTGATATGCTCTTGCCCATAAGATGATTCATTTTATAGAGCCAATTATAATTCAGGCAGGCATTTCACTGAGTTTGGGTGAGTCAGGAGGCAAATTGCAGCAACTGGATATTTGCATTTTGTCTGTGTTCTTCATGGAAAGAAAGCGCTGGCAAAATTTGCAATAAAAGCAGCAGAAAAGGGAATGCTTGCATTTCAGCAACCCCCTCATGCCAGCATTTCCAGCTGTAGCAGTGGGCGCTGCGTGCTCATGATCCTGACGAATTTCTATCTTTAATTACCTAGAGAAGCAAATGCTGCAGGCGGTGTTGGTGAAGGCAGCGATAGTTTCTGAATCCTGGGGCATCACAGATACTTTCTTGCAGGATTAGCTTTCCATTCTTTGTTGGTTTTGGTGCTGATTCTTGAAAATTTGCCCACACTGTGCATGTACTACTATATTCTCCTAATCTTCTAGCGTGGCTATGAAGCATAAGTTAATTTCTGATTAATGGCAGTTGTCTGCCCACACCTTCCGTGGAGGAGGGCAGACCATGTGCAGTGAGAGCCTGATGCCTTCTACTGTGGTTTTGGTTGAGGCTGGTGTGGAAACTTCCTCCTTTCTGGAGGAACTATTTAATTCTACAATGAATGCACTCCATCTAGTGGGTAATCCTGCTTTTGGTCGTGTTTTGGATATTCGTAGTGTCTCAGTTGTCAGGGTATGGAGATACCATTTTGTACTTGTGCTTTCACCAACGACGGGAACAGAAAAGCGGCTGCGACTTCAGAGCCTGATCATGGGTCCTGACAGGAAAGCCGGGGGCTGCCAATTTCCACCATTTGACCTTTATTCCATCCGCTTCCCTGCCTGCTTCTAGATTAAAATAAAGCTCCAGAGCTAGGGGAAATATCGCTTCCTGGGGTGGATGGACAGTAATTGTGCTTTTCATCCTGCAGTACCTGCAGTAGCAGGAATAATAGCCCCGGAATAGGCAGGGAGGGTATTTAACAGAAAGATCTGTGACGATTTGAGTATTAAGTTTATCTGTGGCTACCTTAAATGTGAGGTTGTCAGAAATAATTACAAGATAGCAGCAACTGCTGGCTACCAGAGACAGTGTAAATACCCTCAGTCGGTGCCTGTTGGGCTTTTGGCACGAATCCTCTGCTCGGCACAGTTTGGGGGCACATTCCTCATACCGATGAGAGGTGAATTACAGGGAGCGTGGGGAAGCGCCGCCGGTGCCGGCCGCACAGGGCTGGCCGCTGCGGCACGAGTCACTGCGGGTTGCCTTGAGCCCCATGTCAGCGCCGTGAGACCCAGGGGCGGTTCTGGGGAGCTCCTGGGCAGCCCCCCAGCAGCACTGCCTGTGGGATTGGTGCTGCTGTGGCTCGTGGCCCAGCAAGAGCTTTCCCTCCCCAGCCATGCCAGGCACGATGTGTTGCCTGACGGGGACCTCGAGGGTGAAAAGGCCTCAGCCCTGCCCGGTGGCAGTGACCTAGAGCTCTCCTCTGGGACCAGGAGGCTCCTCTCACCTGGACCTTGATGTGTTGCTGCACTTTGGGTTGGAAGTTTTACTGCTCAGGGTTTTTTTCTGTTTTTAACAAAACACTGGGAACTATTTGTCCTGGAGAACGTGTTGTAGTTAGCAGAGTTAATGCACCTCAGATACCTGGTTCATAACGGAGGCAGTCTGTAGTGTCTCTTTAGCAGAATCATCATTCTCAACAGCTTACAGCGTTTGACAGATAGTGAGGACGTGGCTGGTGTTTGAGTGTCGCGGTGAGGGGGCCCCGCGTGGTGCATCTCGTGGATGGGAGGCGTTGTGCCCTTTTCTCCTCTGTACATGGCAGAGCGTCAGTGCTGGTCCCCGTGTTCGGCAGCTAACGAGCTTACCGGGGCATCTCTCCTCCTTGCCTGCTGTTGATGGAGGAACAATCGTTGGTTCAGCTGAAAGTTGCGCGCTGATGTAGCACAGCCAGACAGTTTGGATAAATAAAACATGAAAGATGAATCAGCAGTGACCACTTCATCTACCATTTCCCATGCCAGGACCACGTTAACTGATACACTTCACAGCATCCAGCGTTATTCGCTCTGAGACGCCCTGGCCAAAGCGGGGACAGGGGTGGGTGGGGGCTGCGCGGGCGAAGGACGTGTGCCACACTTGTGTGCGGTGGGGCAGGGCTGCAGGCGCGGCGGCCCTCCTGGAGGCGTTGGTGGAACACAGAACCTCCGAAAAATGCGCTCAGACCTGATCTCCTCTTATTGCAGAGGCTGCAAATTTAAATATGTTTTAAAATAGTTCAGGGTAGTAATCGGGGAGTAGAGGTTTTTCTGAAATACTCTGTCAGATAAAAACTAAAGGAGGTACTTAGCAACCAGTAACAGTAAAACACACTGACGTGGTTTGATGGCTTAGGATGAAATTTTAATTGTTCTGTATTGCATTTCTGTTTATAAGGCTGTGCAGTAACTAAAATGTGCTTTTCTTCCATACGTGAATCCAGATTATTGGCAGCAATGCTGGCTTTAACGAGAACTGCAAAGAAAATCTGGTCTCTAAACAGTTGTGGAGGCTGTCATTCTGAATTGTGTTTTGAGCTCTTCAAGCCTTGATTAATAGGACAAGGCATCAGTTCAGATTTCGTATGGACTCCAAGTGAAGTTCTTCATTCCAAATGGCCTGCTCTTCTGGAGCGTGCCTGTGTTTGGAGCTAGAACCGTGTCTATTCAGTACTAATTAGCTAATACATGTAATAACTTTGGCTGTGTCTGCAGGAACCATCTTCCCATAATGCTTTCTGCTGTTACTGTCACGGAAATATTGTGCTGCTGTTGTAGAGTGTGTGAGAACTAAGGTGACCTGCTTAGTGGATGAGTTGGGGAAGGTAACGCTTTGAACTGCTGTTTCCAAAGGGAGGAGTTTGGTTGTGCTTTGGGGGATCCAGAAGTAAGGCAGCGGGTGAGCTGTGAGAATCTGTAATGCTGAAAGTTGTCCAGCATCTCCTGGGCGATCATTATGTGGTTCCCGTGGAGGGGACAGTTGCAAATGTTGGCTTGGTACCATTGTTGAAGTTGGTGGTCAGATACAATGACAAGGCATCTTGGGGTTCAGCAGGTGAGAAGAGCTGGGTTTGAATCTGGTGACACCGTCAGAGCCAACTGTTTCTTTTCTCTCTCCAAAGAGTCATTTAGGCAACGTCTTGGTCGACATGAAGCTCATTGACATCAAGGACACTTTACCGGTGGGCTTCATCCCCATCCAGGAGACCATCGACACACGTGAGTTGGGGTCTGTTCCTCAGCCCCGGCCTTGGCTGCGGTGCCTGCGTGGGGGGGGTGGAGGGGGGAGCCCTGGCCCAAGGGGACGTGCTCAGCACCGCGGCTCTCGGGGTTACCTGTGCACGCTGGGGGCAGCTCCCTGCAGTGATGCAGCCCTCGGTTTTCCTGTACTCTTCAGGCTTTTTAATCTGCTGCCTGCCTGCCCCCAGCTTGCCTGCTGGAGCGGCACCACACCGGGCCAGGAATAGTTTATTCCTTCATTTTGCGAGGGTGGAC
Source organism: Strix aluco (assembly GCF_031877795.1). Classification (NCBI taxonomy): domain Eukaryota; kingdom Metazoa; phylum Chordata; class Aves; order Strigiformes; family Strigidae; genus Strix; species Strix aluco. The sequence continues at coordinate 15,951,813 of NC_133950.1, forward strand.
TAGGCGGAGGGGGAGCAGAGCTGCTGTGCTAAGGGCCGTTCACAAACGGGTGCCGAAAAGAAGGGCCCATGCTCTGGTGCTGGGCTCACACACACCAGCTTCTTGCCTCCCGCCGTGAACAAGCCGCGGCCGTGTGCCGGCAGGCAGTGCTGAGGGCAGGGGTGCGGTCGCCCTTGCTGAGAGAAGGCGCGAGGGCGATGCCCAGGGAAGACACCATCCTCGTTTCCACAAAGCAGAAATAGCTTTGCTGCAGCGCTGAAGCCAGCAGTTCCTACATGGTGTGTTCGGGTCCTGCGAGAGTCGTGGTGGCGGCAGCTGGGGCCACGTCTGGGTGCAGCACGTGGCTCTGCCTGGGGTGCGGGGGAGCCCGGGGACGCGGCCGCTCGGGAGCGGGGCTGGTACCGGTGCTCAGCGGTAATGAGATCCAGCCTCGCCGGGAGGAGAAGGGAGTTCCGTGAGCCTGCTCTGCAGGGAATCGCTCGTCTGGGCCTGCAGCAGATGGGGATGGCTTTTCAGTTGCTACCGACCTGGTTCTGATTTGAACCCGTGACCGGGAAGTGAAGGGCTCTGCAGCCCGTTTCCCGTCCGCTGGGTCACCCCCTTTCCCCAGACAGTCCCAGGGCACGTGTGGCGCGGGGCAGAGTCATCGGCTCATCCCTGGGGGCGCTGGACACTGACCACGTGCTGCTGCAATTTTTGTGAAAGTCCTGTTGGAACAGGAGTCCGTAATTAATTTAAAATGCGTTGGATTGCAACCCATACAGTCTTTAAAGCAGAGGCACTGTCTGTATTAATGAAGTGGGGCATGTCCCTGCCTCCATTAGCATGAATGAACACATTTCGATTGACTGTTTATAATCTGTTTACTTAAAATTAACTCTGGTTAAGCATGTGCCATTAATGAATCCAGCTCCTAAACCAAGTTTACTACAGACTGCAGACTCTCGCCAAGAGTGGAAGAGACCAAAGGCAAACAGTCAGCTTTGTGCTTACTGTGAAATTCAGCTAAGAGGCACTGATTTTGTTCAGAGTTAAACTTGTGGTCATGCATGTTTCTGTGCTCTAAGTGGCAGCTGACGTGTAGTAAATATAATGAAATATAGTGCTCCTTACCGCGTTCTGAGGACCAGATGTGGAAGCCTTAAACCCTGGGCCCCTAAAATCAGTTTTAGGCACTTCAGATAAAAGCCCTAGTTTGCTAAGCAGAAGACTAGACTTCAGGGATACAGGTATTTACCATCCTGCGAAGCAGCACTGCAGCTGCACAGATGCTGGGTTGTGACACACCTCGCACTCTCTGCACGTTTATTGGCGCTGGTGCGACAGCAAATTCCAGCGGCCGGGATGGATTGCTTTCTCCAAGGTGCGGATTACGAAACAGGAGGAGCCTGTAGAGACAGGGCTGCTTGCCATCTGTTGAAGCCAGAGCATATTTTTAAGCTGGAGGATATTTATTCATATTAAACTGAAGGGTTTTTATTTTGCAGGCACTTGTTTGTAGTTGTTTTTCTCCAGCTTTTCATTCGGGGTCTGCACTTCAGATTTTCAGTTTACCAATAGACTTCTGTCACGGCTTTCAAGTGCCCGCATTCACAAATGGAGAGCTCGCCTTGGTGACCCGAGGCTCCCGCGGGCTCCTCCGGGTGAGGAGAGGGGGGTGCTGAGCACCACGGGCCTGCGTGTGCCCGCACCACCCGCTGTCGAGCGGCTGACGCGTCGTGGGGGTGGGTCGTGTCTGCATGTGGCCAGACAGCGCACGTGGGCTCGCTGCACCCATGAGCTGTAACTCCGGTAGGCATCGGGTTTTCGTGACGGATAACGTGGAAGGAGTGCAACTGCTGTGCCGCACAGCAGGAAGGGGCTGGGCAGCAGGTTCCTCCGCCCTCTGAACACGCGTCAGTACGTAACAGTTGCCCTGTAGGAGGTCCCAGCAATTACTGCTTTATAAATCTGGTTTATCCCTACGAAGATACCAGGGCAAATGCAGTGGAAGTATCATTTTGGTGTTTTCTTACTGAGTCAGGAGAGGTCACGAGCACTGGGGATGCCTGAGGCTTGGGCAGAGGCTCTTGCTGCCAGCCCCTGTGCGTGGCAATCTGCTTTTCTGCTGCTCCTCCACGTGCTTTGGTTGGCTCTTTGGAAGCACTTGGCAGAATAAATTGACGGGTTATGTCAGCAGCTTCCAGGTATGTTCCTGGAGGTGATGCTTGTGGGAGGAATGTTTAGATGTGACTGTCCGGCCAGTAAGGCAAACATTACCTTGGAAGGAGAAAGCCAAGGTGAGAAGTACGTGGCAGTGGGAGAATCACCTGCCATTTGCTGTGGTGCAGCACTCTGTGGTACACGTGGTGCCTTATCCTCTCTGCAGAGGGGAGGGGGGGTGTTGGTTTATCGGGGTGCCTAATAACAACTCTCAGGCAGTGTACAGAGAGCTCCTGATAGAAGATTTCTCCAGTCACTGAATGGCACTGCACTGTCTGGTTTGCTGACATATATCTGTTCTTTGGCTCCAGTTCCTGCCATAATTATCTGTCTAATATCTGGAAAGACAATAAATAACATTTACACCCTAATCTTGCATAAAAAACTCCCTGTGTTCTGGTTCTGGGTTGTTTCTGCAGAAGAAATAGCTTTCAGAAAGAAGAGGCTGTGCATTAAATTCATCCCTCGAGATTCCACAGAGGCAGCGATCTGCGATATCCGAATCCTGGGCAGATCTAAGCAGGCCCCCCCTCAGTACACGTTCATAGGGTGAGTACCCCTCGCTCCAGGAGCTTCCTCATAAACCCGGTTGGACCAAGGCCGAGCACCCTCTTTTCCTGTAATTACTAAGCAGTAATTTGTAAGAGCTGAAGCTTGTCCTTAGAAGAGCCTACCTAAGAACAGGCCTTACTGAGCTTGATGTAGGAATTAGCTAACCCCCTTTTTTTCCCATTAGACTGGTTCTCACCAACCGAGGTGTTTGTGAAACCCATCAGCGCCTGATACTTGTGCGCCTGCACAGCATTTGCTTGTGGCATTAATGTCTCTGTGTTGCTCACGCAGGGAGCTGAACAACATGGGCATTTGGTACCGCATGGGCAGAGTTCCACGCAACCACGAACCTTCCCAGCCTGCGACTCCTCCTTCCCAAGTACCGTCCTCCACACCAGCTCCTAACCTGCCAAGGTACGTTTTCTGCTTTCCAGCCCCTCCTGCTGGATGCTGCCTTGCGAACCTTCCCTGGCGGAATCCAGACCAGGGTGCCACATCAGTGTGAGCATTACGTGGCATGGTCCGGTAACGAGGGAACGGGTCGTTCTTTCAGGTATCTGCCTACTGGAAATGCCTTTGGCTGTCATTGTATAAAGACATATGGGTGAAGAAGTCAGAAGAAAGAAGCCCCCAGAGAAAGGGAAACAGCAAACTACAACTTATCTTTGCTTTAAACTGTGTAGGATGTTGTAGTTTCCAAAAAGTACACGTGTGTCACCCCTGGGGCGTGGGCCAGAAGTGTAGCCAAGCTGATGGCCCTCCTCGACCAAGGGGAGGCAGAAGCGTTCACACAGATTTCAATGCACAGGGAGACAAGTTCTGCTCATTCCCCAGAATCAGTCCACTCGTGGTTTGAGGTACTGCCCCTGTTTTTTCTCTTCTTGGACCCGACTGCTGTGCTCCAGTGCTGGTGCTGAGCAGCCTGAGCGGTGCCCCCAGGCAGACGCCTGCTCAGGGCCTGCGCGGGTCGTTTTCCCGGCGTTATAGACAATATTTGTGTGTGTGTATGGATGCACGCGCTTGTGTGTATCTAGCAGGAGTCCTGTGTTGACAGCTTGCTTCCTGGATTTCTCTGGATGAAGCAGAGTGGTGTTAAGCCACAAGCCAGTGCAGACAGAGGTTAAACTGCGCTTTACGCCGCTGGCGTTGGCTCGCCGGGGAACGCAGCGCCTGGCGTGGGGTGGGCTCCTGCCGAGGAGGCTCGTCCCCGGAGCTCCAGGCCGGGCTGGTGCCAGGGGACAGCACGTTCTCTGCGGGTCCCTTTGGGCTTTGGCTTCATTAGGCGAACACGGATTTTTGCAGGAGGCATTTAGCGCTGCAGACCCGTTTACGGTGTTACAATAACCATTGAGAGCTGGGATTTCGGAGGAGGCAGCGGGAGCGAATTCCTGGGGGATGGGTTTGTGTGAAAAGGTCGTGCTATCGTCCTGTCCTCCGAGTCTTGATTTACAGGTCACTTCAGAGAGTGATGCTCTTAAACGGCTGTAAACTTCCCGAAAAATCTATCGGGTGTCTTGTGAAGGCACGTGTGTACCTCTGAGCCTTCGCCCGTGACCCAGACTTAAATCCACTGTCTTGCAGTGGCTCTTGGAGCTCCCCAAAGCATCTGGACGTTTCTTTCACTGAGAGTTCTGCCTGGTCTCTTGCCACGCTGTGGCACGCTGCTGGCGGTCCCGTGCTGTCAGGTGTGCTGCAGGCAGACATGCTGTCTTGCTTCTCAAGCAGAGATGGAGGCAAGAGAGATGAAAAGCCAGCAGTCTGCTGGAGGTTTCAGCCTGCCCCCCCGGGAGCCGATACGTTGTTTTGAAGCTCTGCTGGACATCAGCTACATGCTAGCACAGGCCGTGCGAGATCAGAGGAAAAGATGTCTTGATTTTAGAGCACAGATCTTCATTTTCTGTCCGCAAGAAATTCCTGCCTGGGCAGATTTCCACAATAAAGAGAAAAAATTATCATAGCAAGAGAATGTCAATGGCGGTCCTTAATCACTAAGTGTGGAAGGGTCACTTTATGGCCGAGCAGGGAAGGCTGCAGAGCAGCGTCAGAGCTATTGGGAACGGGGCCAAAATTAGAGCTCAGAGCATCAGCGACAGTCTGAAAAGAAGTGTTTACAAGGCTTATATATTTTATAACCTCTTGTTGTACAGTTTATGGTTTACAATGGCTGCAAGGAAATTGGATCAGTTTTGTTTTACTTGCCAAATAAAGCAAATGTCAAAATAGTCAATATAAAATGTATTCTAATTTGGCTGAGTTAAAACAGCCAGTATGCAGTGGAATAATTGAATGTTACATTAATGCCTCCTAGTAAAAACCACCTGTCTGTAGCCAGCTCCACTCTCATGCCCTGTGCATGATTTACAGGTAACTTTTACACCACCAGCCTGATCATTCAAAGCATCTTTCATGTCTGTTTTTTTACTCTGATTATTTATTATCCAATATATTTGTTAAGAAATAGAAATGTATATAAAGGTGCATCCTGCAAATATTTCATTATTATGGGGAACACATACCACTTGAAAGCCTTTCCTAATACTTTATCAGCAATGTGGTAAGTTACTCAACACTTAATGTTTGTGGAAGATTGTAGTCACAAGTAACCTCTTATTTTTACATCGCCATAGAGAGATGAGGTTGCACTGGTAGCCAGTTTGCTGGTTTATTCCACATAGATGTATACTGGCAGGAACAGCAGCGAGTTGCTGATGCTGCTGTGAGTGCTGAGAGAAAATGGGTGAGCAGTGCCGAATAGAGCGTGTGTGGAGATTCTGCCGTCGGGCTGGTCAGGTGTTTGGCTGCTCTCTTCAGCTGCTGTCGAGCATTATAAAATAATTTTAAATCAAGAGGGTATTCCTGGGTGCTTCAGAACAATTGCTAACACTGGACATAAACTAGACCAGTAAAAGACACCAGTGAGCTTCTTGCACAGCAAAACCTTCCTGAATGGAAGGGCTTTTGCTGTGGGAGACGTTTGTTTCTGCACCGGCCATGTTTCCTGCTCTGATCTGTGATACAAAGTTCCCGGTGGCAGCGGAGGGCGGCACATCAGAGCTTTGTCATCTGTTGGAGGTTTGACCTCCCCAGCTTGCTGCGCGTCAGCGATGCTGCTTCCACCGCTTGTGTCGCGGGGTTACGGCTCGCGGTCGGAGCTGCACAAGGGGAGGCTTTGTTTGATATTCGTGCTGGACTGCACACGTTATTTTTCAGCCATTTCTCCTCCTTGGTGTTTCCTACTGCAGGCATCTGGCTTAATGGGCTCTATCGGCAGCCCTCGCGCACCCCAGCAAGGGGGGCATGCTGTGCTGTGGAGCACAGCCCTGCCATTGTGCAAGGCATCAAGCTGCTTTACTGTCTTTTCTCTCCAAATTCTGCGACAGCTTCTTGGCACTAATGGCAGCCTGGAGAAATGCACTTGCAGTTTCCCATCCTAGAAGGCTGCGTTTGTTGACTTGAGTCACCAGTGGGAGTTTAATGTGACTTTCCTCAGCAGCTCTGCGCTCAGGGCCCACGCTCGCCGGTGCTGCATGGTGACACCCCTTTGGGGAGCGAGAGGTGATCCTCCCCCAAAAGAGGTGTTAGTAACAGGTAACTCGCCCGGCCCTTTGCCCACTTCTGCCTCGCCCCGCCTGGGGATCGGCGATTGCCAGCGTGTGGGCTGGGACCTGGCACGAGCGTTTGAGCAGCGTCTCAGGGCTCAGCCCCTCCATGCCCTGAGCTCTGTCGGAGCAGGCTAGAGCAGGGTTTGTGTGTGACGTTCTCCTCTTCAGGTCCAGTTCCAGCCTTTTAGGGGCAAGTCCCCGACTTCTGTGAGTGCTCACAGAGCCAGCCTCGAGCCATTTTGCCTTGTGGGTGCCTGCGCGATGGCTCCCGTCAGCCGTGGTGCTTCGTGAGCCCGTGTGGCTTCTGTGGTTCGGGAGCGCATTCCGCATCCCTTCCCGAGGTGCGGCAGGAGTCTCTACCACCGTCACTCAAACAGCCCTCTCACAATTTGTCAGCTGCAAGCAAGATGTCAGTCAGTGCTGCTGAAGTGTGTTTTACAGTGACAGACATAATTGCACTTAACTTTTTGCGTGGATGTTATCAATCTGTGACGGATACTTTGGGAAATGGAGCACTCTGATTGCAGATGATGTGTCACAGGCGTTTAATCTTCCTCTCGCAGAGACCAGGATTCAGTCACAACTTTTACTTGTTGATGTCAGGTTTTGAAAATGTAGATTCGCGCTGACCCTGGGAATCGTTCAGTCATTTAGTTTGCAAGGCTGTCATCTGAAAGGTTAATGGCTTACCAGGGAGAAGGAGGATCTTGCCGCAATCCACTTGTACTCGTATCATGTGTTAGCGTGGCTGGGCGCTCGCCGCTGGGGTTCAGAAGGGCAGAACTTCCTCCTGGGCTGCCTCTGGCACGTCTCCACGGCCGCTCGGATTGAGAAGCCCAGCGCTGGGGAGAGGGCAGGCCAGGCTGGGGCAGGGGTGACCCTGAGCTGTGGGTCTCGGTGGGGCTCACGGTGCCCGCTGCCGCCTGGGAGGCAGAGCCCCGAGCCGGTCACCGGTGCAAGACACGGGCGAGCGGAGCAATGTTGGCCCCGAGTGCCGCGCCTCAGGCGTGCCCGGTGACCGGGAGAGGTGGCAGCGCCGCGGGACGCCTGGCCTGGCCAGGAGAGCCCAGTGGCACAGGAGGGACTTGCCGTGCTGGCGGGGTGGTGGTTGGGAGCACCGAGCATCCCGCCCGCGGGGCTCCTGGCGCAGCCGGGCACCAGCACCAAGGAGGCACCGGTTTGCGGAGCCAGCTGGGGAGAGGGTCGGGAGAGGGGCACGCAGTGCTGCCAGCTGAAGCTGGCACAAGGTAGCCGGGTGGAAAGGGCACAGGGTTTTCTCCCGGTTGGCAAGGCGGAGCAGCAGGGCTGGCCCCAGAGGCAGCGAGCGTGGGGTGAGCCGGAGCCAGGCAAAGCCTCCCTGGGCACAGGGGGTCTGTGGGGGGACAGGGGTCTGCGCCTCTCCCTGCTGCCGGCCTCCTCCCCGGGGGTCCTGGCTCTGCTGCAGTGGGGCTGTGTGCCAGGCCAGCCCCGGGGCCGCCGCACACGTCTGTGGTGGCTGTGAGTCCTGCCTGAGCCACAGGGCTAATAAGCTACGGGAAGGGCTCGCTGGCGCTGCGGCGCGCGGGGCTGGCAGCTGCGGGGCTGGCAGCCGTCCCGCCCTGTGCCTCCGTCCGTGCCGCCGAGCGCTCGGGCCTTGAAATACCGATCTGGCAACGCATCGCACCAGGGAAGCGCTGCTCTGGTTTTGATAAGAAGATAACAATTGCCCTACTTAAACCCCTGAAATAAGAGCAGGATGTGTAAATTTTCCTCCCGTGCTCCCAATTACCTTTTAAATAGTTAAACTACCCCTCCTTAGGAAAGGGAAATGATTTGCTCCTGTTCCTCTGCTCCCAGTGGAGCTTAATGTTAAGGAATGTAAGAATTTCCTTTCTAGGCAGAGAAGTCTGATTTTTCAAATTGATTTATTAATGGTGTTTGAACTTTGTCGTGTAAGCTTGGAAAATGATCAGTGTGTGGCTTTCTGCTGGAGGCTGATGATGTGCAATAGGTGGCAGCTAATAAAGCAGCCCCAGCCAGCGGTGCGGCACAGAGCGGGACTGGCTCTGCCGGTGAGCGTCTTCCCGCAGCCGCGGGTTAATTGAAGGGAAGTGGGAAGCCTTTTGCCTCCCCTGTTTCTTAAGTAGCTACAATATTATTTAGAAATAACTATCTTAACTTTTTCTTTAAGACGTTTAAAATAAATTTTATGGAGAGTCTGTAGAGGAAAAGGTTCCAGGGTTTCAGTGCTTATTCTGCTCTGGCGTGGAACAAAGCCAAGACTTCAGAAAGCTGCCGCGGGCCCGGGGGCAGACGCCGCTGGCAGCCCAATGGCCAGGATGCTTCCACAGAGTGGGGGGGTCTGCCTTAAAGTCCCTCATCGGACCCAAATGCTACCAAATAAGGAGTACTTTTGGATGGACGTTTCTGGTTTGACTGGAGACTGCTCTGAGAAACGTTGCCAGTGGGATCTCCGACAGCCTGATCCTTTCTGCAAAATGCTTCCTTCTTGGTGGAGTTGCATTTTCTAATCTGCTTCATCAAAAGAGCTCTAAAGTGAAACTACCTTCTGATTTACAACTAATAAAACATATTCTTTGGCTTGAATGCTCAAGTCACTTGTATCGTGAAATACAGGACAATATTCCTAGTTTTAAAACTACGTACCCTGCAAGAGGCCAAGAGCGGTACAAGGGCTGGGTTTCACATCACAGTAGCTGTGGATAAAAAAACCACAATGAGACTGAAACAATAAGCTGGAGCTTGGAAGAAGCGTTTCCACAGACCCCTTCCAGTGGGTATGGTTAGAAGCAAAATTTAAGGATGAAATGTCCGTGATGAGTGTACGCTGTGCAAATCTGAACGTGATTGTCTGAGTGGGTAAGGGGTGCTGGCGTACGTTTATCCAGAGTCTGTTTCCCATAAGGAATTTGTTATGAAGCTGCCCTGACCGTATGGCTTAGATCCAGCTCAGCTGGATGAAGACGTGCAAAAATTGGTCAGAGTCCAGTATGTTTTAGTGGTAGAAGATGATGATTAGGAAAAAATGTTTGAACAATACGCGTGGTTTCCAGGCACAAGGATCCCTTGCAGCAGCTGAGAGAGACAGACATTAGCTGTAGTTAGAAGTCGTCTGATTGATTTAGCTGATTTTGAGGATGCATTGAAAAATTTGGGGAGTGCTCTGAGTGAAGAGGCTTCGATCTCCTTAGAGTCATTTTTCTTTATAGAGCCCTGCTGCTGCTACAGTAATATTCCTGGAGGCATGTTTTCTTCAGGGTATAGCGTAGGGTCATTAAGTACGAACCGAAGGTATTCATTCAAAGACGCTATATACTCACTTGTTAAATAAGCCCTGCGGGGGAATCGAGCATTTTTTCCCTAAAACTTGTGTTGTCTGCTATTTAATATGATCTCTGCCACTGTTGATTTGTAATCTGTGCTTTCACCCTGAAGTGCATGTGGTTGTGTTCAGATATTTCCTTCTTTAAATCAATCACTTTCACCATTTTCCAAAACACTTCTTGAGTTTATTGCTTTTAGTAAAGTGTTTGGACTGTCATTATTTATTACTGGCAAAGTGCTGACAACGTGCTCTTCCCAAATGAGTCTTTATGTGGAATATTTGTTTAGCGGGTTGTGCAGGGCCGGCGTCACTGCTCCCCCGGGGCTGGGCTGTGCCTGCAGCACCCCAGGGCTGGGGGCTCGGCCGCAGCCCCCCTCTGCCTCCGAGAGATGCTTCTCGTCCGACGCCTGAGCCCTGGCTTTGTTGTGCTGATTAATTTGACAGAATTTAAAATCCTAACCGCGGAAGCTTACACCGTGTGTAATTTATCTTTTTGGAGTATTTCTGCTGTTTGGCAATTTTTCCCTACTGCTTCATTATCTGAAAACTCCTGACTCTGGAGAGCAGCTAGTGAAGGATGTGGAAAGCTGCGCTCTTCCCGCTGCAGCCTCCAGAGACACCGCGCTGCTCATCTAAGACAACCACTTCATAAGCACTTCATGCTTACAGTACGAGGTCTCCGTTCTTTGATGCAGTCCTCTGCCTATAACAATTTAATGGGCTACAGCTCAGACTTCCAAGCAGCGTAAATTAAACTTGTTGGGTTTTTTCTATTGTTTGGCAGCTGTTCTATCCTGGTTACTTAAGTCCTCTGATCTAAATTAATCCCTGTATAGAGGAAGCTGCAGGAGCTTCATTCTGCATTAAGCCTTACATTTTGGGTCGCTGGTCTGCAGTAGATCACGCTCCCTTGTTAGCGTCATCGGGGTTTGTTCCGTTCAGCTGGGGATTGCTTTAGTTTTGACAGAAGAGCGCAACATCCTTTCCCCCTCTCCTCGAGGCGTGGTCGTTCCGGGGGCGCTGCGCGGAGGCACGCTGTGTGCGCTGCCTCGGTACGTCTGCTGCAGACAGGCCTTCTCCCCTCTGCAGCTGGCAAAATGAAACGGGTAGATCTAAAAGTGGAAAGAAGCGTTCACTCCCTTTTTCATTCTCCCATGCGCTTGGGCTTTTATAAAATCTGAATCTGGCACCACCAGCTCTCATTGATTTTTGGGAAACAGGATATTTTAGTAGCTTGGAATGAGATGAAATGCTTGCAAAGCCCATATGTTGCTTGTTTTAGGGAAAGGGTCAGGAAGGTTTTAGAAAGTATTTAAATATTTGGTTTACACGATTAGAATAGATTGTCTGGAATGAAGTCCGTTACCCGAGGTGATTCTTGCCTCACAGTTTTGTTTTTCATTGCAGTTCTTTGGAGTATGAGGTAGGTGTTCTGGCATCGCAGTGCCTGAGCACAGTAAAAGTTAAGGACTGTGAATAAATACTGTAGATGGGATTCTGGACACTGCCAGAGCCGTAGATATCTGCCGTGGGTTGTCTGTGAGCTGCAGTTTGGAAAATGCATTCTGCTAGGTGAGCGGTTGCTGCGAGGTCCTCTGACGTCTGTCAGCAGCTCCAGCAGCTCGTTTCTTAGAAATGGGCTTTTTCCTGCCTCCACAGGCAAAGCTTTCAAGTTGGGTTATGTTTCTTGAGAGCTCCAGCCTGATATTAAGTTCTTGTAGGTGTGTTTTCAGCTTTCTACAGCTTGGAATTTAATTGTTCTGTCCTCAGTTTTTCATGAGGCATGATCTTTGCATAATCCATTGATTATGGAAGATACGATTCTTTTTATTGGAAGGTGTTCCTAGGAGACTGCAGTTTTTGCGGCACCGCTCTTTAAGTTCGTTTAAATTGCAGTCGTGACGGTGGTACGTCAAAGACCAGGACAATCCCAGTCTGCAGCATGCAGGATGGTTTCTAATATATTTGGTAACGTGGGGCGGTTCTTAAAAGTTTTCCCTGATTTCTCCACCATGGTCATCCAATCCAGTTGGAAAGTGAAAATTTAGCATTGTTCTTTTGCTGTGCATTGTTGATATTTTTATATGAATTACGAAGCATCCTTTGATATCTGGCATTTCCCCTTATGATCCTCTGTTACCTTTTATGAGTACTTTCCCCCTGACTTCAAAAGCAGTCCATCACCTTCCTGCAGACAGTTATTAATAACCGATTTGGAACTGTCAGGCATTCCTGGGCCTGTTTTATGCGAGTTTCTCTACAAAAACATTCAAAAAGTGACCATAATGTGCACAGACCTCAAACCGCCTTTGCTAGCACGTGAAGGATCTCTCTCATCACGTGCTGCTTCTGTTGCTGGTGTATGTGGACTTGTTCCATAGATTTAATGGCTGAAAGAAAAGCTGAAGTTAAGAGAGTAATTAAATCTGCCCTGTCCTGAACTGTGCTGTTGCAGTAGTTTCATCCTGGAAATTATTGTATGCTGGGGAAAAATATTTTTTACATTTAACCCGTGCTGGAGCAGTGTGGTTTTGACTTTGGCGTTGGAGAGCGCGGCTGGAGCCCCGACGGCCTCGCCGAGGCAGGCGTGTGTCTGTCCTTCCTGGCAGCGCCAGATCCGCCTCGTTGCCTCCCTCGCCAGGGAGGAAGAAAAGTGCTTTTTGTGATGGTTCAAAAGGAAAATAATTGGCATGGGGATAGTTAATGTGAGTTGCCATTCCTTAACATTAGAGATTCCACTAAAGTACTAATAATTACTGTTAATATCTTTCAGTGGAAACTTTCAGAGTAAACGAGCACTGGTTGAGGCAGTATTTAACGGCATGCTGCTGGCATGATAAGAATGCAAATAAGCGTTATTAGCCTAATGATTTTGCTGTCACCATGGCTGTGCAGCAGTAGTGTTGTGAATATGTCATGCAGTACCCGTGAATTTGGAAAGTGTGTCAAAACACAACTTCAATTAGTTTGCTCTAATTATGGCTCTAGAGAGTTCATAACTATATCACTCCTCATTAAAAGAGATCTTCTTATATGGATTAATACAGCACATAAAGGGATGTTTGAGCGATCTGAGGCAGAGCTGTGCAGAGGGAGGGCGCCCGTGGCGTGGCGGGAGGGGCGGTGGGTCCGGAGCAGCGCCGGGCTCCGGCCCCGTCCCGTGGGTGCAGGGCAGGGGCTGGGACCCTCCCGCGCGGGGTGGGCAGCAGCTGCAGTGTCCCTCGGCCCAGGGGCCTGATGGGTGACACTGGGCAGGCTCTTCAGTTTAAAAAAACATAATGAAGTAATCAAACAAACCCAAACAAAACCCGGCAAAACACAGAAGCCCTAGGAGGGACCACACCTGATGGTAAAATAGAGATCTGGCCTGAAAGCTCTGCTCCGCTGAAGGTGGAGGAGCGTGGGCAGCCTGTGTCCGTGCGTCTCCCGCCCGCCCCCCCGGGGTGTCCATTGTCTCTCTTCACTCCGGCCTTTTCCCGTTACCCCACGTTACCCCAGCGCGTTCTTGCTCTGCAGAACGGGGAAGAGATTCTTGTGCTCACAGGTGAGCAGTTAGTGAAGGGTTAAAGTAGTAATTGTTTAAATCTTTTAGGCTTTCCTCCCAGTTCTGTGATAATTTGATGAAGAACTTCACCCTAATTAAATATTCAAATTAGGAATAAGTGTCAATATGGCTTCCCATTGCCTGGAATGATGATTAATTGTATTCAAAACTCTAGTGGCCGCTGTAATCTAAACCAAACCGTTGTTCTTGATTATTTCTGCAACACATTTACCATGTTTTTGTTTTAAAATTTAAACTAGTAATTGATTTGCCATATGCCGCAGAGCTGCACATACTTTCACGATATGTGTTTAGGAACTTGGGGACTTTGTAATTGGGATTTTCTTGCTTTTCAATGGCAGACTATTTTTTTTTTTTTTTTTGTCTTCTACAATGCAAAATGATTTGGCTTTCACGACGCGTAAGGAAAATGCATTATGCAATCAACTTAGTAGGTATAAGTTATATTGATTCTGGCCAAAGTTTGCATTAATTTAAAATAAATTAGACTTTGTTTCCCATTTTTCCCTGCAATGTCATACTTTTAAAAAAGGGAAGGGGGAAGGGGGGAGCTGATCTTCTCGCAATTCCTGCCCTCCGTCTGGTGGTCTTGCAGCGAAATGGTCTCCTTGGAGAGATCTGGCTGTCCTCGGCGCGGCTGGCTGGGAGCCATGAAATGCCCGTGTGTCCAAAAGCGGCCGTGGCAGGGGGCCGCGGCTGTCGTTTCCACGTGCCCTCGTGACGGCCCCTGTTCAAGCCCACCGGGGCTGGCGGCCGCTGGCAGCAGCGGCTGAATGGGCGCTCTCGGCTCCTGAGCCCCGAGTCCGGAGCGGAGAGCAGACGGGATACCCTGCGGAGTTGGTCAGCGAGGTCTGGATACGTCATCTCCTGCGCCGTATCCAGGCACGTGTGGTCAGGCCCTCGGCCGGCGAGCGATTCATTTTAATTACACGTGTGGAGCGTGTGCTCTGCTTCAGCATATGGCGCTCGGAAGCCTGGCGCCCGCCTGAGCTGCCAGGCACGCCGGTAGCGACTGGGGACTTGGTTCAGAGAGTCTTTTTGCAAACTGAGGGCTCGAAGCTTTGCGGGAAGGCTGCTGCCTCGTGCACGGAGCCCGCAGCTGCTCCTGGCGCGCACATGGTGCCCGCCGCAGGACTGCTGCTGCCGTGCTCCGGCAGGCTTGGTGGTGGCTGTGGAACAGGGCTGAACGGAGGGGAAAGAGGGTCGGCCTCTCCTGCAGCAGAAGCTGGTAGAAACTTTTGAAATACTCTGCTCAGAAATGGGCCTTTTAAGTAGATCTGCTTTGTTTACTTCCGAAGCTATTCCCGCTGTTTTGTTTGGGGTGAAGAAAGCAGTCCCCCGTACGAGCCAGAGAAATTCAAAAGTCTTTCTGTTAGCTGTTTTGGTGCCTCAGAAAGTATTTTTGGATACTGCTATTAAAAAACAAATGAAAAGCGTGTAATGCCTACAGGCAGTGGTCTTCTGTTTTAAAGTGTGTTCATGACAAACCTGCCTCTGCTCACAAAGAGTCTCATATGGATTGTGTTTTAAATAGCAAACTCTTAGCCAAATTTGAAAATATTTTCACACCATCTTTTTTTGGTTAGAAATAGCTTTGGGAAGCACAAGCACACTCAAACTGATGTTTGCTTTTTCTTATTTTATCTGTGCTGTTCACCATCAGCTGCATCAAGGGCTAAAAATACATAGGCCTTCACAAAATGTGTGCTGTTTGTAAAGGCAGATAATTTCCAGATGATCTGCTTGGTAGATAAAACCTGCTAGCTGAGAACGTGGATTTGATGCTCTGCTGGAGGACGCCCAGGGCCCTTTTGTGCAGCTTGGGCGTCCGTGAGGGGACACAAAGGGTGCCTTGTTCTGGCAGGGGGGCGATGCCGAGGCTCTCACCGTGCCCAGTAACTCTCGCTCCTGTGGAACGGTTGCTGCTGCCTCTGCCTCCTGCTGCGCCTCTCTGGGAAGAGGGAGCATCCTCATTACGCGTGGCAACGCAGTCCAGAAGATTAATGATAGCATTTGATAAAAATTCACGCAGACCTGGGACCAGCGTTAGAAAAATATAGGTTCGAATTAAAAGGGAAAAGCCCAAATCTCTCATCAAAGCATAGAAATCCGTGGGCCATCAATAACGTCACTAGCAGGAAGTCCTTCCTGGCAGCAGGCTTCTGGGCAGAGCCGTGTCCCCTGCGGCCAGTGGCCTTGCTCGTGCTCACCCGTGCCTGGGTCCATCCTCGGTGCCAGCGGCTGGCATGGAGCAGCTCCAGGCTCCAGTGGCTTCGTGAGCAGCCCCGGCCCGACGGGAGCGGGGCCTGTTGGGTGCCGCGTCCCGCCCTCCCACGCCGCCTGTTCCTGGGAAGTCACCCACCTCCTCTTCTAGCCTGTGCCCAGGCTCGCTGTGTGCTGGATTTTCCTGAGCTACCGAAAATAGTTTCAACTTCACGTCCATGAGCTCTGCTTTTTCCTATTTATAGGGAGGTTTAATGGAAGTGTAAAAATATCTCCCCGCCGTGGGAGCGCGGGGCAGAGCACTGCTGGGAAGAGGCCGTCCCGCGCTGCTGCGGCTGGAGGGGGCCAGGGGAGGTTTGGCTCCGCTTGTCCCCGGGGCTGGTGCAGGGGCGCTGGGCGTGTGCCTCTGCCTCAGGGGGCGCGGGGACCTGCAGCTGCTCCGGGGAGGTTTGGGGCAGCCCTCGGTCATCAGGAAACTTTCAAAGATCTTATTTATGAAGGTACTAGAAGTTCTTGGTATGGATAAATCCAAAGCACTTGCTGTTAGCGCATTCTGCCTTGAAGAAGACGCGGTTGAGTCCTGCGGGGTGTTCGAGCGCGCTCCTGATGTTGACACTTGTGTTTGCAGAGGGGGGACCGTGCTCCCAGGCTGGCCCAGGCTGTCCCTGGGTGCCAGCTGGTGAGGAGCTGCCGTGTCCTGCCAGGGCCGGGGGTGGCCACCTCTGTAGCGCATTGGCTGTTGGCCGAGTCCGTCGGTCAGCGGGGCAGGGGGGATCACACCAGGGTGTGGATGGTCTCGCTCACAGCTGGGCTGAGGAGCTGGTGAAGCAGCTGAACCACCCTCGGTCTCCTCCTGGGATTGGGGGCCTGCTCCGGCTTTTACAAGCAGTGTTAAAATTAATGTTTGCTGCTTAAATCGTCGGGCAAGAGTGACCTGGCAGCAGCAGTAACCTTCCGCTCTGCAGTAACGTCATCTCCATTTCCCATTCTCATCCTCAGGCATATCTCGCTGACGCTCCCCGCCAGCTTTCGAGGGAAAAGTCACAGCACTCGCCTGGACTTGGAGCACCAGCACTCGAATTTGTACGCCATCTCAGGTGAGC
Source organism: Strix aluco (assembly GCF_031877795.1). Lineage (NCBI taxonomy): Eukaryota > Metazoa > Chordata > Aves > Strigiformes > Strigidae > Strix > Strix aluco. The sequence continues at coordinate 15,968,385 of NC_133950.1, forward strand.
CGGCACACGCAAAGGTTTCTCTGCTCTTCTGTGTAGTCGGAAGCGTAACCAAGTGAAGCTTGTGCACGCAGCCAGCTGTGTGGTACCTGTGAAACCTACGTCCGGCTTTTCCTCGGTGCCACTTAAGTGTCGGGAGCAGAGGGGGTGCAGAGAGACGCCGGGGCGTGCCCAGGCACACGTGTACTGGCAGCAGACGTTACCGATCGCTGCGGGGGGGATGCTGCTGCCCGCGGAGGGGCCGGGTGGGAGCTCTGAGGGAAGGTAACACTGACACAGACTTTGCTCCTCATCTTTTTCATGGTCTTCACAGGTGAGTCATGAGAGATGACACCTCTGCCCATTTCATGGGAAGCTTTGTCTTGCATTAGGACATATTTGAAATAAGATGTTTGGATATGAGGGGTTCTGTGTCACTCATAAGAAGCGTGTGCTTGCACAGGCACGCTCGGTCTCTCCAGCTGCAGCTTTCTCACTGTTCACTGTTCCAGCCTGATATACAAGTGCTGCAGCCAGTGATAGTTTCCAGATGTCACTGTGGAAAAAACTTGCCAATGAATAATTTAGCTGGCTTTTATTTTTAACTAGTACTAGTCAGCAGGGAAAATGTGTATTTAAAGAGAGGATCAAGCCCGTCGTGCACCCGCGCAGGTACAGGTAGTTGTTCTGTGCTTCGGGACCCTGCGGTGGGTTGGGTTGCAGCTGGGGTCCCTGTGAGCTGTCCCGGCAGCTCTGCTCCCCTGGAGCAGGCCTGGCCTCTGAGTGCTGCCTCAGAGGGAGCTGAGAAGGAAGGGGCGCAGGAAGAGATGCCTCTGGGAGCCAGGGGCCGGGGTGCCTTAGAGTTGTATTTCATGGGGTCTGTCGCTCCTGGACATGCCGAGAGCTGCGAGGCCTGGAGCTGTTCGTGAACCACAGCAAAAAAGGACTTTTGGTTCTGCAAGCTAGAGAAAGCCGTTGGGCGCAGCTGTGACACAACAGTGCCTTTCACCTGCCTCTTCTCTTGTGGGGCTGGCTCAGACTCTGCTTCAGCTGAGCAGTGCAAGAGGGTTTTCCTTAGAATTATTTTTTTGGGAGTAGTATTACATCTGAACAAATATTGTGATAGGCACGGTAGAATCACACTTAGCCACAGGTTTCTCTTTGTTATGTCATTTTTTGCAAGAGGAGAGAAATACTGGCTTTAAACCTGACTCTGTCAAAAGGTACCGGAGGTGCAGTCCCTGCGTCTGGCTGAAGGAGATTTTTCAGGACAGTTTGGAAACGCAGAAGCAGCAGCGGTGGGTTCAGTGGGCTGTACGACAGGTAGTGCTTGTGCATAGTCAGGGAAGAGAAGGTGGCAAAAATGTGCCGTTCACAGGTTCCTGCTATTAATAGTGAGTGACAATTCTAACATGGGAACATGGCATTAATTCATGTACCATAATCAAAGGGCTATTTAGAAGGTAATCTCTGGCTGAAACTGCAGCTTCAGGTTCCTAAATAGATGGAATATAACAATTGCATAATTCTTGTCAGTACTCGTTTTTCTTGTTACTCTCCTGCCCTAATAGATTTAGAAATGTAAGGGAAGGCATGTTCTTGTGCTCACACGAGAGACAGTCCCCCGTGGAGGACAGAAAGCTGCGCTTCCTCTCCTGAGAAAGCGTCAAACGCACAAATCGCGAGGCAGCAGCTCCACGTGAGTGTTCCTGAGCACAGCCCTGCTCTAGGACGTCCAGGGCTGCCTCTGCGTGTGGTGCAACCTGAAAGATGACCTATTTTGCCAAGAACCTGAATGCTTTACCGGATAATTACAGGCAAAGCACAAAGCAGGCCTGCAGAACGGCATGGCGTTAGTCCTCCGCATTTGCACGAGCACGTTTCAGTCGAAGTATATAACTCTGCCCCCCGCCCCCGAGTGCACGTTCTCCTCCAGACACATTGTTATACGAGTTGTTGTGCGTACACGTGCTGTAATGGCTATTGCAGCTGTGAATCGTTTCTGAAGAAAGGGTCTTGTCATATGAAACATCCTGTGCGTTGGCAGGGATCTTCACGCATAACTCCTGACCGCTGCTGCCTTTTCAGCAGCCGTGATGAGGTGCTGTGACAATTCCCTCTGCGTGCGTAACCATTGCCGAGGCAGATCAGCCCCCGGGCGCGCTGTGGAAACCATTCCGAAGTTTCCTGTTACGTCGGTGTCGTTTGCAGCCAGTCCGTTTTATCTGCGTGGCGATGCGAGTGCCTCGCTGCAGTGCCATGGCAACAGGAAATTTATTAACGCGCTTCCACTGCCGTCCCTAATTGCTCTGCCGGGATGCGGTTTGCCGCGGGGGGGTCCTGGCAGCGACGTGCCGGGGGGCTGTGGCGGCCGGCGGCCGGCGTGGTGACCCGGGGCGGCCGAGCCTGCAGGCTCCCTCTCTTGGCTCTCAGCAAAATGGGAGGTTTCCTGGTGCTGGTGCAGGGAAACAAAAGCCGTTAGGAATGGTCTCTTTTCTTCCAGTTTTGGTATCGCCTCAGTCTGAATTCTTGTGGTGGGGACAGGATGGGGCACTTAGGAAAGGGGGGTGAAATGCAGAGTTGCTGCGTGGTCTCGCTTCTCTGTAGACACCCAAGATTTTCTCAGTAGTCAATGAAGAGAACCGTTCCAACTGGGGTTCAGCCTATTTATGGAAGGCGAAAAGAATTTTGGCTGTCGAGCCTACTTGTATCTCAGAATACGTTTTGGCAGAAATTGCCGTACCCCTGCTGGAACTGTCCTGTTGCTCCTTGGGCTGTGCACTGCAATTACTATCTCGAAGCTGGAGTCAAGGAAAACATGATCCTGGAAGTAGTAATTACAGTTTTTAACCAGCCTTTTGTCATTTCTGTCTTGGCAATGAAACACTGGGTGACCACAAAGCTGGGGAGACTCCTGGTTGCACAGTAAAGGAATGAACCGGTCGTAGGAACCCGCTGCCCGCCCTGGAGCGGGAGCTGCCCCGTGCCGCTGCGGCGCAGCACTGCTCGCCCCGCTGGCACCGTCCCCCCGCCCGCCGCGCACCCAGGGGGCGGAATTACTTCTGGGTTGATCTGCAGAAGGTCTCTGGGTGCTGCTGGGAGCGCGGTGCTGAGGAGCTGACAGGTTTAATGTGCGTGTTGGAACGGGCAGCTGCTGGAAGAAGAATGCCTTGCTCCAGACAGACCTGTCGACAGACACTGCTCAGTATTTCACAGCGTAGTCTTTCTTCATGGCCTTCAGCTTAATTAAGATGTTGTTGTGACTACATACTGCCTTCATTTCAGACTTCAGCATCTTCTGGCTGCATATTGCTTTGGCTTATCAGAGCCACAAGGACAGCGAGGGAGAGAGGGAGCCCTCTCAGGCAGCCACAGATAATAATGTACAGGGAAAATTCCTGAATGAAGTGAAAAATTATTTATAATAATGGTACTCAAATAGAAGGGAAATAAGTCACTCTAAGGGTATATAAATTTTTATGATAGTGTATAAACAGCCATAGCTTGCCTTGTCTCCCATCTATCCCTGCAGAGAATGAGGGCAACATCTAGCATAAAGAAAAATATAATAAGAAAACGAAGAAATGAATGGGAAGAGCTGGAGGATTGATCACTCGGTGTATTTGTATATCCTGATGTAAAAGGTGCTGCTGACAGGTGGCCAGGTTTCTTCTGTATAAAACCATGTGTGTGCTGTCAGGGCGGTGTGAGCAGCCTTGTTTCGATTGATGAATTGCCTGCTTTCTTGATTAAACCTTCCGTCACTTAAGAAACAAAAAGCCTGTGTTTGGATGGCAGAGTGGGACATGTCAAAAAAATCTGTCTGCTTTACCTTTGTGCAGATGTTGGGCACAGACTGTAACATGTATTATTAAAATGAATGTGGCATTTACTGTGCATTATTTCTTTCCTGGGAGAAAGGACCTGTAAATTATATGCTAATAATAAGCTTTAACCCTTTCAGAAACCAAGAGATTTAGGAGTGCAGATATTCCTGCAGGCCTCACTAATTGGATGGGCTCTAACACTGCTGCAGCGCTCTGAAGTTAATAAACAGTGTGTCTCAGACCAGCGTGCTGGTGCCTCTTGGGGATCTTACCTCCCGGAAGTTTTCTGCTGTGTAAGTGCCACTGAAACATAAACCTCTCGCATTACAAAATCCTCCACTGAAAGCCCCCTTCAGATTCTGATTACAGGCGAAAGCTGTCTCCTGCCTGGGGACGAGGTTGCCCAGCCAGCCATGCAGGACCCCTCCGCGGGGGGCACGGCCGCCAGAGCTGGCAGAGCCTCCCCCGCCAGCTCTAACCTTTGATTTCACTTTCAGAATCGCTTCAACCTGCCAGTTTGAGACGTATTCAACCGACTCGTCTCAGGAAAAGGATTAGGGATAGAAAAAAGGCTTAACACACCTTGCAGAGCACATGGCAGGATCCTGCCTTGGAAACTAGTGACTGAGTTTGCAAAAGGGAGATTTTCAGGCCCTCAGCTGTGGTTTCTAGGAGCTCACGAGCTAGCCCAAGCTCTCTGCTTCCCCACGCTGTGGGTTTTCTCTGCTAAAGTCAGGTGGGCAAGGCCGTGGCTGGCTTTGGTGTGTGACCCTGCACGCTGCTGGGCAGCATTGTCTCTTTTTGCCCTGAAATTTTACTGTAGCCATCTTCAGTGTCATGTGGCAGGGAGACACGTTCATCGGTTGTAGGGTACAAATTTATGTGATTTGAATACAGGACAGTCAGTACTTGTACTTCCTCTTGACCCCTTCTCAGACTCAGAACAGAAATGGCATTGCGCGGAGTCTGTCAGGTACTGCACAGCCTCATCAGAATGTGCACAAAGGAATTAAAGCCTCTTTGTACCAGTTTTGTGCATGAAACAAGCGTATGAACTTCCAGATACTGCTACAGCCGTCATCTCGTAGGCAGAAACCAAACTGCAGCCATATAAACCTGTCTCCAAGGATTTTTCTTCTAGCAGAAACCTGGAGATAAGGTGATCAGAGTTACCCTTGGATGGGTCCAAGTTTCATTTTTTGAACACTTAAATATGGAAACTGTGCTGAAAAAGCAACAGAACAAAAGCCGAACATACTTTGATGTATGTTTGTTGATAATATTTTCAAATAATGCTTGCCAGCTGTCAGCCCAAGACAATAAAAGCATTTGTGCAAGTCCTTGAAGCAATAGTTGGTGTTCTCTTGGCACGGGGACACGCGTGCCGCGCTGCAGGCGGACGGCACAGGTAGAGGTGTGTGGCTCCCCGTGCAGCTCTGCCGCCCAGACGCCGCGTCTCGCTTCCCCAGAATCCTGCCCTTGTGTCCAGAGCATCCGGCATTCCGGCTGCAGCTTCCTGAAAGTGCCGGGGTTCTCCAGCGATGCTGGTACGGAACTGAAGGGGGAGGTTTTTGGTTTCTTTTGGAAGAAAAGTGCCCTGTCCTCTGGGCTGGAGCTCAGATGTCACATCCCAAAACGTCACACGCTTTATCTACTGCTAAAGCAACACCGTGGTTGTGAATGAGGCTGAATATTTGCCATTTATTTGTTTAGGAGCGGCGGGTTCTCAAAGCAGTTACTTGATGCAGTGCTGTTGCTTATATTTATTGTAAAAGTGCTATTTTGTGATTGTGTTTCACCACATTATGAAAACAGTTCCTTGTGCGAAGCAGGGCTGAGCGCCGAGGAAGGGAGCAGGGCCGGGTGCTGGCGGGTGCGTGTTTGCTGCTCGCTGTCACGGAGGGTGCTCTGTGGGCAGCTCTGGCAGGTGTCTCTGATTTGTTTATTTTGGAATTGCATGCTAGTGTTTGTTACCTTAATATTTGCCTTGGAGATGTAAATATTTACTTATATAATTGCTACTATCTCATAAATATTTCTTTATTATATTTAAATATTTATTTACCTCTTTAAGACACTTTATGGAAAGGTCAGAAGAAACTTCATGCCCTGATGGGGTGCCAGGATGGGTTTCCTGCAGTACCTGTCGGGCCGTAGGTAGTGACTTAGGGCAGGCGAGTGGCCGAAGCAGCTGCCGCCGTGCGGTGGGACGGTTGGGCTGCGGTTGTAGAGGGGAACGTTCACAAGCGTCCGAGTTCGCTGCGCTCCGTCACCCAGGCGGGCTGACCCAGCACGAGGTCAGTTTGAGGTGGCAGGAGGAGTCCCCTGGGGCCAGGTCGCGCCGGGGAGGGGGTGAGTGGGCTTGGTCCTGCAGAGCCTGGCGGGGTTGGGGCGAGGGGGTCGGTCCGCGGCGTGGCTGTGGGGCAAGGGGCTGCTCCCGTAGGAAATACGGTGAGATTTGGTGTTCGTTCCACGCTGGTTTATAATCCAGATCTCTGGAGGCAGCAGAGAGAGTGGAAACTGATGTTAATGATCTGGAAAAACATCAAAGCCAGTGGATTCCTGAAAAGGAAACCAAGTTGCTTTTCTGTATTGGATAATGCAGATCTTGGCAGGGGGGCGTTGTAATTTGTCTGGGTAGCTTTGTTGGAAGCGTTTAGTTCACACGCTGCTCTTCTGGCAGCAGTTTGCTTCCAGATTCCTCCTCCCTTTCGGGAGCTCGGTCGATTTATCCAGCGTGGCTGTGAGTTTTGCTCCGAAGTGCCGGTGTGTGGCCGCAGGCTGGAGCCCGGCGGCAGCGCCGGGGCTGGGTGTGGGCAGCGTTGTGTTTGCCCTGCTCAGCGATGGACTCCCAATGCCTCCTTGTGTGTACCCCTTTTTTTTTTTTTAATGACAAAAGAAATCTTTCGGAGGTCTTTCTAGATTAAGAAATGGAAGAAAAAACAAAGATTTCGTTACATTTCAGTGTCCATACGTCAACTTTTCTTGTTGCAAAATGTCAGGTTATCTATGCCACAACTGCCACTTACTTCTCTTCAGTGTACGTTCTCTTTTAAAAGATACTGTATCTTTTATCTGTATGTAATGAGGACAGACGTTTTAATCAGAGGTTAGTCATTTACTTTTGCAAACTATTGTTTTGCTTCATCATTTTTGCAGATAATTAAATGGTTCGCTTGGCACAGTGTGTCTGCTTTATTAAAACAGGTAATTTTGAAAAAAAGGAAGATGCTATTTTTTGGATCACTGCACAAGAATTGCCTTTATCTTCATCTTCCAGCGTAGTTTCTGGTGGTTTTGAGATACCCTCCTATGTTCGAGTGTTTTAGTACACCCCGCTCTCGGAGGGGGGAGGCCCTGTGCTACATTTCACTGTCGATCCCGATTCCCACATGTACATACTTTGTGCTTTTTAAGAACAGAAGCGGAACTAAATTTATTTTTTGTGACACTGAATTTTAATTAGGATGGTCCAAAAAACAGACAAGTTGTGACACAAGCTTTATTCTGTGTTGAAACCTCTTTGCTGAGGCTGAGATTAAAGACAGCCTGTTCTCTGCCCTATTGCAATTTCCAGTCTTTGGGCTGAGACCTGGATAATCTTCAAAATACAAAAGGCTCTATTAATATCCAGCAGTTCTGGGAGACTGAAGTCTCATGTAAAATGCTGCAGCTGCGTATTTCAGGAAGGAAAATGTAAGTGTTACTTAATACTATATTTAATGAGATTCAAAAACCTGTATTTCTTATTAAATTAGCTCATCCGTGGTACACACACTCTGCGCGCTCGCTGCTGCAGCGTTCCGCCCCGCGTTATCAGTGCTGCGCTCAGGCAGGCTTGGCCCAAACGGTGAAAGATGAAGCCACGAGTTCTCCCGCCTGTATAATTTTTCAGACATGTGATTTTCTGATTAACCTGCTGTCGTCCGAAGTGGCATTCTTTATCTTCATCATCTCACTTGGGCGTACTCGTACAAGAGCGCGACAGCTCTGGCTGTGGTGCTGCTCTTCCTCCCGCCTTAGTCCCGGCCGTCCCGTGGAGCTGCGGGTGCCGTGGGGAGCCTCGTCGCCTCCCGTAACGCACCAGAGCGACAGACTTCACCCGTGTTTCCGAGCTCACGCATCGCCTTCCCGGGAAGCCGCTTGTTGATCTCTGCCAGGAGGATGGGCTGGCTGCTGCCCCCGAAGCCCTGAATTCTGTGCGAGCAGGGGTGCCGGGTACCGGGAGCCGGGTGCCGGGACGGCCGGTGGCGGGACGAAGGCGTCGACGCCGGCGGGGCTGTGTCGAGAGGGAGGGGGACGCTGGAGGGGACCCGGCGGGTGATGCGGGGACCCGGCGGGGCGGGGGTGCTGCCCTGGCCCAGCCCCGCTCGGCGCAGGGAGGTGGCTGCCGGAGGAGGGTGGGCTGGCGGGACCCGCACCGGTTGCTCGCGGAGCACAACCTTTGAGGCGGGCTGCGCTGTATTTGTTTTGCTTTCCTGAGTGCCATAGTTTAATTTTTTTAAATAGGAAGCCGCTCTGTGGTTTGGATATTTAAACAGTTATTAACCGAATGACAATTAACAGATTGCATAGACAGATTTTCTTTTCAAAACCTCTGAAATTGAGTACAGTTTGCAAAACTATCACGGCATAGTAATGACAATGAATTTTGATTTCCCGGAACTGATATTAGACTCCTTATTAAACTATGTGCATCTGCTTTTAATTTACTCCAAATAATTGGAAAATGCAATGAAGCTTTCCAATTAAAGCACGGCTTTATGCTGTTTAATAATACCCCCATAATATTATAGCTTATGAAGTGACAGGTGAGTTGGTGTATGAATAAAACATAAAGGCAGCAATAAGGGACAGAAAACCGGAGACAGTTGTTGGGGATTTTAAATGCTGGATGTAATTTGCATATATTAATCTCTTCTTTTCAGCCTTATCAGACGTTCTTCAGTATTTGAAGTTAAAATAGCGTTGACAGGCGGGAGTACGCTTAGTTTTTTCAAGGATTTATTACTTGTATAATTTCTGATCTTTAATAAGCAGATATGACTGATCCTCATAGTTCTATAGAAATCGGTTAATTGTTCCAGATGGCGTGTACTGATTATGCAAAATTACTTTTCACACCATTTTTTTTTTCTGATGGAGTTTGGAGTAAAATTAAATTTTTTATAGCCTTCTTATCATGCTGTTTTACAGTGGTTTTTGCACAGAAGTTGAATTTAATCTACTATATTACATTGACCAGCAGAGTTATTCTAATGTAGCATTCTGTGATTTGACAAAGAAGAATAGAACACATTGCTCATTGTTCGTTACTGTGCTGCTAATAAAAAGGAGTTCTAGTGCAGAAAACCAGGCTGTTATTTATGAAGAATGCTTAATTTGCACAGTTAAAAATGCAAAATTGTTACGATGAGATGTTCTCTCTTTTGGATAGAAGACTTGGGCAGAACAAATGAAAATAGTCTTGTTGCTACAGATTTCATCTAATAAGGATTTTTTTAAGCGCCTGGTGTGGCTGGGCTGTATTTTATTGGGAGGAGCAGTCATCCAGGCAGCACACTCTGACTCCTATCAAGAGGTGTCACTGGTGTTTTCCCTGATTATCGTCATCCAGATATCTCAATGGCGTAATTTCATAATTGAAAACATTTATAAAGGTTGTTGGGCTTCATTTATCTAATGAAAAGCTGTTTATACAAAGTAACCCACACATAAAGCCCTCTTGCTAATAAGGTTATTGCGGTCCGTTTTGGCGGTGACTCGGTTGTCGGCGGCGGTGTCCGGTGGCCTCGCTGTCCCAGCCGTGCCGTGGCAGGGCCCGGCAGTGGGTGCCCGTGTGTGGCCGTGGCCGGGGGTGCAGCGGCTGCTCGCGGTCCTGCCCGAGCAGGCGGGACGCCGCGATGGACGTTTGTGCCCTGCCGCGGGTTTGGCTGGAAGTAACGCCCGGCCCCGGCTAGTTCTGGGGCCGTGTCCCATCCCGTGTCGTGCCGCCTTCCTCCCAACGGACACTTGCCTGAAATTGCTCCGTTTTCCTCCCCTGGGCCCACCCGGGCTGTGGTGCCTTCGCCAATGTGCAGCGGGTGGCCCCGCGCCCCTGGGCCCCGCTTGTCCCTCGGGCCGGGCTTCGGCCGCCGCGCTGAGACCGCGGTGAGGGGCTGAGGGGACAGTCGGGCCAGAGGCCAGGGCATCTTACTGATCTTTCCAAAGCAAAACAGCAAACCTTTAAAAAATGCCCTTGTGGTTAATGGAATTAAAATCTCCAACTAAATTAGAAAAGTGGGGATACAGTAAATGGACTTTAAAGAGTGCTTGTTTTTAACTCCATAGAAAAAAGACAAGTAATTAACTCAGCCATTAGAAAGCTCAAAATTTCTCCCATCTCCTGTGGAACTAGAAAATTGTTTTGTGTATACTCTTGTATATATTCGAATAATATATATGGAGACGACTAATGGCATAAATCAGAAATTATTAGAAAATATTTGTTCTAATGAAGTAATAATTTGGTAGTAATGTTTTTCATCAGTGTAGCTTAAGGCTACATTAAGTGGACAGACTTTATATGGATTCTCTAATTTTAATCTTCAAAATGCTATCTAATGTCTCATTAAGACTTGCATATAATGTATCTTAAGTACAGTCATTAAATATAGTTTAGGGAGATTTATGTTCAGATATTGCTTAAAGATGTTTTAATAGGCCCATTTACTCTGATGATATTAATGAGCTCTTAACACATATTAAGCTTTTAAAGCTAGTGGTATTCCTCTTGCAGTGAGCAAAACAACTTAGGAATTGTAAATGAATTGGATGCTCCAACAAGGCCGTTTTTCAGCTGAGTCTCCAGACGCCCTCTCCAGTGCCTTCAGCCTGACGTCGTCCCCGGGCGTGCGAGGGCTCGGCAGGGGCTGGCGGCGCTCGTGGAACCACGGGTGTGGGGCGTGACCACGCTTGAGAACGGGCTAGACCTGGGCCGGTGTCTGACGTGTTACACGAATTGGGTTGTGTATCTACTAAAATAAATGGGATATGTTAAGGAAAGAGCCAAATACAGTCACGCTTTTAGATAAATTCTGCTTTTTGATCATCTAAAGTTAAGATGCAAGAATGGTAATTATGATAATAAAAACTGTTCATTCCCCTATTGTCACTTTAGTTCCAACTCAGAAAGTTATTGCGAACAAAATTCTCTAGTTTCATCACTCAGCTCTTCTTAAAAAATCCTTCTGAGTTCAGAGACTTTTATAATTACTAAATTGGTTTGTTAGAAGGAGATAATAGCAAATTTCTTCTTTTCATAATTGGACATTTCTTCCCTGTAGGCTAATGTATGCACGGCACTTGCATACACAATAAGCTGTGCTTTTGAAAAGCCATAACTAGCTAATAAGTGCTGTGGTGTCATCGGAGAGTAATGGTTTGCTGATTAGCATAATTAATGACAAATGGTGGTGCGGAGCGGGCGGATTGGTTTAGCAGATGATGGATGCGCTGCAGCCGAGGCCGAGCGCTGCCGGGCTGCCTGGCGGCGGCGGCTCCTGGGCGGGTGGGGTTGGCCTCACTGGCCACGTCGGCCTGGCCCTCGCGCCGTGGCACGAGCCACACGTGGCCGCAGCGGCCGCGGCTCCTCACCACACGGGGCCTTGGGCCGGCGCCGGCAGCAAGGAGCTGGGCCCGGCCGAGTGTCCCCTGGGCCACGAATGGTCCCCGGCCACTGAGGGTGGGGGGAGCTCCCCGTGCCGTCCGAGACGGGGGCATTTATCTGTGACTTGATTAATCAGGGCTAATTTGCATTCGCAAATGAGACTGATAAAAATGGAGTTACCTTTTCACCTTTGGGGGGGGAGGGATTATTTCTAGGTTGTCTCTTTTTTAAGTGATAAGCAACTCTTTTACCAATAAGGATGAAAATACTTAATTTGCATTAGCAAAAGAAGCTAATTATTATATAGTTAATTAGCATCTGGAAATGAGGATTATCTTAATTACAAAGCACAATTTCCTTAATCGCTACAAAAGTGTGAGTTTGATCTGTGTGGAGATTGGTGACTATTATTATGTAATTAGTGATCATATTAATGGTGTGGTGTATTTAGATATAATTTGCATATGCAAATGAAATTTACCTGATAGAAATATGTGGCTCCACTAATGACTCTGAGCACTTAAAAATTAAATTACATTAGATCTGGATCCTGAGTGGCTGCGCAGTGGCAGGGTGGATCTCCTCCTGCAGAAGGGCTTTAGGCTCTGCGGGGCTGTGGCTCCGTGGGTCAGCCCCTGGGAGGACGAGGAACCCGCCCCCCGTCACTCCGGCCCCCAAGAGCTCGGCCTTAGGAGCAGTCCCCTGCAGCTGGGGGCATCTCGTGCGGCACGGCCAGCGCCCCGAGAAGCGTCGCATCCCTGGGTGGTGGGAGCCCGTGTTCTGTGCGTCAGCCAGCTCCCGGGCCGGAGGCGGGAGCCCCTCGTCCTTTGTAGCCGTGCTTGGGATGAGTTTCTGCTTCCCCTCCACGTTTAGGGGTGTCTGGGGTATGGGGAGCACATGGTCTTCTTTCCCCTCCTTTTACTGAAAGCAAAAACCTGCCTGTGTGTTTAAAAAAGCTGAAGTGCTTTAAAGCAGAGCCATGCTAAGAGGGGGTGCTGCCAGCCTGGCCTCCGCCGGGAGCCCTGTGGGCCCGATGCTGGTCGCGGGGTGCGCGGCTGGGGCCGGCGCTGGCCTGGCCCCCGTCCAGAGGTTTCCAGGTCGGGGAGCCCAGTACCCCCGCAGCGACAACCTCCCTGCCCCATTGTACCAGCTCACACCTCCGCAGGCGTCTCAGCGAGGGAAAATCAAAGCTTCCAGGGCAAGGTATTGTAATAAAATGCAGTGTGTTCCTTTAATATTCCCTGCTCCTAACCTGCAGGACTGAAATGACTGAAGTGCAAAAAATACCCGTGCTGGGAGGAAGCAGCCCTTACCCAACAGGATGTTTCTCTCATCAGGCCGGATAAATTTACAGCCGCCGGCCGGGAACACTGCAGCTATTGTGGGTGCTTCCTCCGCCGCCTCTTGCTCCAGCCCCAGTCCCGCCTGCCTGCGCCTCCCTGCCTCTCTGCGGCAGACAGACATTACATGTTTAACGACTTCCAAGGAGTCTGTCTGTCATTACAGCCAGAGCTGAAAGTAATTGAAAAGCGTCTGTGTTTCTCTTCAGCGCGCGGCCGGTGTGCGGCGGCCGGAGGAGCCTCCGCTTCGCCTCCCTGTCCTCGAGCGGGACCTGCCCCGGCCCTGCCGCAGCCCCGCACCACTGCCCTGGTTTGTATCTGCTCTGGTCTAATTAATTAAGGGTTGTTGCTTGGAAGTAGCACATGCTTAGGTGTGATCTTTGAAGTTTAGTGTGGTGCGGAGACTTCAAAGGGGACATTTTATTAAAAAATAATAAAATCAAGAGCTCCTAAACACTTGCAATTTGAGAGGTTGTTTGAAGTCTCTCCATGTTCTCTGGTGCTGATACAGCCGCAGCGCTGAGGTACTACTTACTCGTCACCATGCAGTACTTAACCTTCACTTTATTTAAAAAAGAAAATAATCAAAACCAGGAGTATTTTCTCAAGTGTTTTCGTGGCTTGATCTAGTAGTAAAGAACTAATTGTGCCATGTCATGAGCTATGCAGGAAACAGAGAAAATCAAGGCTGACAATCAAATTAGCAAAAATGAAAATTTAGTCCAGGTCTGTTTTTTTAATCAAAGTCGTTTCAAGACAAGCAGGAAAGCTGTAAACCTTTCTCATCGCGGAGGTTTCCTTCCCCAGCCCGGGAGGCCCCTGCGCTCCCGCTCACCGCACCCAGCGTCACGCGGTTCGGTGCCGCCGCCGTCCCCCTGCCAGGCCTGGGCACCAGCCTGCGCTCCCCCGCCCGTCCCGCTCCCCCGGCAGCGGCGGGACCAGCCTTGGGCTTGTGCCTGGGTCCGGTGGGGCTGAGCCCAGGGCCATCCCGGCCGCCCCACTCTCCTCTCGGCAGCGCCTTTGGCTAACGAGGGCCGCGGAGGGCCGGCCAAGCGCGGCTCGCCTCGGCAGAGCCGGCGGCTCAGCGGGCGCAGATGGCGAGCCCTGGCCACCGCGTGAGCTGCAATATGTCGGAGAGGCTGGGCGGCGGGGGGGAGCACTGCGTGCCCCTCGCCCGGGTCCCTGAGCCCGAGGCCCAGAAGGGACTGGAGGGGAGCCAGAGGAGCCGGGGTCGATGCCTTAATATGCGGGTGCTTTTCTTTATGAAATAAAGGAGGGTGTGTGTTCTGGGGGCGGCGTCTGCAGCCTGGGGCGGTCGCGGCGCTCCCGCTTGCAGCCGCCTTGGCAGGAGCTCGCGGGAGAGTTTGCTCTTGTTTTCCCGCTGAGGTTTTGCTATCATTAGTGATTTGGAAATGCAGCGTGGTGCTGTTCCATCTGGGACTCGCGCACGGTAGCACGGAGAGCGCACACACATGTTTACTATTCAGACTGCTATTTGAATTGCTGTGTACAGAAATACAGAAGTAGGAGGCTTAGCTGCACGTTACGGAGAGTGCGGTTTATTTTGGAAAGCTTGCATCCTTCTCCTGATGCGTTGCAGACCATTGTAAAACATTTTTTTCCGTACTTCTGCATGCCTTCCCCCTGCACGGAGATCCCCTGGCGTGCCTGGGTTGGTGCAGGTGTCCTGGGCGCGCGGGGGGAAGGCTCAGGAGCGCGGAGCTTGTGCCGGGAAGTGGAGAGGCGCGAGCAGGGGCTGAGCGCGGGGGCCTGGGAGGGGGCACGAAGCGGGGATGGCCGGGTCCCCCCCGACCAGCCTCCCACCGCCTCAGCCCACACTGGGCCCTGCTTCTGATGGCAAGAGCTGGGGGGACAGGGCTGTGGGTTCTGGCTTGCGTGGAAACGGCACTCGAAGGGCTGTCCCTCGAGCGGGGCCCGGCTGCGTGCCGGGGGGCAGCGAGCTCTTCTGGTGGGCGTCCATGCGGAACAGGGGGTCGCGCAACCCCTGCTCCAACCAGGGCTTCCCTCAGTGGGTACGTGCGGCCGCCCTGTCCGGCGCTCCCTGCCAGCCCCCCGGCCCTCGCCCGCTGCCAAGTTCCTCTGGTGTCATTTAGCTGAAAGTGAAGTTTTCTCTAAGCAGGTGAGCTTTGCTGGGTTTACAGTGTTGCTGTGGGCTGGTTTATGAGATACTCGTCTCGGTAAAACATAAACACTCCATGAGCGTTTCAGGTCTGGGGAAAATCGGAAGACTTCTGCAGCATCGCAGAAAGGTCTGTCTGAAATCTAAGGTCATTTAAATTTTAAAGGTGGCAGTGGTACATCCAGCATTGGGGTTTTTTTGTTGGTTTGGATTAGCAATGCTTAGTTTTCAAAGTCACGCAGGAAAGTGTTTTGTAAGGGGTTTATTTATTTAAATATGTTTAGTAACAGCAGTTGAAAATTCAAGTGTAAAAGGCCATGCAAAAATAGCAATGAAGAAATCCAGAGCTATGAAAGCTTATGGTGAGAATTTAAATGCAGAAACAGCTGTTATTTCCTTGGGAGTTGAGGTATATAAACTCTTCCATGGCTGTGTATCCCCACAATAGTGGTGTGAAGAATTAGCGCTCACTGCAGTGTGCAAACTGAACCCGCCAAGCACTGAGGCAGCTATTCATCTATACCCAGGAGCTAAATATGACAATGTTAGCATTTTTCATTTCCCTGACGTTACCATTAATAAAGCAATGATCCAAAAGAAGCTTTGCTGAGTCTGTTCTTTATGCTTCCATCACTCACGACTAGATAATTTCACACAGGATCGTTTTTAAATTAAATGACGATAAAAGCGCTCTGCTGTCCTGTGTTCACTAGTTCATAGAAGTCTATCAAGTCATTAATGTGTCATGACAAACTGCTAGTTGGATACAAGAGTAATTAATTATTTGCATAAATAACAGGTTGAACTTCGTGCTTTGAACCGCAATGACATATGCGTCGCTTCACGGACATCTCGGAACCTCTTGCGGAGGGTTCGCGGGAGGGGCGAGCGCTGAGCGGGGCCTGTGCCCCCGCGGCCTCACACTCCCCACGGCCGGAGCTTGGCTTGAGTTGTGATGCTTTTTGTGTTCTGAAGTTCCTCATTAACGGCTGCTTCAAGAAAGCATCTGATCGTTGGAGATTTCAATGAACAATTATACAGATTTTCATAATCACCATTAATCACCACATATTTTTCAAGATAATTACAGCAATTATTATTTAGATTCCTCTTTTATGTGCACATTGTAGAAAAGAACAAGTGCTTATTACGCTGGGTAGTGTAGAGAACTACAGTCTGAAGTTCTTTGTCATCCAGAAAGTCATTATGTTAGCTGATGCTGCCTGTGAAAGTTCGTCAGCGTGTTTAAATTAGGGTAGCATTGGCAGGTCTGATTATTTAAATCTGGTAGCTTTGCTAAAAATATAGTTATTCAAGAAAGATGAATTACTAATTTGACAACTGAGATTTAGTTGGAGTCTACAGCACAGAAGGCAGCATCTATCGTGTGCTTAGAGGAGGGTGACAGTACTTTTTCAGATTAAAGAGAGAGTCTCTAAGCGAGCTAACAAGTTGCATTTATAAAGCACAGTTTTGTGGCCTGCCCTTTAAAGGCTGAGAGTAAGTCTTGTAACGAAGAAGCGGCTGCTGGTTAGAAGTTGGTCCTGCTTCTCGGTGGTCCTGCACGGATGAAGGGGGTGGCTCCGGTGCCCTTCCGGGTGCCCCTCACCGAGGCTCCAGCCTCCTCCCGGCTGCCGTCGGGGACTCAGGGGACGCGACCTTCAGGGCCTGGCGTTAGGAGCGCGGTTCTGGCCACCGGCTCCTTTCGACTCTTCTAATTACAGTGACTGAGCTAATTGGGCAGGACCCTCAGGGAGGAGTTGCTCCTGGGAGACGGCAAACAGCCATTGAAAACCTTTTTCTTTCTGAAATCCCTTTTTATTTTGTTCTGTTCTGAGGGAGAAGAGTGCAGGCAGCTCCCTCATCTGTCGCAGGTGCTGCGGGAGGTTGGACGGGGAGAACCCGCTGCTCCCGGCGCGGTGCGGGCCGAGGCGCAGGTGGTTGGTGTGGCTGCTGGCCCCGGGCGGAGCCGGGCGGGGCAGGAGCAGCTTTGCCTGTGCGAGGAGGCTTGAAGTGAAACGTGCAAGGTGCAGACATTTTATAGGTCTTTAAAAATATTTTAAAGTCACAATCCTTTAAAGATATTAAACCCTCCGTGGGTCAGTGCGTGAGCTCGTGCACGTGGTGGTGCTGTGGGTAATGGCACTGGCGGTATCGCTGTGAGAATGAGCCCTTGCCCCCCTGTTTTGTCGTGGATCAGCACATGGTGCCTCTGGAGCGCTGTGCTTCATCATCCACCACCGCCATTCCTTTTATCCCTTCGCGGTACCGTCTGCTGGTCTCGAACGTGGCGCAAATCGACATCGAGGAGCGTTGAGCAGCTCTTGGCCAGACTGAAACAAGAGCTGCAGCTGCAGGCCAAGGCCTGGCTGGTGAGTCCTGGCTCTGCCCAGGAAACGGGGACACTGGGCGGGACCTCAGCGCTGCGCTCATCGGGGGCTGCCAGGAATGCCTCAAAAGCCACGGGAGGGGAAAAAAGGGGAAAAGGGAAGAATCAGAGGCTGCTGATGATGTTTATTTACAGCACAACATCAGAACAAGGGACATGGAATTAAAAGCCTCCTACAGTTCTGGTTTGATTTAATTTTATTATGAAATTAGCTGGCTGCTGTAAGCGGCGGCTGCGTACTGTCTGGTGGTGCTGGGAGGGAGCGGTGGCCCCCAGCCCCCGGCACTGGACGCCCCGGCAGGCTGCGGCACCGTGATGGCAGCTCTTCCAGCCCTTCCTGCCCGGCGCTGGAGGCGCCTGGCCCTGGAGCTGGCCGCCTGCACTCACCCCCCAACCTCTCTGGCAGCCGGGGTGGGCTGCTGTGCAGCGGGGAGTGCTTTGAAGGGCCCGCGAGAGCTGCGAGCGTGAGCTCACACACGAGCGGCCGTGCTGCCCCCGGGAGTTGCAGGGAGAGGGCTCTGCCAGGCCCGGGCACGCGGAGCCAGAGCTTTGTTGGAAGCAGTGTGTGCACGGGGCCCTCACGAAGCACGTGCTGCACGTCGCGTGAGGCTGTCCTGTCCACGAGACGGAAGAGCTGACGTTAACGTGAGGTGGTTGTGCCGGGGCAAACGGTCGCTGCGTTCCTGAACCTTCCTGGGTTTGGATTTGTGCTCCTACGAGGAAGCCGGGTGCCTCGCTCCAGGTGTCCTCGTGAACACAAACACCCCTCCTTAGGCACCAGGAGCTTCGAACCTCCGGTGCTGCGGGACGGTGGGCAGCACCTCCGAGAGCGAGGTGGGGGACGTGGGGGGGTCCTTGCTCCGAAGCGTTTGTTTTGCCGCGGGCTCCGGGACGAGGCTGAGCTGTGGGGCGACGGGGCCAAGCGCTGGGGGAGGCGGCAGCCTGGTGCTTTATTTCCGTAAAGTTGCCTGAATTGGTGGGTATTGAAATCCTCGTGTCTCCCAGTGCCTGGCTGCGAAAAGAGCTGTTGAATGAGCATCTTGTTTTCCGATTTCTGCCTTTAATGTATTTTACCAGCAGCCCAGTGACAGGCCTGACACGCCAGCTCCTGTGCACGCTCCTGCGCTTTGGGAGTGCAGCATTAATAACACACTTCCATGCATCATGCCATTTTTAAGCATGATCGTTATGATAAAGGGCATATACTTAATTACAGGCCTGCTTAATTACAGCTCTGTTGAAGCTCGTTTGTTTAGGAGAGTGCTAATTGCGCTGCTGAGCCTTTGGCACACCCTGCTTTCATCTGCTGCTTTGCTCGGCAGTTTCAAGCTCGGGGAGGGCTGGAGCGCGCGAGGACCGGGGGACGGAGGGAGGCAGTCCGGCGGGGGCTGCCGGGGGAGCGGGCATGCTCCGCGTGGCTTATTCTTTAAATTACTTTACAAAAGCTGGCGTGTGACTGATCAAAGCAGGTTTCTGTCGGGATAACAAATGCAGATGGTCTTTCAGGTTCAAAACTTCCTGGATTTGGTGATGCTGCTTTTCATCTGTTTCCTTTTGTTTCATGTAGCGCCCTGGCTGCCACATAGCACCTTTGATAATGAAATGACTGCAGTGGAGGGTTTTTTTTAAGTCAAAAATATACAAAGTCAAAAAATATACAAAGCAAATTTAAAATGCTAAGTATTCTTAAAGAAGCCTTGTTAAATCACTAACGTAACTGACCGGTGGTGATGGAAGTTACAGACAGCAAGCAGAGAAATGCCGGGTTCGTGGGTGCAGATGCTTTGTGAAAGAAAACCCTATTTGAGGATTACTTGAGGGCATTTCAGGGCTTAAATTTGCTCTAGTTTGAAGTTTTTATTTCTTTCAGAGCTGAACTTTAAAGACTTAAAGTGTTGAAGGTGTAACTGAAATAAAGCAGGTGTATTTGGGGCTGCACTCTGCCTTAGAAATGTGCCCTTTTCAGTCTTGTGTAGAAATTGCTGAGTTACGTGTTTTAAAAATAAGTGTCTCCCTTGTACTGACACGTCTTGTGTGAGGGTTCTGTGAAGTTTCCGAGGTGGTGATAGCAAGACAGAAACGCTAAACATCATTGCATGAAGCAGAGTACACAGGAAAAGATAAAGGCAAACAATCCTCTCGGTGTCGTTAAGGTTGCGCTAAGGCGCGCGCTTGGCCCGGTGACGCGAGGCTGCGCCGTGACGGCCGCGTGTCTGCCCTTGGGCCCTGCCGCTTCCCATCCTCCAGCGCTGTGGCAGGCGGTGGAGCTCCCTGCGGAGTGTCCCTGGCAGAGCCAGGCCAGGCAGGACGCTCGGCCCCGCTGCCTGGTTCCGCGCTGCCCGGGCAGCCGCGCTTACGGCTGTGGGGAGGTGCAGCTCACCCCAGCCGGGGACGTTCCTCATCCTCTTGCTCAGACACCACTGAGGTCGCTCAGATGTTTCTGTGTGGCAGTGGGAAGTAGATGTGTCCTCTTAAACCGGGTGTATTTGTTTTGTGTTTCAAACACTGTCCTGTTTTGGCAGCTGAAACAAACTGTAAGACTCAAAATTGAGGCCATGAAATTGTATAGATAGAGCAAGGAGTGTTCGCTGGATTCCTGGTTTGGTGGGGACTAACCCAGCCGTGTCTTGGACAGAGAGAAACCCCTGGCAGGTTAGAGGGAGGAAAAGGCTGGCAGTAACTTCTGTGAGCTATCAATCATGTGTCAGTGCCTTGAGCACTTGATCTGTCGCTGGGAATGTGTGAAGTTGTATGTCAGAAGTCAGCTGGAAACGTGACGCCTCTGCTCCTTTTGTCCCTTTCAGCGATGGATGGAGTGCCTTTTATGATTTCGGAGAAGTTTGCCTGCGCTCCTGAAGGGGTGAGTTGCCTTTGTTGTTCTCCCTGTGTCTGAAATTCCTCTTCTCGCAGAGAGCAATCACAAAGCATCAATACAAATTACCTGCTTGTGGGAGCTTTTATTTTGTGGGGCCTAATATATACCCAGTGTTTGAGATGACCCGAGGTTGCACTTCACAACGCTTTCCCATGGGGTGCGAGTGGCTTTTGCCAGATCACTTCTAAAACCTCATTGTCCCGGGAGGTGAAGGTTTGTCACCGTCAGGAACGGAACGGCAGTGGGACTCTGGCTGGAAGCGTTTTTGATTCCTTAGCACAGATTGTAAAGAGAGTGGCAGATGTACAGGTCTCCTGGCTCTAACCTGCTGCGGATACGGCATGGTGCAGTCAGCTTTACGACTTGCCTTCTGCACCCCAGAAGTTCAGACAGATTGCCCTGGCTGCACTGGCCTAAGTCCCGTGCAGTGGGGAGGCTGCATCCCTGTGTTGGCCAGTTCCAGCCTGGAAAGCTCGCGGCGGTGGCTGCGTCCTAATGACGCCACAGCCGGACCTTGACTGGGTTCCAGGGAGCAGGAGCGGGGATGGAAAAATGATTTTAGGATTCCCGTTGCCCTCTGGTGATCCTAAAACAGGATCTATTTAAAAATCAATTTACAGGAAGCTGTTAAGGCAAACACCAAGCCATCAGCCGTACCTGATTTTTCATGTCGTGCTCCTGCTTTGTGCTTTCTTCTTCCTGCTGACACAACCTGCGTGTGCAGCCGGACGTGGTTTTTCACAACCGTTGCTTTCTGAAGGGGTTGTTTATGGGCCGTTATTCCCAGAAAGCCAGAGTCCCTGCTGCGAGGACAAACACAGAGAGATGAGGTCGTGCTGATCCTCCCCTCGGATCCTTTAGACACCATTGCCACCGTATGGTCAGTTTGGTCGGGGCTTCCCACAGCTGGTGCTGCTCGCACCAACGTGCTGCGGCGGTGGGAGATCCCCGGGGTGTTGTGGCCCGGAGCCGCCGTCCGGTGGTATCTGCCGAGAGCGCGGCCACAGGCAGCGTCAGCCGTCCCCGTGCGGGGAGACGGGCCCTGGAGCTGCTGTCCCCGACCCGCTTCTGCCTCCTCGCCCCGGAGGGGGACTGAGAAACAGCACTATGCATGTGTTCACAGATGGTGCCTTGAACCTCTGGTGGTGGAGTATTTGCTGACTTTAAACAAAACAAAACCAAACCAAAAAACCCTAAATTTGATATTTCTGTTTCTTTTTTTTTTTTACTTGCCAGATGCAGCCAGTTGATCTCTTGGGCATCACAATCAAAACCCTTGCAGAAATCGAAAAGGAGGTAGGTGGCCAGCCAGGCACTGAGCACAAGCACTGTCAGAGCTGTGTTCGCTTCGTTGTAAGATCCTTCCCTCGTGGAAGAGGCCTCTTTTGTCTGTCCCGAGTCACAGCTGGTGGATAAACTCAGCGTGGAGTCAGACATGAGCTCAGCCTGAGGGACGTCTGCTGTGACCTGTGCCAGGTGAAGGCACTTCAGGTGTTGAATCTAACGGCAGAGTCATCTGCCCTCTGTTTAATTCCAGGTGTCTGTCTTAGTTAACTTTTATTTCTCATTTATTAACAAAACATGTTGCAGGCAGGACACTCTTTGTGTCAGGTTGCCTCTCGCGTCCCAGGGAAGCAAATGAACTCGACTGAGCAGTGTCAGGTGAACTACTTCAGCATTTTTCAGTTTGGCAGTGCTGGTAACTTGTTACCGGGAAAACCGGGCTGCGCTTTCGGCGAGAGCTCCTCTTCCAGGGGCTCGGGGAGGAGACGGCCCTCGAACCCAGCGCGGTCTTGTGTTCCCGAGGGAGCGTGTTGGCACATGTTGGCTTGGGCTGTGCGGTGCCGAGGAGCTGCCTGCTCTGCCGGGGCTGCCTCTGCCGACGCCTCAGACCAGGAGGAGAATCGTCTCGGCAGCACACGCAGCTTCAGGCACCGTCAGTCACACACACCTCTGGTGCCGACCAGCTGGGTTAAATAAGATGGCGCAGCAGAGCGCCCAGACTCCTTGTGGCTTCTCTGCATTTTGATTCCAGCTGTGAGCCTGGTTCCCTAAATCCATCCTCTTCTCCTTCCTGAAAGTTTGGTCTGAGTACAAAAAGAAGGTGATTGGTTGCCGGGACTTTACCGGGCACCCGGCGGGCCCAGGGAGCGGCGCTGGCGGCTCTGAAGATGCTGCCCGACGGGGGCGACTGCTGACAGAAGCACCCGCTGCCTGGGGCGCTGCCTCTGCGCGCGTGCCGGGCTTCTGTCGCGACAGCCCCGCGCGCTGTGAGCTGGGGGTGCCCGGGGCTGGTGGCCCTGACCCGTGCCTGCCTCCTTGCCCCCACGCTTGCCGGGAGGCCAAGTGGTGCTGGATTTGGCTCTGCAGCCCTCGGCCTGTGGGCTGGCACTGGCGGCTCGGGGCACTGCCCGGGGGGTGGCTGTGTGGCCCTGCCCCGAGCAGGGACACCGGCGCCATCCTGGTGGCCGGGGGGGGAGAGGCCAATACCTGCTGGCTCTCCCCACACCCTCCTGTTCATGACAGGCTGTGTGCGTTTCAGAGTAATGAAAAGTATAATTATGCAGCCCATATTCCTTGATGAAGCATCTTGTCTGCACATAGATAGCTGCGCATATAAATATTGTGAATTTCTGCGTGGCTTTATTTCCCTTGCAAGCAATAGCACCATTACAGCAAATCTTCTGGATTTCCAAAGCAGCGAGAACATTTTCCCTGGAGCTAGATGCCTTGCAAAAAATATTCCCAAAGAATTCCAAGAGTTATTGTTCTCTGTCACCACATCAGCAGATGTATGTGCCCATTCTCCAAGCCGCGAGGCGAGCTGAGCGAACGGACGCCACCCTTCCAGGAGAACCGGTGGAAAGAGGCCCAAATCCTGTTCTGCACCTTGCGGCCACGCCTGGGGTCAGCGTCCCGCTGTGGCAGGACTGGGCCGGGCCCGGAGGAGCGTGAGGAGGTGGTGGGTGGTGTACAGAGAGGTGTATGGTGTAGGAAGAGGTGGTGTAGGAGGAGGAAGGAGGTGGTAAACGAGGAGGTGGTGTACAAAGAGGCCATGTACGGTGTATGAGGAGGTGTACAAGGAGGTGATGTGTGGTGTACAAAGAGGCGGTGTAGGAAGAGGTGGTGTATGGTGTACGAGGAGGCGGTGTACGAAGGGGTGGTGTATGGTGTACGAGGAAGTGGTGTAGGAACAGGCGGTGTATGGTGTACGAGGAGGTGGTGTAGGAACAGGCGGTGTATGGTGTACGAGGAGGTGGTGTAGGAAGAGATGGTGTACGGTGCACAGGGAGGTGGAGTACAAGGAGGTGGTGTAGGAAGGGGCCGTGTACGGTCTAGGAAGGGGCGGTGTACGGTGAAGGGGCCGTGTATGGTGTAGGAAGGGGCGGTGTACGGTGTAGGGAGGGGCGGTGTACGGTGAAGGGGCGGTGAGGCCCAGCGGGTGAAGGCAGGTTTAAGCCGACGTCGCCGCTCGCCCACCCGCGGCTGTTCCGGCGGGCGCAGGGCGCTGCTGGCCCTCGCTCGGGGCGCGGGGGGTTTCTCCTCGCGGCTCCCGCCTGGCCCGGGCAGGGGAACGTCACCGAGTGTCTTGGCGGGCGCGGCAGCCCCGGCACGGTGCGGGTGGCCGTGGGGGCAGCGGGCCCGGTGGTGGCGGGTGCTGCCATGCTGCGTGGCCACTGCCGGCAGCCATCGGGCTACCGCGGGCCTCCCGCGGGCGCTGGCAGAGCACACTCCGGCTTCGTTTTAGCTTGGCACGGAGCGAAAAGTCTGGAGGGAGTCTAATTAGTAAAGTGAGCGTCTAATATTAATCATTCCTTTAAAACTGACGAGGAAGGCTGTTGGTTTAACCACTTAATTGCTACAAGTTTTCATGGGCGGCTCTCCGCGAATATATTTAATGAAGAAGTTGTAAATCTAGAAAAGCTTAAAATTTTAATTTTAGACAGAAATATTTTTCCTTGTTCTCGTGTTTGTAGTCAATTCTCCAGAGTGTAGTCACATGAAATGTTCTTTAAATGAACATATTTGCTAACTGGCATGATTTCAGTTTTTAAAACATTGGTTCCAGCAATTAGGCATTTTTTTTCAGTTCCCAAATGACTAGAGAAATTCGTCTTGATTATAATTGCTCTTAGCCACGCATATCTAATTTGTGTCTTTTTAAGTGTTAATTAGTAAACAGTTTGAGCTGACATCTTTATGTGTTTGCGCGTTGAAAAATGAGGCCGATTGCTGCGTTAGCTGGGGCCGGGGCTGCCGCGTGACGTCACGGCTGCGAGGTGACACGCACGAAGTTTGTGCGGGCTCAGGGGCGGCCCCGGGCGGGGGTTGCGCGGGGGTTGCGCGGGGGGCGGAGCGGGCGCGAGCCGCCTTGGGGCGCGCTGCCGGCGGCGGGAGCGGTTTCCGCGCTCGCGGTGCCCGTGCGCCCTCTGCCGGCCGCGCGCCGCCCTGCCGCCCCCCCCCCCCCCGGCCAAGGGGGGCCCCGGGGGGACCCCGCGGGGCTGCGCGGTCCCTGCGCGGGGAACCGGGACGGGGCTTGGCCGGGGCCCGGCGCCGCTCCTGCCCCGCGCATCGCCCCGCTCCGGCCGCACCTCCCGGACGGGAGAGGAGCCCCGGCCCTTCCTGGGGGGGCCCCGGCACGGCCAAAGGGCCGCAGCAGCGTCCGGGGGGGGGGGGCCCGGGGCCGTCGGGGTGCGGCCCGCGGCGTGCCACGAGGTGGCACTGCGACAGCACACGGCAGCGGTGGCCCTCGGCCGGCGATGGCCCTCGGCCACAGCCAGCTGGAGCCATGTCCCTCGGTCGCGGGGATGTCCCTCGGCCATGGGGATGTCCCTCGGTCGCGGGGATGTCTCTGGGGTGCAGGGACACACGTACAGGAGTTCTCACCCACCTTCCCAAACCAGGAGCGTTAATGACGGTGCCACCAGCTTGTGTAAACGAGGCCACCAACGGGGGGACCCCTCCCGACCTGCTGCTTTATGCGCAGGGTGGTCCCGCTGGCGTTAACGCTGGGCTGTCGGGGCGGGGGTTCACCCTCCCTGGGGGGGGTCGGGCAGTGCCCAGCCTGGCCCTGCCGGGGGCCGAGGTCACCCCTCAGGGTGCTGCCAGGCTCATTTTCCCGCTTGGGTAGGGGCAGCGCTGGGGGGGGCCAGGAGCGTGGCCGCGGCCGGTGCCGGGCAGCGCCCCAGGGTCCCCCCTCTCTCGCTTTGCCCCCGCAGTACGACTACAGCTTCCGGACGGAGCAGAGCGCGGCCGCCCGCCTGCCGCCCAGCCCCACCAGGTGCCCACCGGCCCCCCAGTCCTGAGAGGGGCCACCGACGCCGGCGCGGGCCCGTGCGTCCATACTACTGAGCGGGACGCGGCGCCGGGGCCGTGCCGGCAGATCTCCTCCGCCCGGCCGCCGACGCCCGCCCCGCGCCGCACCCCCTCCTCCTGCACTCGCTGCTCCGCGCCTTGGCACCGTGCGGCCCTTCGGCGGCCGCCCCCCACCCTCCCTCGCTGCTGCGGACACTTCTCCGTGGGATCACGTCACCGGGAGCCTGACGGCAGCCCCACGGGCGTCCCCACCTCGTCACCTCCGCCACGGCACGGTCACAAAAACCAGAGCTGTAACAAACTGCCGCCAACAGCCAGCCATGAGCTCGCAGGCCGTCGGGAAGCGCTCAGCAGCGAGCCCTAAAAGGAAGGAAGAGTAAAAGATACGGCTGGTTAATCCGCAAGCCCCCGGGCATCCTGCCCGCGCTGAGACGGAGCTGACGGGCTCTCGACGCCTCGCGGCGCTCGGCCCAGCGGCAGCACCGAGCCACGGCAGACGCCCCGTCCGCCTCCGCCGGGGTCCGGGCACACAGCCGCTCCGCCGTGGCCGGGATCGACCCCAGACTGGGATCCCCCAGGTTTGCGGTGGGCTGGCAGAGCCGGCGTTGCTCGCTCAGCCCCACCTCGGGCTCTGCCCAGGCACTGGCGAGGCAGAGGGGCGCAGAGAGCACCGCCCGCGCTGCGCTTCCCCCTCCGCTTGGCACAGGGCGTCCGCGTGTCTGGCAGGACCTAGAACGACTGGTTTGTGTCTGGGCCGGGCGCAGGCAGAGCCCGGCAGCGCCCTGCTGACCCCCGCCCGAGCTGCAGCTGCCTGTGGAGCTGGGCCCTGTGACAATGTGGGTGCTGTCACCTGCCCCTCGCTTTGGACACTTCTCTAACATCCGCCCCGCTGGCTGCTGAAACAGAAGAGATGTGCCTGTTCCCTCGTGGCTCACGGGGAAGCACCGAACTCTGGCGTGGCGCAGGGCGAGAGCGGGCTGCGTTAGACCCTGACCTCAGCCTCCTCCTCATCGCTGACCGTAGCTCACTCCTGGGCCAAACGCGTGTCTTGGAGAAGTCTGTTGCTGTAATAAGTTATTTAGAAGTGCCCATCTGACTCCGTGCTGCTTCTTAAAGTCTCTGCTGTAGAACAAAGCTACATCATGGCAGCGAAATGGCAATTTTAAAGTAAGTGTTAAAACGTACAAGTTTTTATATTGTAAAATACTGATTACCTAACCCTATTGAAATGCGATTGCCACAGTAACAAATAACAGTATTGTCGCTCTCAGCCTGGGTCGTACGTATGCCCCGACCTGCTTTGCACTGCTTTTGATTGATCTTGCGTTTTCTAGTTGGACAGAACGGTGACTAACAGTAGGTTTTGTACTGTCAGCTTGTATTTTTTATTTGTACATATGTAAAATATTTCTTGTCCAAAGATTCATTTCTGGTTTCAAGGCACCAAACCGCATTGCTGGGATAATGAGCACAAAATACCATAATGTTCAGGACAGACTGATTCCAAGTATTTGCTTCAACTTCTTCCAATCAGGTAAATCCTTTTCTAAAACTGCCTCTGAAAGCAAGGCTGTGCGATGGGAAAGCAGAGGCCCGTTTGGTTGCAGGTGTGTCCTGTTTGGGCAGAACTGAAGCTGTGCTGTTTGCACCAGCTGGGAAGGTTTGGGCGACCCCCGGACCTGCTCGTTTACTTGGAGGCTGCAGCACCAGTTTTAGTTCTTATTTATCCTGCAGGAAGGCGAAGCCAGACCTCGCTGCCAAGCTCCACAAAGGCTAGATTGATGACGCCGACACCGACAAATGAACATACCATGGCAGCCTGGCCATTCGGCTCAGGTTCACTTGAAGTTCAAATCCACTCCATGCTGTAGTACTATGCCCATCTCATCCATCTTTTATCTTTCTATTTTTCTGCTTGTAGTTTGTTGTGCAGTTTTCTGAGGCATCCATTTCTAGCTTCTCCCGCAGCGGGGTGGACGCTGCAGTGGGGTGTCCCCCGCATCGGGGTGCGAAGCTGCAGAGCGCTGCCCCCCCCCTCCCCCTTACTGGGGGTGCCGCAGCGAGGGCAGCCAGCGCAGAGCTGTCGCCAGGAGTGGGGGGCAGCTGCCAGGAGCTCCCCCCGGGAGCCCCGTCCCAAGGGCAGGGCTGGCTGCACAGCAGCGGGAGCGACTTCGAAGAGCTTCTGAGCCCCACGTCCCATGGGCACTCCCCGGGCATGTCTCGGAGAAACAGGCACGTAGCTTCGAGTCCCTGTGAGGTTTAGCTTAGAGAGAGCGTCAGTACATGAAATAGGTGCTCTGGTATTTACAGCAACAGTGAGGGTTGCTCAGCTTTCTTAGAGATGGCAAGCTCAGCTTTCTCCTCGGTGACCTACAAGAAACACTGGATGGCTCAGAACGCTGACGGGACGCGCAGCTGCAACAAGCATCTGAGAAAGCTCCAGGATTTATTTGTACAGTTGGTCCTTGCTCCTCCCTCTCATACACCGGGCCAGCAAAGCTCCTTCAAGGTGCGTCTGCAGACAAACACAAGAGATTCGTTTGAGCTTCCCAGTGTGTTCATGCCGTGGCACTGCGGGGTACCCAGTGCTCAGAGCACCGGTGGTACAACCACAGCTCCCATGGTGCAAGGGCAGTAGAGGTGTTGGAGCAAAGAGCTGCGGCAGCCCAGAGCCAGCTGAGCTCTCGGACCTGTGAAGCCAAGGCTGGAAAACAGCGTTTCCAAAGGGGAGAGGGCTCGGAGCCAGTGCTTGGAAGCACACTGAGACACACAGTGCGGGGTGGCTGCCTGCAGGTCGTCTTCTCAGCCCGCCCGTGATATGAAGCTTTTTTATCACACCTCTGAATCCCCAAGATCTTGGGCGTCAGCTCAGCGTTTCCACAGGTGGTTTCGTTTGCTGTTCTGTAACTTTTGTACTCACAGCAAGGCATTGCAAGGCTGGTCCTTGCATCCTCGCTGCAAGTCCTCCCCCTCGGCACGTGCCAGAGCCAGCACCAGCATCTCTCTGCATCTTCCTCCCTGTCCGAGAGGCGACTGTGGTGCGGTTGGGCCAGGCAGTGACTATTCGGGGAGCCCACGGTTGGTGTTGTCTGGCTGCGGAGAGGCCTCCCGGAGCATAAGGGGAGGGGATGAGTTAATGGAAAGCACCAGAAGCGGATTTGCAGAGCTTTACCAGATGTGCTTGGCTACCTTGCCTCTATTTCTAGAACAAAACTAGTCTCTAGGTAGCTTAATCTTGTGGCTGATGGAGAAATCAGTTTGCCAAATTATCATATGTCTGCAACAGAGACAGGAAAGCAGCAGTGAGGGGTTTGCTTACTGTAAAATACACCTTCTGATGTGAATTAGTAGCGACACGCTGCCTCCTGGATTTCTCACGGCAAGGAGCAGGTAGCATGCCGAGAGGACTCGTGGGCCGGCCAGGCCAGGCTGTGCTGTCTGATGTGTTAACAATGGAGAGGCAAGAAATTAGTCCAGAAAGTAACGTAGAGTGTGAACTTTGTGATAAAATTCAAGTGTGGACAGTCGTAGCAGGTGTCTTCCCTGTGGGAGCATCTCATAGCTGTAGTTACGTAGGAATAAACTTTGTCAAACTTCTTTGGCGGTGGCTGAGTTTGCCGACGATGTTTGTAGAGGGTCCCGCAGGCCCTGTGTAGTCAGAGGTTGTTGGTAGTCTGTAGCTTTGGGCTTGTTTGGTTTCACCCCGCCCCTGCCCCCCTGGTTTCCCCAGCTCTCTGGACGGACCCCATGGAGCCCAGAGCCAGCCCCGACGTGGGCACGGCACCGGCTGGGGGACGCCGGTGGCCGGGACATGCACCCGCAGGCCTGGGACCCTAAAAACGCCCTTGGGGGAGGGAACGCGGGGTGCGGTGCCTTTGGAGTTGGCCTTCGCGCCCTCCGCCCGCGGGCGCCACGGGCTCTACGGGCTCTGTCTCCCGGCTCTGCCCCCCAGGTCTGCCCTCCCACAGTGGGGCCAGGGTGGCAGCGGCACGAGGGCAGCTCCCTCCTGCCAAGGGCCGTGCGCGTCCCGCTGCCTTCAAACAGTTACCTCAGCCTCCGGGCCTTGGCGAGCGGCGGGAACCTCTCCCGGCAGCGGGGCAGCCGAGCGGCGTCGGCCCTGGTTATCCTGAGCCATAGAACTCTGACAGTGTTGCAGGAGGGCGGGTGCTCCCCTGCTTGTGAAAAAGCTCAGTCAGGTGCTGCTCGATTCATTCAATACAGGGAAACCAAACAGTTTGGATATTCTGGTCGTTTATTGTGAAATTGTTTCCTAACAGCAACAGTTCTAAATGTCATCATGCAAATGGAAGAGAGAAACCTTTTATGCAGTTGCAAAGTGTTTTTCTAAGATGCTATGCATTTTGTTGGGTTATTGAAAGTGAATTTACTGTGCATTAATCTTATGAATGTTACTACGTTTTATATTTATTTTAGATGACTCTCCTGTATTTTACAAAGGGAAGTTTCATTGTGTGATAACTTAGTCTGTATTCTTAATATAATTTGTTAAATAAAACTCGTTTTAATCAGTTTATTCTCTGTGCTTTGTGTTGTACGTTTGGAGTTTCAGAAGCTCAGAACGCTGCAGCTCTGACTTGCAGGAGCGAGAAGGGGCCGTCCGGTGGGACCAGCCGCTCTGCACCCTCATTGTGTTGGCTTCTTCAGATCCCAAACCTGAACCCAAGAGTGGTTAAAAACACCGGGAGGAATGAGCCGGGAGTCCGTGCTCACTGTGAGCTGGGCGGCCGCGTGGCGGCTGGAGCCGCGTCGGTTTGGGGGGACAGGTGGCGCTTCCCGCGCTGGGCCGGGACGGCTGCAGGCGCTGGGCGCTGGTGAAGGAGTGAGCGGGGCGCGGGGTCGGCCCTGCACAGAGCCGGGGGGTGGCCTGGGGGTGTCGTGCAGAGCTCTGCGCGTGTCCCTCCCCGCCCAGCTCCTGTCCGCGTCTGGAAGAAAACGTCAGATCCTCTGGCGTGTCAGTCCCGGGGCCGGAGGGTCTGGGTGGAGATCAGGGATTGCAGGTTTAATGCGAGACACTCGCTCACAAGGTGCTTTTCCCCCACCACGGCGACCAGCCTGCCGCCTGCTGGGGGCTGCCGGGGCTTTCTGAGCAGTTTTGGTGGGACGTGAGGGCCGAGACCAGAGACGCTTTCCCTCTGCTCTTGAGCTGCCCAGGAAGGTGAAGGACGCTGAGGAAGGTGGCACCTGACTTCAGGCAGAGGAGGAATAAAGATGCGGGAGCAGAGGCATCGCCAGAGTGGGACCAGGGGCTGCGAAGCCTCCGAGGAGGAGCTGGCCAGCAGTGGTGCCAGCCTCTGCCTGCCCGGAGCAGCTACAGTCTGCCCGTGGATCTGAAGGGTCAGCTTCAGAGGTGGCAGCGCGGTCCACTGGAGGTAATCTGCTTTTGTTTGTGGTTTTTTGTCCTTGGAAATTAAATTTAAAAAGCCTTGGAGAATCTGTCCAAAATGTCTCTCCGAAGGCGCGCTACAAGTGTTTTCTGGAGCGTAAGGGACCACACGTGACATCTGTGCTGCCACGCCGGCCGTGTCCCAAATACACGTGGCAACAAGTGTGTGACTGACAAGCATGTCACTGCAGAAAGTCATGGCAACATCAGCGAAACAACTTGTTTGTAAGGATTAACAACTTCAGTCACTCATAATTACCAACTGCAAAATTTGCATTGTGTGTCATTACCAGGAGGTCGAGTTAAAGTCACGGAGTCGGCCTCGGAGCTCGGGAGCGCCAGCGCGGCCTTGGCTGGTCAGTGCAGGTTTTCCCTGAGCTGCTTGTTTTTACTGTGGGGCTGGTCCCTGCCCCGGCCCTTCCGCGCAGCCGGGGGGTGCCGCTGCCACCGCAGCGCGGGGTGGTGACGGCTCTTGCTGGGAGCTGCCGGCGATGCAGCCCCTGGCCCCCGGCTGTCGCTGCCTGCTCCACCGCGCAGTGCCCCGAGCGAGGGCAGCGCTGGGCTCAGGGCAGAGCCCTCCCGCGGCTGCCGGGCAGGCGGCGTGGGGGGCAGGTCCCTGCGTGGCCGGCGGCAGCGAGCCGCTGCGGGGAAACGGGCTTCCCGACTAGCGAGAGGCTAATACCACTCCACTAAAACTGAAAATTGTTATTCTTTGTGCTAAATTATTCTTCTGAACTTGCCCCAAGCTGGTGGTGCACAATACGACCTCTGGCATCTTCTCTCGCCCCAGCCAATATTTCTGTCTCACTTATTTTGAGTGGTCTTTGAATTAAAGGAGATTAATACCCAACGTCCCGACATTCTCTTCAGACACGTGTTTTTATAACCTCCTTTTGAATGTGAGTACCACTTGTTCCACCAAAAAACTAAGAAACTGCATCTTGGAGCTGCTGTGGGAGCCATCACCGGCACCCGATTGAATATCCCAGGCGGGGAGGAGGTGGCGCGGGGGGGACATAAACCAGAGCGGGCCCGTCCCGCACGCCCGCTGGCCTCTTCTCGCGTCGGCGTGCGCCAGGCCGGCACGAGAGCGGCCTCGGAGCCATCGCCGAGCGGGTGATGCCTGCGAACATCAAAGCGCTTCTGCCTAATTAGCTGTTGCCGCTGGACACGGGCTCTGGTCTGTGGCCACGCAGGGCCGCGCATCTGCTGCCCGGAGCTCCCAGGCTCACGGGCCAGGGAGGAGCCTCCCCCCAACCCTTGTTTTTGTTTGTGGTTGGAGCCAGGACCGCTCTTGGGTGCCCGAGCTGCCCTTCCTCCCGCTGCTGTGGACGGCACTCCTCCCCCCGCGAGGCCTCTGGGGTCACTCCGCTGTTGAAATACTCCAGACTTTACCAAACCCCAGTATTTCTGCCCAGCCCCTGATCTTTGCATTTTCTCATTCAGCTGCTCAGAATTTTGGGGTAACTCTTAAATGTTAAAATTAATTTTTCGCCAAATCTCTCTGCTGTTTCTGCAGCATTTCTTCTGAACCAGCCACAGTCTCAAGAGTTGCTGTTACAGGTGGGGATGAGGTGGAAGGGGGTCACCATCGTTAGGAGCAGCAGCGATGCTCAAAGCCCGGGGAAGCGAAGGCATCCTCCTCCCTCTTCCCTGCCTGCTTCAAGGAGACATCCCTGTCTGTCCCACTAGGCGTCGTGTCGTGCTTTGGCTGGAGGTGTTTTACCCCCAGGCCAAGCTGGCGTGTGGTCATGGTGTTCAAAAGCACAAATTGGCGAAGGTGATAAAAACAAAGAAAACCCAGAGGTTCACCTGCCGTGTCCCTCGGTGCCACCAGAGGCCAAGCCAGTGCCTGAGCAGCATTTCCTTTTGTTATGAAAACATCAATCTCCATCAATCTCCAACCATCCCTTCCCCCTCAGCTCGAACAATATTCTCTGATATTTCGGTTCCTTCTCCTGCCTTTGTCCTTTTTGGACAAACTAAATTTAAATTTGACTGCAAAGGGTGTTTTGATGCCAAGCGGAGAGCTCAGCTGGTGCCGAGAGGGGCCATGGCCACGAGCCCTGCGCAGGGTCTCAGCCGGTGCCGGGGCGCAGGGCCAGGGGCAGGTGCCAGCACCGTCCCGCGGGGCCGTCGGCTCGGCCGGGCGCTGGGTGTTGGCTCCTGCGGCCCCGCCACCTCGCGCCAAAGGTCCTGGGTGTCGGCGGGGCTGCCGAGACCGACCCCCCCTGCCCACAGCATCCCCGGGCGGGCGCGTGGGGCGAGGCCGGGGCGGGTTTACGTTGGCCGTCATTCACGGAATTTGTCTTCTAAGGAAAATTTCTGATTTCTAATTTCTTCTGCTCTGCTCAGCGCTGCCGGCACCGGGAGCCGCCGTTTGTCTCGGGCGAGGTGTCCGCTGGCTGCTGCTGCCCCGGGGAAATCCTCCTTTTGACAAAGGGGGAGCAGCAGGCGCGAGGGCTGGCAGGAGCCAGGCGCGGTCCCGGCGGCGTTAGACCATCGTGTCAGGCTTTGTGTGCCTGTGGCTTTGGTGGTGGTGTTTGTTTTCTTTTCTCTTCTCCCTCCTACAGCTTTAAAAATTAACTTGCCTGGGGAGTTTCTCAAAATCTTTTCCTTTCTCTGAAATGATGGATAAGCCATGTAACTGATTGTCATGGCCCTGGAGAGGATAAACATCTTCTGCAGTTTAAAATAAAACCTCCTCACTTCTTGGTTAATAAGTGTTGAAAGAAGCATAAATAGAAATAACACAGGATTTCCATGACTAACAAGATGACCACATCAGTGAATGTTGTTTGGGGTTAAAAATGACTCAGCTTTTGCTTCCCCAGGGTAAGATGTTTTATCCCAGCGCAGGAAAAGCTGCCAACAGTACTTTGAAGGTCTGGCAAACTCGACGTAGCCTGGATTGTGAACTGGGAAGTGTTTGAATGCAGAGTTTAAAAAAAAGTCCTAAACTCCACTCCATGTGTGCAGATTTCTCGAAGATAAAGGAGCCCACAGCTTTATCCAGCTTGTGCTGACTCTTTTCTTTTCAAAAGCCTTTTCAGATGTTTTCACTTTTCTGCTTGCTTTGTTGAAAGATGTAAAAATTTAAGACAACCACAAAGTAAACATTTCAAAACTTTCTATTCTGAAAATTAGTGACATTTTCAAAATCCCTCAAATTCCATGTCTGCACTATCAGAAATGAAGATGTTTGGGGTTTTTTTTGGTAGACAGGCAGTTTTCATTTATTGATAACCCTTCTTTTATTTTTCAAAGAAAATAGATTTATTATTCAGTAGAAACACTAGATAAGTAGATGTCTTGTCAAAATAAAGCAGGTTTTCTTTATTAGAGTGAAATAGTAATGAACTCATCTGCTTCCAATATTTATAAAGAGTAGGGAAGGCCATTAATTCTACTGCTTGTGAATAAAACCATCTGTGATTTCTTTCCATTTGATGTGTTTTGGTTTTAATATACATTTTTCACAAATAAGTGCAGGGATTTTTTGTGAAAATGTCACATTCAGAATCTCATAAAGAAGGAACGCAAAGAGGGGGAAACGAAATGTTTTGTTAGCTAAGTAATTTCTCACCTTGCACAGAGAATAAAATTCATGCCAACTTTAACACATTAGGCGACAGAATTACATGTTCAGCTCTAATGCAATCCATGACATGTAACAAGGCAAATAGAGTATGTTTGGAAGTTTGTTTTCCTTTGGGAATCACACAGTACATTTAACCTAATCTGTCCTGACACTTGAATTATAACATTATGAGCTTCTTCAGGGAAGCAAAACGGTAGATGCCTCTTTTTAAAGCAAAGCAGAAGTTAATAAAATGGGCGACGTGTCAAGGAGAAAAAGCCCGATCAAACCGTAGTGCAATTCTCTGGAGGAAGCGGGTTCTAGGCTGCTTTTTTTTCCGCCAGAAATGCTAGAAGTCTCATGACATGCTTCTACTGAGGGTGAAATTTGACCTCCAGAATTTTGCTCGATTAAACCAAAAACTGCGAGAATACCCCAAGTGGGACCACTTTGTAGTTTGACTTGTGAGTGTTGGATCTTAAATTAAACGGAGTATTCATCCAGCTGCTCTGCCAGTTTTTATTTTACAGTCTTCCCACCAGCTCCTGCGATGGAGACGGTGCTGTCTGGCAGCTTTCCAAAAGTACCTGTACAGGGAGCGCTCTGCCCCTCGCCAGTACAGGCTGCTGCTGGAAACAGCCCAACCCAAACCCCAGGGGATCCCCTCGGAGGGGACGGGCCTTTCCATGCTCTGTGCTGAGTGTAGCTAGAGCTGTCAGCTGTAGTTACTTAAGACCCCTATTTAACATCCATCGTTCAACTGGAGCAGATCCTCGGGGATTCCTCTGAAACGAACACAAGGGGTGAAGAAACCTGACCTCAAATAACGCGCGTCCTCACCCGAAGTCCAGAACTCCTGGGGCTTTGGAGCAGGGCGGGCACTCCCCAGGGAGGGACGACCGATGCCAGGCGGTTTCCCACGCAGGCAGAGCAGAGACCTGCCAGCCACGCCGCCACCACCACCGCTGCTGCCGCCGCCGCCCCGCGCTGCCAGGGCTCCGAGCCGGGTGGCAGCGGTGATGGTGGCGGCAGGAGGCCCTTGTGCTTGTTGGCACCCAGGCTCTGACAGCGTGAGCCCCCGCAGGGAGGAGAAGAATTGGTTTTGGCGAGTGCAATGCAAAGCCCTGGGCTGATGGTTCACATCGTGATTGTAAACTGGCCGTGAACAGGATGTTGCTGTGAAGGCCGGCTGTTACCTCTGTCCTCGAGTAACGGCGGCCACGTGTTGGGAAAAAAACACGTCGTCCTTCATTTGTTTCTTTTTGTGCGGTTATAGCTAAAGTCTTGCTTTTCATCATCAGAAAAAGGCCTTTCCAGGAAGGCTTAGCCCCAGTCGGAGCTGCTGGCAGTGCCCGGAGATCAGCTCCTGCGCTGCCCTTGCAGCTCCTCATAGAAACCCTGAGCAGCCCCACGGGGAAGCCCCTCGCGCCCCATGGCCCATGCTGGAACATCTTCACTGGGACCTTTTTTCTCCTGAATTTTTTGTTTTGTTTTGTGGGGTTTTTTTTTTTTAAAAAAAAGAAAATATGTTAAATCGTGAGCAAAAATTCACTGTCAGTTATCACAAAAAATGAGCAAACTGGTCGTTTCTCCAGCTGCTTGGAAAATGGAGGAGGGAGGGGAGAGAGGGAGGGGACTGTGCCCAGGTCCCGGTGCTCTGCGAGGCGGCCGCAGAGCTCCGCAGCAGCGGGGAGGAGGAGGCTGTGCCCTCCTCTCGGGAGAGCTCTCACCCCCCCGGCAAACAGGGGACCCTGCCCACTGGTTTGCTTATAGTTTTATAATTCAAACTAATCTGGCATGGAATGATAAAGATACTGATTGTCCAGAACAGGTTTTTTGACCTAATTGAACTGCGCTGTCAGCTGGGCAAAGAAAAAAAATCCCATTTTCAACTTTTAAAGGTTCCAAGAGCAGGGTTGTGTCTAGATGAGGCCGGTTTGGGTGTTTTTTGGCAGGTTTGGCGCTGCTGGCCCGGGGGCCCCTGGCCGTGGGGGGCTGCAGCCAGCAGAGCCAGGGCACCAGCAGAAGAGGCCGGGGAGGGATGCGCTTCCTTGGTGACAGACCCCTCCCCTCTGCGGGTCTCCTCTCCTTTGACAGCACCAAAAGTGCCAGGTTTAAGTGATATCAAAGAAAATCCATATGGGATATCAAGAGAACTTCCCAAAGGGGAAACAGGTGAGGCCTGGGCGGGACCTGTGGTCACCGTCGTTGTCATTGCTAAACACTTGTTGGGATCAGGGGAGGTGACGCCCAACGCTGCGTCGCCCCAGCGCTGCCCTTCCTCTGGCAGCACACACTGGGAGCACTGGTGGGCTGTTCCCACGGTCATGGCCAAGGTTTGGGACTGGGGATGTTGGGGTTCTGGAAGCGGGGGGAGGTGCCTACAGAGTCACCGAAGTTCAGGAGAACAGGGAGCCCCAGAAGCTGACATGCCGTAAGGTCATTTCAGGTCATTTCCCTGCCAGGGAAACGCTCCCAGCAGGAGTGTCTGAACGGAGTCGCTCCTCAAAAACCTGGCAAGAAGCCCGTTAGTGCTATTCCTGGGCGTGTGTCCTGCAGGAGCACCCGAGGGCCTGCTCGGGATGCAGCAGGCAAAAAACTGAGGGCATGAGGTGGGCAGGGGGAGAGGGGGACAGTGACTGCAGCCAGGCCGGCCCTTCTCCCGAGCTGCCTGCCCAGCGCCGTCCCGGGGACGTGGAGCTGCTCCGGGCGCGGTGGGCGCTCCGGTGAGATGGCCCAGGACCCAACGACCACGCCAGGACTCGCTGCTAAATCGGACTCCTGTCTGAAGCGACACTTCTCTTACCTGTATAAACAGGCCCACGTACAAAATTCCTCCCCACTCCCAGATCACCAACAGCCTGAGTTACCCGCAGCCACACGGCACAGACCCCACGGCACGGTGACCCAGGGCACGGTGGCCCAGGGCACAGGAGCCCTCAGCACTGTAACCCCTCAACAGCGGCAGGACGGGGCCGGGGCAGCCCCGGGCTGGCAGCCTGCGCGGGACGGTGCCACAGCTGCCCGATGCCATCCCCGAGTGGGACACCCACAGCAGGGCTGAGCCGCGTGAAACCGTGATGAGCAAGGGCAGCAGCGAATGGGCTGCACAACAGGCGCTTTTTTATTTTGTCGTGACTAACGAGCTCACTACTGGCTGGGGAAAAGCCCTCGTGTCTGTGAATTGGGCCACGCTGCTGGCAAAAAACGAGAAGCACAAACTTCAGGGATACGTAGGAATCAGTTTGTTTCACGAGCACTGGAGGTAATGGAGGTGGTTTCCTGCGACTGACTTTTATCTGAATTATACAAAGATTTCCTGCTCTTCCCACCTACACTTAAAATTTTTCCCACAGTCTCCCGGCAGTGACCTGTCGCAGTCAGCAGAAGCCAGTCGATGGACTCAAAGCCCTTAATGCAAACTTTTTGCCTGTTCTAACTCTAAATTCCTTTTTCTGCCCAAATGCCTATTTATATGAAACTTTTAGGAACTTAATTATCCTTGAGACTTCTACCTCTCTGTGAAATCTGGTTTAAATCAGTAAAGAAAAGAGTTCAAAGTTATTGGGCAGGACAGGCAGACAGACAAGCATACAGGGATCACAGGAACCTTGTTTTCATAGGAAACTAGATTAAAAAAATCCCACAGCAGTCACCAGCCCTTTCGGTGGCACCCCCCCTTGGCCTGGCGCAGGGCGGTGCTCGGGGCGGGGGGCCCGTGGCCGTCGGGTTTAGGCTCTTGGTGACAGGGGAGGGAATGGGAACAAACCTGCATCCCCCGGCCGGGGTGTGCGCGGGCCGTGGCTGTGTGGCAGCAGCGATTCTGCAGCCTGTCTGCTTTTCCCAGCTGGATGCAGATTCATGACATCCCTGCTTTCTTTGGCATGCAAACCTGTACCTAATTTCTTCTGAAAAGGGCCCTGAGGAAGTCAGCAGATGTTATTATCAAAGCATTGAGCATCAGCAGCTCCTGAGATATTGTCAGTCCGTTAATGAGCTGATCAAACTGGGGAAAGCAAGGGGTTTCCCAACTTCTTATTAAGGAAAATAAGACCTCCAAGGTTAAAAGACTTCTTTTAAACTGCACCAGGTTTATAGGTTGCAAAATGTTCTTTAATCAGTTTATTCTTAGAAGGCCCTAACTGTCCAGGCACAGGAGTGGGCATTATCTTAAAAGGTCCCCATAAGCAAACAGCAGCTCCAGCTTGGTAGCGTTTGCTGCATTT
The DNA here is from genome assembly GCF_031877795.1 of Strix aluco. Taxonomy (NCBI): domain Eukaryota; kingdom Metazoa; phylum Chordata; class Aves; order Strigiformes; family Strigidae; genus Strix; species Strix aluco. The sequence goes on from NC_133950.1 coordinate 16,007,106, forward strand.
TTGCTCACTAAATAGTCGTCTTAACAAGCCAGTTCTGTGCAGTTTCTGTAATTCTTTTGTGAATACTTTGTGCACCACTGCCAGCAGCTCTATCCCAAGACTTCTGCTGATTTGTGAATTATTGTGTTTTGAAAGTTAAACGGATTTTCCTATCAGTATATTTGTATTCTCGGTTTGGCAAACCTTAAATCTCAGCTGTTTCCAAGGCTGCAGGGGACACAAGATGCACAAATGAGCAAGAAATGACCCTGAATCAAAAGTCTCCCTGCCGCTCTCCTGCGCACCACCTCACTCTGAGCCTGTTTCTGTACCTGGGGATTCGCTACATACTGTTCCCTAAAAGCAATGGCTAACGGGGAGCCCGCTTTGTTGGTTTTTTCCTTAATCCCATACTATCTGGAAACTTCCCTGGGCTTTTTCAGCTGCAGGGATGTTTAGAATTTGGACAACAGTGCTAATGAGATTAGAGTAAATTGGTAACAGCTAAAAGTTTAGGAAAACCATTTATTATTTCTATAGTTCAGCAGAGGAGCATGACATGCCTTAACGGTGCCTTAACACTAATATCACAGGAGGCACATCCAAGACCTGACTAGGATAAGCTGAGACAAACCCTTGTCTTGGGGAGCTTCATTATATCCAAAATGCAATTAGGTAAACACCTGCAGAGGAATGATCAGAAAAAGAGAATACAGAGAAGGCTCCTTTTAATCCTCTCCATCTGCTCCCCCGTGTGAGTATGAAAGAAAACAAGAAGACCAGCCCGCACCCAAGTGCCCTGTGCTCAGCACCCTGCCTGCCCCGTGCCCGCGGGAGGGACCCCGCCAGTCACAGGCTCATCAGCAACTTCCTTCTCGCTATGGGTCACCGAGCTCCACATCCACGTCTTGATTTACTTTAGCACGGACATATTTATACCATCTGATAAGCGGCGACTGCTATAAATATGTCTGTGCAGTCCCTTTTGCTATGCACCAGTGAGGAAGGGGCATGTCGTGATAAATTGACCCTGAAATATAGTGTATGTACGTGAGTTTCAAGACGGAAAGGATTGGGTCAGTTTGGTGTCTCTCTGCTGTGGTTCAATTAGTTATTTTTAAAGGCATCTGCTGAACTGTGGCTCCCAGGGAACATTTCTGACATTACCTGTATTGGTAATGCTAACGTGTGTCACTTGGCGAAACTTTACGGACACTAATAAACAATCAAGCTCTGAACGATGCCTCGGCATCAGAGCAGCACTATCCTCTCCAGCTTTCCCACCCTCTGCCCCTCTCCGGGTGTCGCTGGCGAAGGCAGGAAGCCCCGGGGGAGCCCGTGCCCCCCGCACACCGGCACAGGCCGAGCCGCCCGCGGGCCACCGTGCCTGAGAGCAGCGCACGTGGTTGTGGTCAGCCAGTGCCCTTTCCCTGTCCTGGGCGTTGCTGATGGCTTCAAATGATAACGTGCAGCTGAGAAATAATAAACCTGGAAAAACTCAGTCGGGAAACAACCCCAACGATCTCAAGCTGGGCCTGTGTATGGGGGAGGACAAAGGGCACCCAGGAGCCCCACTGCAGCCAGCGCGACACAGGCAGAGGACGTTCCCCAGGTGCAAGCCCGCACGGCTGGGATCTCCCGTCATAAAAGGAGGGACCTGACAGGGAGCTCTGCCCGGGGAGCTCTTTCTCATCATCTCTTTCAGGTGTGGAGCCAATTAGCAGCCATTTGCAGAATGGCTGTGTCAGAGCTGCTGCTGGCTGCACCTTCTTCCAAACTGTGAGTATCAGCTATATTTTTTCATCTTCTAGAGGAAGTTTATGATTAGGCTGGAATTCTTCAGGAAGAGGCAAAGGCCATGCTGGTTTGGGTTAGATTGTTTTGTTAAATCTCAAGAAAAACTGTTCTTCATTAAAAAATGTGTGCTGACTTCCGGAGAAATGGCTGAAGACCTTTCCCATTTCTGGTATCCAGAGACTTGTGCATTTCTAAACTTGAATTTTTTTCTATTTAAATATTTAAAGCTTGTCTTTGCTTTTGGTTTCATAAAACCTGAACTGACCTGGAGAGGTGCTGTTGCTGCAGGCTGAGGGAGCAGGAGCCGGGTTAGCCCTGGCTGCACCGGCCTTGGCCGTACGAACCCTTACGGTGTGCACGGCCCAGGAAGGTTTGTCATAAGAGTGTTAGAAGGAGAAGGCTGGTTTCCTAAGGAATTTTGGATGGTTTTTTTGTCTCTGCACAGGGCAGAGCAAGAAACCCTGGTAGGTGAATTAGGAAGGTGACATGAGCTTTACTGCTTAATGTGTTTGAGAAGTTGGCTGCCTCTTCCCTGCCACACAGTTGTTTGTTTGGTTCATGCTTGAGTTGCATTTGAGTAGTGATGCTTCGGGGTGTCTGTGGCTGAATCATTTAACTCTTCAGATGGGTATTTTCATTTCATTTTTTAAAATGTCTTTCAATTTCAGCAGTGTCCCTCCTATAGTTCATCAGGGTGAAAGAGCCACACCTGGCTCCTTAAATACCAAGAAGCCAGATGAGCTCTGTGTGTGTGTATTTATGTATCACACGAGTTAACCGTGTCTGTGTTGTGCTGTGCAAAACAAGCTGAGGAAGGTGGTTCTTCACACAGTCTGTCATTACACCGTGAGATGCGTTACCACGGGTTGTGATCAGAGCTGGGAGGGAAGAAGCTTGTGGAGGGCTGCTAGACACAGAAACAGCCCGTGTCTCAGGAAACTCCTTGGCCATGGAGTGTCAGAGGAGCATCCACGGGCTGCACCGTTCTGCTTCAGGAGTTTGTTCCTGACCGGTGTCAGAGAGTCTTGGCAGGACAACTCTTGCTTTGACCCTCGTGGTTGTTTTCACAGCTTCCGTTAGCAGATCACAGATTTTAGGTGGAAAGTTTTCCTGCAAACTGTGCACCATTAAAGATGCAGAGCAGGAGAAGTAGGAATATTGTTATTGCTGCGAGTGTAGAAACCGTCTGTCTGGGAACACGGCGCGGGCGCCGCGGGGGTGCGGTTGGAGCCGTCCTTGGGGCGGGAGGGGGGAGCGGCCGATGCCGCCGGAGCTGGACACCTCTGCCCGGGGCACCAGGGCAGGTGCTGCCATGCCGGCCCTGGTTTGCATGCCACTAAAAATAGTGCAGTGGTGAGGGCTCCAGACATGAATTTGTTGCAAGTTTTTTCACCCAAAATAAATCTGAAAGGATTAAAGCGGCAATTCTGCACTCTTCTGGTAAAACACAACACCCCACGTGTTGTTGGTGGTTGCATGTGTGTTGGTTAGGTCACCAAAGCCTTAGACAGCACAAAAGCGCTTCGTGTAACCAAAAAGGACACTAGATGTGGGCCTATTTCTGTGTTCAGAGAACTATTCTGGAAGAAGGAATTTTATTATTTAAAAAAAAGAAAGTATCAAGATACAGATTATTTTTTTCTTATCATAACACCAAAAGGAAACTAGTGGAACTTTTGGCAAATTAGAAACAGGCTTGAGTATTAGACTTTACATTGATGGTACTCGGGTATTAATCCATTAAAGTAATCAAAAGAGCTTAAATAAGAATCTGAAGGCTGCAATATATATGTCAATGAACAAGCTGTAAAACTTCCTGAAAAGGTGATTTCAAAGCCATATTGCCCAAGCTTGGCAAATTGCATATTTAATTATTTTGTCAGTCCCTCTTTCTACTCTAATCTTTTGGTGAAATACCTTTAGACATATGAAATCAGTTAAGATAATTAGGGTATGATGGAATTAGGTGTTACTTGATTTTTAAGAAAGATACCATCCTCTGCCTTGGTATAAAACGTGTGCAGACCCCAAAAGCTAGACTGTATTGTAATGTTTTCTTTTCTATAAAGATCAAAGGTCTCCAGCCCCTTTCAAGATGTTTGCAGAATTTGTTTCCTAATTATCCCACATTTACTTATTTGTGTGCTGGGACATCAGAGTTAACTCTTTGATTGTAAAGATGAGATGGGACCTTCATCCAGATGACTGCAGGCCAGCAAAAGCCTTGCATCTCTAAATTGTTTTTTAGATTACCTGGCTTCTCTAATTCCAACGTTCTGGCGCAGTTTAAGGCATGGCAGATGAGGTGTTGTGTTTGCTTTATTTTAATACCACAGTCCTCTACAGCAAAGATTTGTTTTTCCTCAGTAAGAGTTTACACCTTCATTAATATCCTTTACAAGTTTACATACTCTTCATAAGCAATAGTAAACTATTTAGTCTTTGATTTGTCTGGGAGTTGGAACTGTTTTCACCAAACCTTTATGATCTTTCCATGATGTGGTGCCTGAGTTTCTTCAGGAGAAATTTCTATAAAAGTTTTGAAATTAGAATTTTTTGGCTCACTTCATTGACTTTATTTTCCCCCCATCCAGAGAGATATAAAAGACTGACAGGACACACCAGAAATGTGAAAACAGGCTGTAAGGTTTGCAGTTTCAGTTGTGAAGTTACAAAAATAAAGTTGATTAGAATAGCATGAAATCTATAAAATAAAAAGTAAAATGTTTATAGGGGAAGTCTAATATGAAACATTTTTAAACAATGTGTTTTATTTACTTTTTATACATTTCCTTTCTCATATTCTTTTGAACTTTTTTTTGAATCTTCTCATATGTTTCCTAATTACATTTGCCTCTACGACTCCTGTCTCTATTTTTTCCTTAGTACTGAGGGGCCTGACTGTTTTTCTTGGTTTGTTTTTGGTTGCATTTGGTTTTTTTCTTTGAAAAAAAATCAAGATGCTGCGTCAAGCTTTTCTGAGGGAATATCTAAAGTGGCAACCACCGGGATTCAGAACTCGCAGCTCTTGGGGCAGCCCGGTGAGAGATAACGAGCAAAGGAAGCTCCCGTCTGCTTAGTGCTGCGACGGGCAAAGCTGGGACCTGGCAGCGCCTATAAATCCTCTCTCTTTGAAGATGATCATTCCTACTATTTGACCCCTTTAAAAAGCAGCTCGGGCAGGGCTGCAGGAAACGCGAGTGGCTGCTCGGGCCGTCCCGCACGGCCCCGGTGCCGCTGCCCTTCTCGCGGGGATCCGGGCTCCGACAGCCGCGACCCGCTCCAGTGGCGGCGGTGGGGTGTGAAGTCTTGGGGGGCGGAAAGGATGTGGGCGAGAGCTGGGCAGCTGGCAGGAACGGGGAGTCTTTCTCACCAGAAATCACAGAAATTGCTCGTGGTGGCAGCTCCTTGTTTCCACCCACGTAAGCTCACGGGGCTCCGTGCAGGAGGGGGTTTCCCCACAGGACGGGCTCCGGTGGCCCACGGTGAGGGCGATGCTCGCCCTGTGCCCATGGGCAGCGCAGCCTGGGGGTGCCTCCAGGAGCTGCTCGAGTGGAAGGAAACGCTCATATGCCCATTTTAGGGGGGGATATTGCTAAAATGCTGCCTACTGACAAGTATAAGCTTTTTTCCTTTTATCATTAAGTCCTACTGGCCTATTTGTGGTTCAGTGCTCCATGCTGGGTCTCAGCACAGGAGATGGCTCAAGCTGAGCAGGGCTGGCTCCATGCCTGTGAGGAAGAGGAGGGCAGGGAGCTCTGCTGCTCACCATGCTGCCCCCCAAGGGGGGTGGGGGTCCCTGTCCATGCCACTGTCTCTCACTGGCCCCAGGCCAAGCACCCACTGATCACAACCACAGTCCTGGGAGTCGTTCTCGCCGCTCTCCCATCCAGGTTGGGGACAGCAGGGTCCCCCAAGCACCCCCTGCTCCACCATGCAGCCCCCACCACTCATCCTGTCCCAGGATGGGCTGGGACCACCAGCACAGGGATGTACATCTTGGCTGCCCCTTCCCCAGCCCCATCACTGGTGGGTTTTCCTGGCTAAAAGCCCCAAAAAGCTGCCTCTGTTGGCTCTCCTCTTGGCCTGGCTGAGCTGGGCAGGGTGGGAGCAGTGCCCTGCACGTGTCGGGGTGCGGAGGGAACGGCCCTCGTGCCCGGCAGCGCCTTGTGCTCTGTCCCCAGCATTACCCGCTGCGGGAGCCTCCCGAAGCCCCCCGGTATCCCCGTGGTGTCCCCCTGCACGCCGGGACCTCCTCCCGCCTCCACAGCCTGCTGCAATATTTTCTAATGAGCCCTCGTAGATGCCGTGCGTGTAATTCATCAGCCCTCTCGGGCATGTGGTGTTTCGCCGGGGTCAGAGCCGAGGGACCGGCTCTAGCAGAGCCCTCTGTGCGTGCACAGCCCCTTCGGGCTTAATGGGGCTGCGGACCAGTGACTTATGTCTTTAAATGCTTTCCTGATTTTTGCAGTGCTATTTATTTCTTTGCCATCTTAGCTCAGGTGTGAGGTTACTTATTGTTTCTTTTTTCTCTGCCTTCTAAATTCAGGGAGATTTTTTTCTTCTGAATCCACCATTTCAGTCTTTGCTCTTAAATTCTTTTTGTTCGGTTCTTTTTCCCTACTACTTATTATTTATCCAGATAGGACTCTAAATTTGTCTCTTTCACACACTTGGATACAAATAGTTTTCTTATAACTTGGTAATGAGTAAATTTACCTCCCCCATCTCCCCCTTCCCCCAGAAGTCAGGATTCATTTTGGTATATTCATTTGTTGTTATTCATGACTCCAATAACATCACAGCTGAGTTTTTTTACATTATGTACCCAGTTCAGGAAGGTGTTGGTGAAAAGTAAGTATTTTTTTTTAATTAAACACACACCTAAAATACTTCTCAGATTTTTACAGACTTTTCCTGAGCTTAAATGTTTCAGTCATTAATAAATATTTCAGGTGATGCTTTGGACTAGGAAGTGTTATGTCCTTCTGTCTGGGCTAGTCAAAACATTTAAGTACATAATCTTGCATATGGTTACAGTTTTCAAAAATGTCCAAATTTGAAATGAAAAAGCATCTTCAGTGTTTTAGTGACAGTCCTGTTAAAGGTCAAAAGGCTCTCCTACAGACTTGGGTGAAAATTTTAACTCAATGTGGATTTTTAAGTGTCACAGGAGCTTTTGGAAAAGTTTGCCCTGTGTTTTGCCAAGGGGCGCGTCGAGTGTCTGTGCCGCTGCCCTGAGCCAGCTGCGCCCGGGACCCTGCCGTGGGTGAAGTCTGGGTGGCTTCAGACCAGGGCACCAGGTCCAACCTCATCTCAGAGGTTCCTAATCTGAGCTACCTGAGAGCTCCAGAACCGTTTATTTGGCTTCTAGCTGCAGTTTTGCCTTGATATCACTTCACTGGGAAATTGTATTTGGAAAGAAAAAAAAGGGGGGGGGGAGAGGGAGGAAATATGTGGAGGTTTTACTGAAGAACTTGTGTAAGTTCTGGACTTTGTAACTAAGCTTAGAAATTCCTCAAAGATACAAACTCTGTCATATTGCCTCGAATGGTGGCACAGAACATTAAGTCCCTGGTTTTCTGCGGATGTTGCCCTTTAGACATACCTGCCGCTGGCCCCGGGCGTAGGAGGGGGAGCAGCTCTCTGCTCGCAGGTACTGCAAGTGTTCGGCAGAACACGGGGAATTGGCAAAGCAACTGCTTGAGCAGCAAAGAGCTTCAGCACGCGCACGGGGGGCTGCTGCTAGATGGGGGTTCTCTTGAAATGCAGAGTTTTCATTCCCGTTAGTTACTGCGACGAGCGAAATAGCCCTCTTCAGTAAGCGTCCGTGGAAAACCACAGACACGCCTTTGTTCAAAGGGTTTTTAAAAATAACCTCTCAAAATTAAACACTTAAGGCAAAGCTACCCTCATTGAAATATCTAAGGTATGTTATTACTGGTAAGAATTATGTTAAACTTTTTTATACTTCGTTCTAAACAGATTAATAAAAGATATTAATTCCATGAAGAGTCTCACACAGATAACTTCCTGCAAAAGAAAAGGAAAATCTGCCATGCAATTATTTTCCCTATACTTTAGAGTGTGTTTGATTGTAATTTATGCTGCGATTCTAGCCAAAGCAGCAATAAATATATTTGAATAGATATTAAATTCACCTAGCATTTATTTAAGCTGGTTAAACACAACTGTAAAAATCCAAGCATTTACCTTGCTGTGATTAGAGGCAGCAGACGCCCTAGAAGGGGAGGCTCGGTGATGTGTCTATGTGCAGTCGAGAAGAAGCCCGTGGAGGATTAGGGTGTGTTAAGTCTCTCCTCAGACAGGTGCACAAACACTTCCCCCTTTTAGGTGCTACCTGCTCTTTACTGGACGTTTATTACAAGTCAATGCAATTTCACAAAGCACCTGCATGCAATAAAAACCTATTACATGTGTGAGGCCTTAAGGAAATTAACGGTTCCTCCCTAGGGATGCATATTTTGTTAAGATGTTTATTACAGATGAAGTGGTCCTGGGGTAAAACATTAACAAGTTGTAGAGTGATAAAAGGAATTTTATCATTTCTCAGTGACATAAATAGGAAGAAACCTTTAACTAAATCTATAAAATTCCTGTTTCCTAATGAATTTGCTTTAACTATTTATTAACTGGATGAACTTGTTCAGGCTGCGATTTGTTTTTCTTCTTTCTCACCCCCTGCCCCCCAAAAACCCAAGCAGAAGCAGTCCAGGGCATTGTCTGTTAACTGATGTGGGCTCTGGTACCCAGAAAAAAAACTTTATCTCAATATCGGGTTTTAAGAAATCATTAGTTTTCCCCTGTGAGTTTAAGGCAGAGCCATAAAACTCAGCTCACTCTTGTAATACTGATTTTAGAATTACATACAACCTTAAAATTCTATATCATTATAACAATGCGAACTCATACCACTTAAATTACATGTTACATTTTAGGGTTCAGTCCAGCAATTTATTTTTGGCTACCATTACAAATGCAAATTCTTTTTTTAACACCATATTAACCAAGTTTGCCGTGCACCATTATTAGAGATGAAAGCGTAGAATACTGGCTTTGGACTAAGAATGCTCAATCTAATTGAATTATATGAATGTAGTTAAATGTCTACTTCAGAAAGGCTATATTCACTTTCAAGATTAGTTACTCCAAGAGTTAATGGGCTATTTAAACAACATAGTCCAAGAGCCAAACACAGGTGGGCTGTGTTAATAACTTTATTTAAACCGTTTTTTCCCCTTTTGAGAGGCACAAGCCATCCATTAATGCATTCATTAGAGTTTATGGCATAGTTCTGCTTTTCTCCTAATGACACTATCCAGACTCAAACTTGCTCAGCTAATTTAGCCCAGCTGCCCTTTGCCTCTCAGCAACAGGTCTCTTGTTCTTCAGTCATACACACTGAAGTGTCACGATGATTAGTTTTTAGTCATTGCTGCTCTTTGCAATATTGTTTTATGTATTCTCTGCATCAGAATTTACTTTTCCTTCAGATTTTTTGCTGAAAAGTTTGCGAGAGGCAGCCGTTGGAAAGGGCATGGCAGCACAGAGGCATCCCCATGCTCGCTGCAGCCCTTGCATTCCAATGTGATTGAACATAGTGGTTTATTACTTTACTCTGACCAAACAAGCTCACAGGTTTTAATATCCAGCTCTGCTGAAGCTATTTGTGGCAGTTCCTCACAACTGCGGCATCTAAGCTTTGCCTTGACTTTTCAGTTCTAAATACGATCCAAAAAATGCCTTTTACTGATGTCATTCCAATTGTAAAATATATAACTGAGGACAGAAGTGCCTGTTTTTCCAGTAGCGGCAGTGGAGGTAACCTGCATGTGTTTAGTAATGAATTCCCCAGGTACTAATGAACATCACAATGAATAAGAATGACCAATACGTCACTGGATATTAACAGCCAGGCTGGATTAGACTCTGCACCGTCAGCTGCCGACATTTGCAGGGTTTATTTTGGAATATTTTATCAGTTTGGGTTTGTGTGTCTGACGTTCCTGGGAGTTCTGTGTTAGCTGTTGGCTTCCAGTCTGAAATACCACCTCTGCCTTGGACAAACGGGGAGAGTGGTCTTGACCATTATGAGATAGTGGAGCAGCCCCGGTCCCGCTCAGGGAGGATGACGGAGCCGCTGAGCTCCAGAGCCCACAGGGATGAGTGTTCAGAGATGCTCCTAACAGATGTATATGCAGGGAATGGCAGCCTTGGAGGACATTCTGTACCTGTACCTAGAGATAAGGAGCATAACTTCAGTGGGAGTACAGTATGCTGCAGATATAACATGTGTTTCTACTTTCTCCTGTATCAACTGTATGAGTAACTGTATGAATATCAACTGCAGAATCTCTGCACTTGCAAACCACAGTGGTAAGGCATTTCCTTTCATTAATCTGTAAAGCGGCATGTGCACTCCTGACACCGTATAAATAATAATTATATATGTTGACTATTAGACGGCTTCATGCGGTCCCTGGTGCTGAGCGCCGCTGCTGGGCGGGTCCTGCCCAGTCGCTGCCGCATGGCGCCAGTTCAGCTCAACACCTGCAGCCGGGGCTGTGCGGGCCGAGGCGGACGCTGGCTGCATAGACACCGTGTTAGCCTGAGAGGGGCTGAGCTTTGAGCTTCGCCTGACCTCGTGTATCGTCGACCAGTGTCACAGGCAGCAGGCGGCTCCTTCCCAGAGCAGAAGCGCTTTTTGGCTATGCCATGGTCTCCCGAGAGGAAGAGGGACACCTTCATGTACCTTGGTGACACGGCCGGGCTCAGAGCTGGGCTGCCCTGGGTTGGGCAGGGCTGCACAGGGCGGCAGCTGCCCAAAAGGAGGAAGTGTGAACTGGACTGGTGCCCCAAACTGGCCCAGTGCACAGACAGCACTGGGACACATGCAGGAGGGATGCGAACACTTGTGCTCTGGTGGTGGAGGCTCTGTCCATATCTGGCTTTGTTCATGATAACTGGAGCTAAAGGCCACTGGAAGAGCAGGGACCAGAGGAGCACATGCCCTGGACCCTCCGCTCAGTGCTCTCCAGCCTCTGTCCATCTGCTGTTGCACCAAAAAGTTCTTTGGACACACGGAAACACGTGCCTGAATGCTGAGCATCTCCTGCCGGGAGCAAGTGTAAGTGGCTGGTGGAAGGGCCCTCACGGGGGCGGGGGGGTGTGCAGGAGATGGGCAGCAAAGAACACGGGAACCCCGAGAGCTGTGTCCTGGCGCCGTCCTCTGCGTCCGCCCCTTCCAGGAAGCCTCGTGCCTGGGATCGCAGCTTTGCCAGCTGTGCCAATTGCAAACTAAGCGGAAGGGTCTTTTATTTTTCTCATTCCTTTGTCCATCCCAAGAGGACAGGAATGTTTTCACCTGCGGTGAGTCGGGGCGCTGAGGCGGGTGAGCGGTGCAGCACGATGATCCAGCTCGCAGCCCCACGGGAGCAGGACAGACCCCGCTGGCCCACGGGCGCCGCTGGCAGGGCGGGAGCGTCCATCCTGCAGGCCAAGGCCTCGCACGCTCGGTGCAGACATGGGCCTCCTGCATCCAGCCGGTTCCCAGCACTGATGGCAGCTGGGCTGCCGCGGGCCCTGCCTCAGCCTAAAGCCCCCATAGGAATCGCGTGCGGGTTGCTGCGGCGGCGCAGGGATGCCCATGCAGTGACACGCGTGGTGCGGCTCGGTGGAGATCTGAGGCTGCGAGAGCAACGGAGGGAGAGAGGCAAGACCAGAACACGCGTAAATCCCCTCCGTGCCGTCGTGTTCGCAACCCCTAAACCTGCTCGGAGGGAACTTTACCTCAAACGTGACAGAACTGAATGTTTTCCGTACGTCTTTATTTTGGGTGGTCTTAGTTTTTTCTTTGATTTATCTTGATCTTTTTTTTTTTACTTCTTATTCTGGAGAATTATTTTGTGCTGCTTGTAACTCAGTTGCAATCCCTTTTTATCCCATCCCCGGGCTCTGCCTGGGGGGGTGGATGCCCCCACCTGTGGCAGATGTGTAAAGGGGAGGATTTGGGTAAAAACCCGGCAACTTTGTATAGGAACCAGAGGCGGTTTTCCCGCTGGGCTTTCACCGTGAATCTGTCACGGTGACACCCTTGGGGGGGGGGCGGTGCCGTCGGCGCCCCACGCGTGTCCGCGCCGCCCCGCGGGTCCGCTCGCAGCCGCCACTAGAGGTCAGGGCCGGGACGCGGAGCAGCGCGGAGGAGGGGCTGCTCGCCCGGGCGAGCAGCGCCGGGGCCGGGGCCAGCACCCGGGGGGGGTGTCCGGGGAACCCTGGGGAGGCGCAGCTTGAGGGGGTGAAACGTCCTTCCCATCCCCTGCGGGCAGGGCCAGCACCCCCTGCCCGGCCGCGGGGGCACCCGCCGCCCTGTGACCCGTGGGACGAGCCCCTGCAGCGGGGCAGGAGCCAGCGCGGCCGCTGTCGCGATAGCGTCACGATAGGCTGGAGCCCCGGTGAGCCGGCACCGGCAGTTCCCGGCCGTCGCTGCTGGGCCGGGGGCCGGAGGGGTCCCCCCGGAGCTCCCCGGCTCTGTCGCCGCTGTTGGGGTGTCACCCCGCCGGCTGCAACTGCGGCGCGAGCCGGGTTCTGTCACCCTGCCCGGTCAGGGAGCTCGTCCACGTGCTGGGGTCCCCATTTCCAGCGAGAAGCGGCAGACTGGTTCATTCCTCTCCCCTTCGAAACCGCCGCGAGTCGTGCCCGGACCCGCGATGCCGTCGGCTGAGGATACGGGCGAGAGGTGTGAAGTTGCCAGGCCGGAGTGGCTGAGCCCTTCATCACAGCCTTTGCAATAGCAGGGCAAGCACTCTTCAAAATCAGAAATTATTTTGTAATTAGCACCAGCTTGAATCATTGCTCCATCCTGCAGCTCTCCCTGCAGCTGCAGAGGGCAAGTGACTGTCCTGTGCGACCCACTAGCCCAGGCGGCCCTTCCAAGCGGCCTGTCCTCCAGTGCACTGGGCTGGGAACACCCCTCCTCGCCAGCCACCTCTGTCCCGCAGAGTCCGGCTGTAGTCGGGTTACAACTGCCAGGTCAGAGACGGAAATAAAAAAAACAAATACTGGGGCAGGGTTGTCACGAGTGGTGCAGAGCAGAGGCAGTTGGCACTGGAGGGTTTATTCCTCACTAAATTCTGTTTGTAAATGTTTGTTATCCCTAGGTCAAGGAGTATACGAGGTCAAAACATTGTTATTTACTGTTGCCAGTGTGCTATTTTAGTGTTTAGCGTCTTTACTGGCAGAGCTGATGGCCGCGCTGGAGTTGGCCGCGCTGGGGTGCTGCTCTGCCCCTCGCCTCGCTGCTGGAGAAGGGCAGGGGACGAACACGGCGGGAGGCCTGCAGATGGATTTGTGCCTCTTTTTAAACGTTTATGAATAAAATTCAGTGCTGCACTCTGCTAGACATTCTGCAGACAGTCATGTCCTTGTATTAATCAATATTCCTGAGGTCAGACGTGCTGTCTGGTGTGCTCGCCTGGCAGCGGGCCTGCCTGCTCCCCTGCCCGTTAGCTGCCAGGAGGGACCCGCTTCCCCGGCGCCGGACACCAGCACCCAGCGACTCAGGGGTGAGGAGGTGCCAGCAGCGAGAGATGAGCAGCCAGGCAGGCTCACCTCGCAGAACACTCGCCTGCTGTGCTGCTGCTGGGGGTTACCTGTTTCCTGGGCCGCTGGCTTGCGGCCCCTCTGCAGCACCAAGGGGGCTCTGGGGGTGCCCTGGCCGCAGGGGTCAGTGGTAGCGAGGGGGAGCGGGAGGCAGCAGCAGAGCAGCAACCCCAAGGAAAAGGGCAAGGCCCCTGCATGAGCCCAATGCGCGTCGTGTCACCTCGCCACCTCTGCTCTCTCCGTGCGGAGCCATGTCCCTTTTTGGGCAGGACGCCGCCATCTTCACCCCAGAGCAGCAAGGACGTCGCGCTCTGAGGGGTGAAATCCCGGGGGCCCCTGTGAAGTGAATCCGAGCAGCAGAGCAGAGGGATGTGTGCTTGTGCTCTGTCCTGCTGCACCGGGAGCGCAGGGCGGGGGATCTGCCCCAGCTTTAGCCCAGCAAAGGCGGCGCCGTGCCCGCTGCTGGCACAGCCGTGGCGTGTGGGGCCGCGCCGGAGCTCATGGGGCGGGACGGTGGTTCTCGTGAGCGTTATCTCAGCAGCAGATGTAAGGACAACTTGGAGTGTACCGCGGGAGCCCGAGGAGTCCTGTGGCAGCGCTGTTTGAGGGGAAAAAAGCATTGAATGACAATTGTAGATGATTACTTTTTTTTTTTTTTTCAGCCTCTGTGCAAGGCTTGCATGTTGCAGGCCATGAATATCACTGAGGGATGACCAGTAATCCCTTTCCCTTTTTCATGGCTTCTTCATTTGATGACTTTTGGCAGACATTTTTTATGTAGGCATGCAAGTTTCTGATGTTTTCTGCAATATTCTAATGATTAGTTAACACTCTCAGCAACTTTGAATGTGAAATCTCACTCTGCAGAAAGGGGAGTTGGGTCCAACAGGCACCTACAATATATCTGAGCGAATTGGAGCAGGATGTTGAAATTCTAACACCTCGTGACCCTAACGCTTTCATCTGCAGTAGCAGTGAAAGAGTTAATGCATTAGTTAAAAAGATTTTTAGTGTGGGTCTGAACTGAGGCTGACAATCCATTATTCATAACTCCTCAGAAACCTGTAGCCTAATTCTTTTTCTCTTTCTTTCGTGATTTACAGAATATTACAACAACTGTAAGCACTTTGCAGTTGGATTTTTATTGCATACTCCAAAGTGAAGAATTATGATTCGGGATTCATGATGAGCAAATGTGTTCTGGTGTTTGTACATCCTTTTCATCTTCCCTGCCCCTGCTCGGAGCAGGGAACTCCTGCGGTCCGCAGGAGCGAGGGCTCTGAGGCAGCTCTGCCGTGGCGCTCGGGCCCGTCTGGAGCAGGAGCTGTTGCCGTCGGCCCAGCACCAGCTGGCTCCGGGCACATCCCAGTGAGCAGGCGGGTGGGCTTGTGGGGCCTCTCCGCAGTGCTGGGGCGAAGGGGAAGTGCTGCAGTGGGTCCAGCGCGGGGTTTTCCCAGTTGTTCCCGCTTTGCCCTCGCACTGGACCCTGAACACCAGAGCGACCCAAGCAGTGGCGGGTGTCAGCCTCGAGTGTGGCCACCACTTGAGTTGTTTGAGGCAAAAGTCCTGCTGTCACCGGGGCACAGGCTGTAGGGAGGAACAAATTTGGGGACTGGTTGGAGACCAAAAAGCTCCTTCTCCTGCAGCAGCTGTGTGGAGTGTGCTGGCATCGTTCTGCCCCGCGCCGGTGCCTGGCAGAGCAGCTGCTCGCTGATGTTCTCGTCAGCTCATGGGAGAAAATAATTGGCAAGGAAGTGTCTGCAGTTACAATTCGGAAACACCTCCTTCCGAGGGGGTTTGCAGGCACATTTGAGGGCTGCTGTGGCAAACATGTAGTTAAGGGGTGGTCCATCGTCCAAAAAGCACTTGGGTGCCTTTGCTGCAGCTCTCCTTGGCTCTGGAAGGACGACTGCAACAAGAGATAATTTTTCATTATGGACAAGAGAATTATGAGGTACAAACGAGTGTGCACAAGAAGATTAATAAATTACTTGGTATTAGCTGCAGTGATGGGTGGATCTGCTGTGTGCTGCGTTAGCCTGGCAGGACAGACAGGATCCTGTGCAGTGTTTGTCACAGATCAGAAACACTAGCCCTTTGACAGATGCCACGTAGATCTTCATTTCCAAATTCACCCATCTGAGAAACATCTGTGTGCTTAGGCTGGCAAATCTCAAGGAATGCTCTGCCAAGCAGCCCGCTTCCGCTTTTATAGCTCCGTAATCCTCGCTTGGGACTCCTCCTCTGGAAAGAACAGAAGTGTGTGCAGCGCTCCAGGAAAGCTGCGTAGGTCCGGGAGAAGCCTGCGAGGAAAAGATTCATGGCATGATCAAAAAGCACCCAGGCCTTTTACAGACAGGGCTCAGTAGGTGCTTTAAACAGTTATAAATAACAGCAAGGAGGAGGGGAAGAGATTAAAGAGCCCAGTGCTGGGTCTGCACTAGACGCGGCACAGCGAGATGGCCCCGGCGCCTCGGCAGGGTCGCGCAGACGCATCACCCAGCACCAGAGGATGACCAGGCTGTGTAGCCCTCCCTCTGTCACGGCAAATCAGAGGGCTTCGGGGCTCAGCTTAGGCATCTGATGTTCAGAGACTGCGGGGCTTTCCCTGGAAATCCAACACAAAGTGAGCTCCCTTGCAGAATTTTCAGTGGTTTGCTGATCCCGGGTATGACACAACTGCTTTGTGAACAGCTGTTAGTAAGTGTCTGGGCCCCGGACTAGCCTGGCCTGCAGAAGTAAACACTTGCCTGAAGTACTGAAACCACGGGAAAATCCATTTATGTGTGTTAAATCCTGGTTCCAGTTAGCCCGGTTTGCTCAGCCCGGTTTGTGGCATCCCAAGGCAGGACATCCCATTGTCAAGACATTTGGAGCTCGGAGGATCTACCGGTGGGATACACGTGCCTGTAGCCCACCACACCGTCATTTGCACTGTTTGCAAATCGTTGTTTTATTATTTTGGGGAGAAATGTCTCTGCTTCTTTTGCTGATAAGTAGCGGGAAAGGTAAGGGATGGGAGAAAATGGGAGCAAAGAAACAGTGTGGGAAAGTTACACTTGCTCAGTGTGCCGCTTCGGTCCCTTCAGGCTATCCTCGAGGAAGGTCCATGCGGATACAGCACAGACGCTTTTCTCACTAGTTTTGTATCACTTTGATTCAGTTTTCTTCAGCAACATTCGTGCCGCTGAGAGGTTTGACTTGGATCCCCTCCTGCCAGATAGGCTCTCAAAAATGTCACGGGGCGTTAAGTGTCTAACACTGATTTGCTCTTAATCCATCTCTATTGTGTTTCTTCCCTACGTGCTTTCCCTTTGCTATTAAACCGCACCAAGGAACCCACTTCAGCCTTACACAGCTCCCCTCTGCGGATGACCCCGGCCGGCCAAGCAGCCCCTTAGCCGAAACTCGCTTTTCCCTGTGGCTTGGCAGAGCGGCGTTCTCGCCAGCTGCCTCTAATTTTGGCACGTAGCATTTTGGGAGCCCAGAAGAGCTGCCTGGCCCCGAAGCAGCCCCACAGCCGTGGCGCAGGCGTGCCAAGGCAGCTGTGGGACTGGGGGCGTTTGCTGTTTCCGAAGAGCGAGGGCCGCTCTCGACACCCCCATCTCCTGCAGCCGTGGGTCTCCTCCGGCTCTCAGCCGTGCTGCAGCCCCGGGAGTTGCGGGGAGGAGGGGTGGTGAGGGAGGGCACAGGTACCGCTCCCCGTGTGCCCTAGAGCAGCCCTGGGATCGTTCCCCCTGTCCCTGCTTTTCTCCCCCCCCCCCCCCCTCCGCAGCCTGGGGGTGACTCCCCTCAGTACCAGTCTCTTCCCGGGTCTGTGTGTGCCTCCACCCTTTTGGAGTCGCCAGCTCCTGTGCTAGTTATAAAACAAGGCCCATTTCCCCAGGGGATTTTGAATTTTGAGCAATTCTGGAAAGTCTTTGGATTTTCCATACAGAATCTGCAGCATTCACTAGGGGGGTTTTTTATGCTTTTGTTTTTTGTTTTATTTTGAGAGAAACCTTTGGAGAAATATTAATAGCCTAAGGGCTGCCCCAATTTTTTCCATTTGTGCAGGCAAAAGAATATTGATGGGGAGGGGCAGAGACACCCACAGCACCCTCAGGGCTAAAGATCTTTCATAGGAAATTGTTGTTTTCAGACAGATGAAAGCAGATCCCTTTTGGTTTTTGTAAGTGCATGCAAGTGGAAAAAAAAAAAAAAGTGCTGTTCAGGTGTGCTAATATTATCCCCTCGGATTCAGGCTCTGTCTTGGTGGAGCTTGCTCTCAACTCGTCTAAAAATGAGATGTTCAAGAATAGCAGAAGCGTTTTCTTTTTTAAAAGAGTATCCCCTGAAAATGGGTCTGAGCAGGTTGATGGCACAACGGGGCCTTCAGCTGCCCCAGTGGGGAGAGGCAAGGACACAGCGGGGCCCGACGCCTCTGAGGGACAGTGGCCACGTGGCTCTGGTGCCGCCGGCCCGAGCTCAGCCCAGCCAGGGCCGCGGCCCCTCGCCCACCCCCTGCCCGCAGCCTTCAGCCTGGGCTGCTTTGCCCCAGCACCGGGGGAACCTCACCTAATCCCCTGCCCACATCTGTGCATCTACTGTATGTTCTTTTTTTCCCCTCCTGCCAACAAGGAAGGCAGTGTGTTTTCTTAACATTTGAGGGCATGATTTATAAACAACCATTAATGCGCCTTTTAACCTCTTTTTTTCGTTGTTTAAATTTCAAATTTTTTGGATGCAAACTCCTTAAATCAGTTCAATATGCTCTGAAGGGCTTTGCTAGAATTTGAGTTGAATTGCTTCCAAATGGAAACACTTACAACACAAAAAAAAGCGCACGTCAGTGATTTTAATTGACTCTCCACTGTGCATGTACTCTTAAATAATTTAAGTGTTTCCAATACTTATAGATGCCTCGATTTGGCAGCAATTTGGGTATAGACATAAAAAAGGTGGAATATAGAAGTGTTATACCTAAGGCTTCACAAGGGATTCGCTCTGGATTTAATTGGGATTCCTGCAAAGCTATGCAGAACTTTGGCAATGGAACTGGAAACCAGGTGAGGTTGTGGTGAACCTGTGTGAGTTTTGGTATGACCTGAGTGGCTTTGAGGGTTTGGATGGAAACCAGGCAAAATTCACTGATTTCACCTGATCCTTCTTTTCAATTTGGGAGTTTATTTTTAGCTTGATGCACAAAACCATATCTGAGGGCTCTGGATTTCCCTGTTTGGGGGCCTTTTTGAACGAGGCAGGTCGGAAACTGGTCATTTGAGGACTGGGCTGTTCCTCCCTGGAGGACCTGCGATGTTCTCTGCTGGCTCGAGCTGCCCTGGGGTGGGTTCTGCACAAAGTCACAACAGGCTGGGGATGTACTTCTTCACTGTCCTGTGCCAGCTTGGTTGTAAACAAGAAAAGTCATCAAGAGAACAGAAAATTCACACCTAAACACTGTAAAACGGCAAGATTTGCTCTCGTGAAGTTTTACTGAAGTGAATTATTCTTAATCCATCCAATACAATATTCCACAGGTGTGATTTTTACAGTTGCAATGCTACTGCGATGAGAGAGACATGAGGTGTCTCGTGCAAAAGCTGCTTTCTCGTGCCATAAAGGTGCCCACATAGCGCTGCTGAGCGGGATAGGTGTCTGCTCTCCCCATCTGGGCTGCAGGCTGCCGCCCGTCCCTCACCTTGCCCTGTGCCCTTCCCTGGGGACGGGGGCTCTGCTGCCGCCCCCTTGTCGGTGGAGAGCCTGCGGCCGTGCCCATGGAGCTGCGGGGTGCCCAGGACTCCAAGGACCACGCTGGTGCGGGGAGAGGGTGGCAGGGCCCAGCCCACAGGGTTCGTAGGCACCCAGACAGCAGAGGATGCTCTGGGCTTGGAATAAAACCCCTCCAGATGATTGTTCAGCCAAAAACCCCCATCTAACCACTTGCTGTAATAAGCAAAGTTGGGGTTTTTTTTAAGAGCATCATGTAACATTCAAGTAATTTTGTGCAGAAATACAAATTTTGTCATAGGGCTTTATTACTATAAAATTTGTATTAAGAATTAATCTCTCATTTTAAAATACATAGAAAAACCTAATTTTTTTCACTGTATTTTTACTTGTTTTCTTCTTTTTGAATTCTTAGTAGGGGAAGAGAAACTTAGAAAAAGGAAGTGGAAGGAGGACTCTGTCTCATTTCTGTCTTTTTTTCCCTGAGGAAAGCTGGGGGGGAAATCATTCTTCTGTTGTTTGCTTGCTTTTAAAAATTAGAGAATAGCTAGGCTTGCAGCTATTTTCTCTTATTTACAGCTATTTCACTAGAGTGGAAAGGGAGAACTGTAACAGTGAGACTGGATGCATGAAAATGCAAAACATAAATGACTGCAGGAGTTTAAGCAATGTTTGGTGTTTATTTCACTCAGTAATGTTTTGTTAAAATCTCAACGTTTTCTTTCAGTAAGTTTAATGATACAATGTTTTAGCAGCAAAGAAAAAAACAAACAAACTAGTAAACCAAAGTTTCAACAACTTCTACCTGGCATCCAGAGCTGGGAGACCAAATACACCAAATGCACTGAAATAAGATAAAACTAGAATAAAGCATTTATCTGTAGTAATAACAGTAATTAAGCTTTTCTGCAGATAACCAAGGATGGGGCAAATGCTGCCTTCTGTGGAGCTTTTAAGTCCGGAGGAGGCACAGGTTTGCCTTAACACGAGCATTACTTATCGAGATCAATGCAGAAATCGGCAACAGCGAAAGCTCCAGCTAGACTGTCCAGATTGTCTCTTCTGAGGATAAAACATTTGAACGTGTAGAGACTGAGGTTTTTTCCTTCTCTTCTGCACACTAAAAATTCCTGTGTTGGATTTTAACACATGAAACTTCATAGGCTTGGCTTAATTGTTCATGTGTGAACCTCAACTGAAATAGTTTAAAACCCCACTCTTTCTCATAAGATGGGGCGTTTCCAACGTTCCTGGTCCCTGGGCTCGGCGGAGCTGCCCCGCGCGGGGTGCGAGCGCTGGACAAAAGGTCGGGTTTCAGCAGAACCGGGCCGGGGGTGTCCGGCCTCGCGTGGGGCAGCCGTGCAGCTACTGGAGCAAATATTCAAACCTGCTCTTTCCTGGTAGCTTAAGCATTTCGGTTGCATACCAGCAGGATGTGAAATGCGTCTCGCTTTTTTTTTTCTGCTTGTGTTTATTAGATATTCCTCTGACCTTTCTTATTTTCCCCAAAGAAGGAAGCTGTGGTTTAGTAGTACAAACACTGCGAGCACGCTAAAGAAATGCCAAAAACATTCAAAACACATGTATGATCCCATGTTAGTTTAGGCTCCGTTTGAAACCTGTCAGGATGCTGCTCAGGGCAGTATCTGGGCCTACGTGTAATCTTCTTGAGTTTTACTCCTGCGTGCTAAGTTTAATGAAAACCTCCTGAAGTCCTCGTGCCCTGCGCTCCGAGGCCGGGGGGACGCACCCCCGTGGGTTTCTCCTCTCGAAGCCCGGCTCCTCGCGGGTGTCAGCCGCGGACACGGGGCGGGGGTTGGTGTCGGGGCCCGGGGGGCCCGGCCGCTCCTGCCGCGGGGTGACGGGTGAGGCCTGGCGGCACATCCCAGCGCTGGGTCTGTCCGTGGGGGCCGTCCTCTTCCCCCTCTGTGCCACAACCCTCTGGGTGTCCAGGCTTTTGTTTTCACTCCGGTTTCACTCGTTTGTCAGCGCTGGAGACAGGCGCTGGCCAACCCCAGCTGCAGGTGCTGGAGTTTGCCCAAACGATGTTGCCAATTCTGTGATAATTGGCCGCATTCATGATGGCTCGTTTACTGCTATCATGAGAGCAGCTAGAGCTCTTCGATCAGAGTGCGGGCACCTGGTGTGACTGGGTAAAACTGAGGCAAGAAAGGGGCCGAGGCTCCCGCACCCCAAGTCAGGCAGCAAAGAGGGTGCTTCTGAGGGCGCAGCTCCGGCTTTGGGGTCGGCAAGGCAGCGGCTGAGCTGCTGGGGCTGCTGCTACGGGCATCCCCGGCTTCTGGGGGCTCCCAGCCCAGGGCAAGGTGCTCCCCGAGGCCGCGGGACAGGCAGGACCAGCACTGGCGGGTCGCAGCCTGTGCTGCCCACACAGAATCCCTGGAGTGAATCTGTCCCTGTGCTGAGATCGGGGTGCGAGACCTCATGGAAAGGAATTAGCCCTTCTGGTTACACCTGACACTGTAAAATAACATTAAAACTACATGGGCACGGCTAAAAGTTTTCAGTATGCCCAGAGGCACTGAATTGCTGATGGGAAGTAGATGGTCTCTGAGGATCTAACATGTGCTTGTGTATCTAGATGAGGAAGCAAAAGCAGTCAGAAGTTATTGCAGGATTTTTAAAAGCTTAAGGTGGGAAAGTTATCCACAGAGTTAAGTAGTTAGGAAGGAAATGTTACTTACAAGCTTCATTGTGAGCAAATGGAGCTCTGGGCTAGATTGCCATTTGTTACTGACAACACTGACCATGTCAGGTTTTCCTGCAATAAGAGTGGAAGCCCAAATCAGTATTAGAAGGAACCCAATAGAAAATTTTTGTGTGTGTTACTCCTTCGTTTAAAAAGTCCGATTTTATTTTGCTGTATCTGTTCCTCTGATTTTTTAAAAACCTCAGATGTGAAATCCAGATTCCAGGCCAAATTCTGCCTGTCTCGACTATTTAATATCACATTTTTTCAGTAGGCTTCTAGTATGGATAAAATAAGCAAAGTTTGGCTTCTGAAGCATGTTTACTACACAAAACCATACAATCCTCAATGGCATAGCAATTTCCCTCTCATCTCATTGCAACGCATCTCACAGTCCAGGTTTAGCATCCCACAACCAGACTGTACGTTCAGATTTCAAACAGATTCACCAGTGCCATCAGAACCCAAATGACGAGGCAGCAGAGGGCTTTGGCCCACCGTAATGGACTAAAATGTTTGTTTCTTGGATACAAAACGTGTCTGTTATTTTGACGGCACGTAAGACCCATTTCTAAAGTATGTGTCGTCTGTGTAACAGGGTACCTGCTGCACTGCGTGGAGCCAAGGCATCCTATAGCTTCTTCCATCAGTTCTCGCTAGAAGGGCCATAGCACCAGGCATGCCATGCCATAGCCAAACATACATGTACATGTATTTTCCAGACCAAAGTTCAGAACGTCACCTTCTCCTGCAGCGATCAGCTCATTGGATTTCATGGCGTGTTGGCCCAAGTTGTTCAATCTTTTCATGTCCGCAAGGAGTCGGCAAACCAAACAATCAGAAAAGCATGTGGGCAGAGCAGCTCATCCCCTGGCATGCAAACTATGCACACAGGGGGAAGATGCAGAGGAAAAAGAAAAAAGCTGGAATTTCCAGTGACTGGGAGTCATGCCTCCCAGAGCACGGCTCGCAGGATGAGCGCTCTAATGAAGCACAGAGCACGCAGCCCCACGCGCTGGGGCTCAGGCAGTAACCCCGTCCTCTTGCCCAGGCGTTGGCTGCACATCATCATCTGAGCTACATTGTCAGGGCATCCAAGGCAGAAAAAATTGGGGGGTTTGCTCCTTTTATTTCCTGTTGCTCCCTGTGACTTTGTGCATTTCCTCTCTCCCCAGCCTCAAGGTCAGAGCCTAACGAGGTCGAGGGTGGCTAAAGGGCACAGTTCAGTCAGGTTGGGGCAGCACCAGCCAAACTCGTTAAAGATGCGAACCTCTCTGCAGTCTGGCGAGGAAACTGTCGACAAACAAAGACAAACTTTCTTTCGAGCCTCAGAAGGGGATCGCAGTTGAAGCCTGCGAGTGTCCTGCAGGCGCGTGCGTGGCAGGAGGCTGTGTTTTTGCAACACACCCCCCCAGTGGGACCCCCCTGGGCCTGAGTGGCCCTGGGCAGGGTGGGAAGCAGCGGAGGGGCAGCCCACAGCTTCTGCTCTCCCAGATGCCAGTCGCGCCCTCGGTGATTTGCCTGTTCCCTGTTCCTGCCCACTGTACTGAGTAGCTTTTTCCTACAGCTTAATTGCTTTCATCCTTCCTCCCGTGCCCTGAGCTCCAAGAGCAGAGGAACAGTCTGAATTTGGCCAGGAATTAATAGATACTCAAGTATCTCTGCTCTAGCTGTTGACATGTTTCCAACCTGGAATAATTAGGAGATATCAAGCATCTTGGAAAGCAGTTGACTCCCATTAGATTTCTAGTCTGATCTCTGAGCCAAAGGAATCAGATAAGACGTGGTGATGTTGGGGAATGCTTATACAAACCAGACTCGCCCTTCTTGCATGCTGTATACATGAATGCATTACAAGCACCGATCTTCCAGTAGACATCTCAATAAGTAGCCTCCAATGTATAAAATAATTAAATCTTCTTCATCTCCCTGTTAAATCCTTCCAATGTTTTTCTCCTTTGTGCTAGTACCTCTCTTCCTGAGCTGTGGATTTCTGAGTGATCACAGTCCTTTGTGCACATGTGGCAGGATGGGCTGTACATGTGTGACTGTCTCCTCCGTGTTCCCATGTCATGGCCCTGCTCTGCCTTTGCCTCGGTGCTGGCTGACTCTGGGCAAGGGGCCAAGAGGCAGCGGTATGAGCTGTGACCCCCAGAGTCCCTGGGTGCTGGAAGACTCCAGCACTGTGCCCGGGGTGCCGTATCCGTGCTCTCTGTCAGCCTGGGAGGCGGTGGTGGTGGTGGGAGGCTGCTGAGCTGTTGCTGAGGTCATTTGCCAGGTTCTGGATGACGCGGGTGGCCAGCACACACCACAGATGCTCAGCTGCAAGAAGCCCCTTGCTTGGTTCTTGTTAGACAGTGGGACCCATTACACGCTCTTGGTACGAGGCTGGGTACTCTGAGCAGGGTGGAGGCGGGTGACGGGTTACGATTGAAGCACCCCAAGCTCGGGACAGTCTCCTTGTCCTTCCTCATGTCTGCACAGCCCAAGACACAGAAGTGCAGAAGCGGGTTCGGTCCCTCCCCTGCTCGGCTGCAGTGTACCTGGAGGCAGCCCATCATGGTTCTCACACCTTTCGGGTTGTGACAAGAAATACAAGTGCTTTGAGGTTTCTCTCTGTGTCACACATATAGGACATTTGCGTCATGTAATTAATTGTCCCCACAGTGCAAATATCCAAGAGGAAATAAATAGTTGTAAAGGTGCATAATGTCTGGGAAGCGTGCACTGCGCTCCGATCTCTGGGGAGCAGCTTGATTTCCTGAATGCATTTTGAACCTACCACTTCTGACAGATCTCAGTGTTTCTCCAAGCCGTTTGCCCATCAGTTACAGAACCCACTTCAAGCCTGAAATAAGGTTACCAATGTTTTCTAGTATTTTTTTATTAACCACCTCCACCATCTTGTAATTTAAAGCACCTGTCCATTTAAATTTTCCTTCTGACCTACTAAATAACCCTGCATGATACATACAATGAAACTAATGGCTTTTGGATGATGTTGTTGAAAACTAGCTTATGAAAAGTGAGTTGAATGAACCGCACTGCAGGAAATCCTTTTCATACCCCCTGGAAAACTGAGCTGGAACACCTTTCTGGTTCAGCGTACGGGGCTGAATTCTTAAACAGTTATCACTCACTTTGCACTTGAAAAATGAGGACTGTCTTGTGATTTCTCAGCGTTGTTGGTGTCACTGCGCAGCCCTTCCTGTGGCACTTTGTGAGAAATGCCAGAGGCTTTGCACGCCCAGGTGCGTGGCGAAACCGAGAGCACACGCCTGCTACAGACAGAGCCCTGCAAAGAGACTCTCCGCTGCCTTCTGCCTCACTTACTCTTGTTCTTACAAAAATAGAAAGCTTTGGGTTTTTCCAAGGAGTAAGGAGTAGATTTTCTTCCAGCTAGAGCAAAAGCAGCTCTGGCCTCTTACTCCAATTACCGCTTCAGTACCTGTGAATCTTAAAGCACAAGTCTGGCAGGTTGACGACGAGAAGGGTGCAGGCGCGCGGGGCGCCGCGTGAAGTGGCACGTGGTTGTGGTGCTCCAGGTGTTTTCAGAGGAGGGTTCCGGGGGCTCCTGAAGCTGGGAATGTCAGCGCCAGCACGGACCGTGGGGGAGATGTAATTACAGACCCGGCCACGAGCCGCTGCACGGGGCGCGCAGGGAGCACGGGCAGGCCCGAGTGGCTGGCGGGGCGTGGGGCAGGGGCGGCTCAGGCCTGGCTGCCCACAGCAGGCAGGGGTGCCCGTGCTGGCGGGGGGGAGCCCCGCGGCTTCTCACGGCGCTCTGCTGCGCGGGGCGGCTGCGCCAGCCCTGGCCGAGAGCTTTGCGGGCTCGTGCTCTTGCGGGCGTCGCGGCGCAGGGGACGGAAGCCCTGGAACCGTCCCTTCCCAGGAGCCGCTGGGTATTGCCGGCAGGTACACGTGCGCATGCTGCTGCGATGGCTCCCCGGGTGCAGCGTGACCCAGAGCTGCCGCAGGGACAAGTGGCGACAGTCCCACTGGTGACCAACTGACGGGGCGGAGGGGAACGGCAGCGTACAAATAAACTGTTACTAGCCCAGGGCCACGCGGGCTTTTCGTGGCTCTCAGGCAGCCGCTCTCTTGCGGCTTCCCTGCGGCAGCAGCTCCAGAGGGTGGGAACCCGCAGCCTGTCCCTCCCCAGCGGGAGCTGCCACGGGTGCTGCATCGGTGGCACTTGCAGGGCGGTCGGGCGCGACGCGGAGCGCTGGCTCTCGGCCATGGGCGCAAGGACCAGCACGAGAAGGGGCTTGTTCACAGAATGGTCTCTTCATTTTCTGTCACTGGGCATCGGTTGTAACAGCTGTTAGAAATAAGCAATGACAGAAGTGGGGTTTTTGCAAAAGATTTTTAAAACTAATTTCATTATGGAAAGTGTCAGTTCTGATTGGATTTTTACAATTTCCTTTAGAAAAAAGTTCTGAAACTTTTGATGTTGTGGCATTTGGACTTAAAACGTCGTCTTAATTCATAATTTAGTGTGAGAAAAAACAATGAGTTTATGCTGAAATTACCCTAGTGAAGATTTTCTTCTTTTTGAATTGAAAAAAAATATTTTGACTGAATTCTAGCTGATTCTAAGTGCTATCCAGGGCCTTTGCTATAAACCAGTCTAAAATAGATTAAGACCTCACAGGCAAGTCATATAGATCAGATGTAAACAAACTCTCTTAATTTATACATCTTTAGAGAAACTTTCACAGGGGGATTTCTCATTTATTCATGTTTTTCATAGGGAAAATTGGACACAGGGAGAAGTAGAGATTTGATTTCTTCCGATCCCGAGGAGTTTTGCTTGGACAG
The DNA here is from genome assembly GCF_031877795.1 of Strix aluco. Taxonomy (NCBI): domain Eukaryota; kingdom Metazoa; phylum Chordata; class Aves; order Strigiformes; family Strigidae; genus Strix; species Strix aluco. The sequence continues at coordinate 16,033,738 of NC_133950.1, forward strand.
GGAACCACGCTGTATGCATTTCAGTGAATTGGCTGCACCACATTTCATTTAATTTTCTCATTTGGCCACTTGACTTTGCCTCCAGCCCCCTGGCAGCGGGAGCGAGGGACCTCCGGCGCCTGGGCGATGCCTCCCTGCGCCTCCACGGGGGAAGCGGGAATCCCGCGGGCACAGCGTGGGGCAAACCCAGCGCCTGGCCAGGTGCGGGCCAGCATGCTGCTCACACCACGGGAAAAGCTGCTCTGGTCACACCCAGCCGTGGTTTTGAGCCTTCGGCCGTGCGGAAAGGCGCAGGGGCTGTGCCTGCAGCCTCTCGCCCGCCCCACCACTGCGTGCCACCCGCTGGCCAGCCTCAGGTCACTTTGGGGTCAGGGGATGCCAGTCCCTGATTTCTCGGGCGAGTCATGTCCTGTGGACTTGCAGAGACAGCAGCTGGGTAACATGTGTCGGCTGCCCGCAGCGGAGCCCTGTGATGACTTTGTCCATGCAGATAACATCCGTTACCCCTGGGTCAGCCCTCCGCCAGCTCAGGGATGGTCCCTTCTGATGCCACCAGAAGGGCTGTGGCAGCTGGGATGGGAAGATTACCAGTCATTCGAGACGAGGGAGGCCCTGGAGCCTGGGGTTTGGTTATATATTTAGAAGCTATTCTTAGTAACGGTGTAGGATAACACTACCCATAGTTAGTTACAGATTGAGGTTATGTGGTGCTCTGTGGTGTTGTCTGGGGATCATTAGTGACATCCACTTTTGAATTAAATGCAGCATGAAATAAAAATAAATAAGCCAAGACGTTAAGGTGACCATACACAGTGCACCGTGCAGGAAAACAGCTAGAAAGAGGAATGCCTGGAGGAAAAACAGTAATCATGAAAGCACAGAGACGGTCCCAAATAGACACCTCACACAAGTTGTCACAAGCAAATTCACGTGCTCAACGAGAGCCCAAGGGCCGTAAGGAACACCCTGATCGATGCTGGATAACATTTGATGGGTTTTTCCCTGTTTAAGCAAGGTCTGTGAATCTCTGACGGCTCCAGCACCAGCCTTCAGGCCTGCCACAGGCCCCCTATCTCGCCGTGACGCTGCCCCGCGGGGCCATAACATGGCCCCCGACCCCCTGCCATTTGGGAGCCGAGGACAGGGACAGGCGCAGTGTCCCCCAGGGCCGCGCCCCGGCCGGAGGAGCGCGGGTTTCCCTGCTGTGGTCCCAAGAGAAGCCTGCTGGGGTTTGACAGAGCATCCTGTGCTCAGGCAGTGCCCAACGCCAGAGGTGCCTGGCAGACGCCTGCACCCACGACCGAGGTCGTGAAAGCAGGGAGCTTCTGGTTTTTCAGGGAAAGCCACCTTTCCTGAGGGCCGGTCAGGCGTCGTTAGCTACATCCTGGCAAGGGCTTGCCACAGGCCTCTGAGATTTGTCATAGTGAGTAAGAAAAAGATAGTTCAAGAGTTAGGTAATGATGTGCGCTGAGAATTGGAGACTGCGGAGATAAAAGGCAACTAGTAGCAAAGCAAAAAGACTGACACCACTTAAAAGGGCAGGAGAAGTAAAATGGCTAGACACATCATAGCCTTAATAGGAACCACATGAGAGATGTTGATCAGAGAATGCTGGCAAACAGATGAGGTCTCTGAAAAAAAGAAAAAAAAAGGAGGAAACAGAAAACAAGATGGAAAGATAAAATTTCAAAGCAAGCCCTAAATGGGTAGCAGTTCCAGCTAATAGGAAGACCTGTAGTGATTTTGCCAAGTAGGACACAGAGAAGCTGATGATCATTAACATCTTGATAAATTTATTATCAGACAATTCGGTCCTGTCAATGTCAATTCCTTCCAAGAGACTAGAGGTGGTTTTGTAACGTGAGTAAAAGTAAGCGAATCCCTAAAACAACCAATCCCCATTGTTTACATCTTCATATACTAAACATTTGGGAGTTAACAGTACGACAGGCACGAGAGCAACCACCACCAGAGCCGGGGCCCGCAGCCGTTTTGCCTTCATCTTCTCCCAGCATCTCCCATCTCCCCCCACGCGATCGCCCACCAGCTCCTGGGGAGTAACAGAGCAAGTCCCTGCGCCGGGCCGCAGCTTCCCACCTGCTGCAGTTTCTAGGAAAAGCTCTTTCTACCACCCACCCTGTGCAAAGGGAGGAAGGCAGAGAGGCTCCAGCAGCAGCGAGCTGGAGGCGCTGCCGCGGCCCCTGCACCGCTGCAGGGAGATGCTGGCAGGGCCTGGGGGGCAGGTTCCAGCTGGGGGGATGCGACGGGTGTGCGCACGCCGCTGCTGGCAGCGCAAAACTTCATCTCTGCAGACCTGGCTCTGCAGGAGGGGAGCCTCTCTCTACGCACAGGGCCACCGAGCCCTACGGAGAGAAGGAACTCTGAATTTCAACAGTCCTGTCTGCTCCTGCCACCACCTGGAGAGCTGCTCTTGCATTTCCCCCATCGCTTTCTGAAGGATTCGCAGGCTCTAAAGCCATGCTGAAGTTGTTCACGGGGAGTCGCTAGCTTGCAATTCGCTGCCAGTAAGGCACAAAAAAAGCACAGAAATTCCAGCGAGAGCTGAGGAGTTGGCTGCTGCACAGGAGGCACGCCTGCTACGCTGTGCTCTGCACACAGGCTACGTCACGGCAAAGGCAGCGCTCCGGGGAGGATTCATGCGCTTGCTTTATGGAGCATGATATACCTTGATTTTTTTTTAAAGTTAATTATTCATGCCTCACACCATGTTTTGCAGTGAGGCTCTGCCACATTCTAAAACTAAAAATAATCTTCTTACATTTTTAATCAGGCTTTGTTATGAATGGCAGATGCTTGAAACCGAAGCGAAAATCATCATCAGTTGTATTTATTGGCTAAATTCCTGCTACGCTCAAAGCTTGAGAAAAATCAAACACACTTGACAGCTGGTAGTATGAAAGGAGAGGATAAATCTTACCCTGACAACATGCACCATATTTACCATGAGCTGTTAAACTCAAAGAAGCATCAGCCTTCACCCAGAATACCAATACGGCTCTAGCGGGGCCCTTAAGTCACTGTGCCGTTATCGGGGGGAGGAGGGGTTCGCTCTGCGGGTGCTGGGCTGTGCCCACGGCCCTTGCTGGCGCGGTGCCGCCCCGTCCGGCTGCTGCGGTGCAGGAGTGCGGCTGCACCCGCCGGGACGGGCAAGGGCCCGAGTCTCGGCCTCTGACTCCCTGGCAGAGCTGCGGCTGCCACTGGGCACCGTGCAGCCGTGCCTGCTCCCCAGCCAGGCCGGCACCCCGCGCTCTTGGTGTCGGAGCCCTGGAGAGCTCCTCAGCTTCTCGGCTCCTCGTTTTGCAGCAAGCTGCTCTCCTCGTCTAGATAAATGCCCAATAAACACGACCGCTTAGGTGGCTTCGAGACCAGAGGCATGTTGCCATGCTGGCCCCAGCAGCTTCCCGGCCGCAGAGCGGGGGCCGCAGCGGCTGAGCCGCGGGGCCGGGAGGCGAGGGCAGCGGGGCCGTGCCCGGGACAGCTGCAGCCCAACGGTGTCGTGGGGCCGGGGACGCTGCAGCCCTTCTGTAAACACGGGGTGATCGATATCTCTTCAATCAGGGCAGCAAGATGATTTCCCAGTAATTTAAGTACAGAAAGATAAAGTTTCAGCTAACTTGTTAACCTGATTGGTGAGCACTAACTCCAGTGTCACATTTCACCCCCAAATAATTGGGGAATTATGATTCGCATTCATTCCCTCTTCACCTGCGGGTCAGAGGTCCGCTGCATGTCCTACAGCATTTGAACAGCTGGTTTGAGGTAACGGTAACGCGTCGCGTCCGTGGGAGTCGCTTGGGTAGGTTACATCACAGCGAGCGAACCTTGCGGGCGACCCCTCCCATCCCACCTAGAGAGCGCCGCGTAGCCTCTGTGTTTGTTTCTTATCACAACTAGTTATGCGACTCTATAAAACATTTGCTAACTTTCTGTTGATGCATATTTTATGGGCTTGTGTTGGTCGAATACTGTGAAATACATTCCTAAAAAGAACACTGAATAAAAAAAATATGTCTGAAATAGAAATGCATGAGTTACAGAAAAATCCTGGTTTACTACCAGAGGTTTGTAGGTTATTATTTGGGTCTGTTTTCACTTGATTTCACACTATGAAGATTTATTAGGTTACAATTAAATATTGGGGTAAAACAATTCTGCAAATCAGTGATGTACTGTGTTTATAACATGATGCTCTCTATCTATAGCAATTAGTATGTTACAATTTAAGTATTATATTTAGCTTTCTACTGAACATAATCAAACCCAAATTCCAGCACCTTTCACAAAATAAAATCTGTCTACAAAGGGTGGTAGAAGTGGCTAACCTTATCTAATTCAAAAAGGAGCTACAACTTTACACTAAGAAGAAACAACCCCAGCTTTTCAAAGTAGAAAACATTTAATTTACCCAAGCATTAGTGCTGCTGAGCTTCAGGTAGGGTGAGAAGAGGCAGTGCCGCCGAGAACCGGGGAAAGGGCGTAACCGAAGGGCGTTATTGAGGGAGGGGCAGCGTGCCCCGGGAGCTGCGCGGGCCGGGGGTGAGCTGCGGTCGGAGGACGCTGTGGCACGTCCAGCGGGGCGGGGGGCCGGTGCAGCAGCTTTCGGCTCGGGCATTGACGTTTATGGGTTAACAAAGGAAACTGGTCTCTACGGTGACCAGCAGCACCCTTCTGCCCAAGCTCGCTTTCCTCTGGGTCAGGCCCTTTGTGTCTTTGTCTTATGAATTCCCCCACCACGTTAATTCTGACCCCCCATTTCTTTCCCTCCACGCTGGCACAGTGCAGAGGGAGTGACCCCTCCCTGCGCCGCCGTGACCGCCTGCTCTGTCAGCTCCCGTGGCCGCGGGGAGGGCCGGGGCTCCCGGGCTGGAGTCAGGCGGGTTGTGGAGCCGTGGCAGGACACGTTATCGACTGCTCCCAGAAAATCACTAGGAGAAGTTATCCAAAAACTCTGGCAGCTTTCTGAAGCCAGCGGTTTTCTGACATCTTTGTCTTCTATACATACGTATTTCCCGCGTTACTCGCTTTGCTTCTCAATCATATCTGAGCCTCCGCAATTACCAACATGTTTTGCCAGGGTTTTCTGCCCAGGTGACTCACTTTTCTTTGTGAGGGGCAGCACAGAAATAATTTTAAAGCCTGCATTTTAACTAAGCTTTTGCTTTTACTCCCTTTGGGGTATAGGTGAAGAGTCGCATGAGTTAGATTGACCCTAATTAAACATCAATATGGGCTAAGGTGGGCTTTCTCCTGATCTTGCAGCTTCTGCTCGGAGGCAGTAACGTCATGCCTGACCCCTGACCGTTCCCTGTCCCTGCTGCTCTTCCCCTCCAGACCCGCGTAGCTCGAGGCTGTGGCTGGAAAAGGCAGAGGAAGGTCTCTCTGGGCAGCGTCCAAAAGATGCCGCCCTGGTTGCTACTACAACGCTGGGGGTGCAGAAATAAACAGCCTGTGCTGGGAACGGGCTTTTGCCGGGTGAAGGGGGATTAGATCGGCAGAGAGAAAAACTGTATTTTCAGACTTCAAAGCACTTTTTGCCAGTTAGGAAGCCTATTAAAACCAGCGGCTCTGAAGCACCGAAGAGGGTTTGCGGCGAGCGCTCTGCCTGCGGGTTCCGTGGGGACACCAGCCGTCTGCAGCACCCGGTCCACGTGGGCTGGGTGGGCCTGGAGGAGCCGTGTCTCCCTGCCAGTCTCCTTTTGTTTGCAGAGTGGCGCTTTACACAGAGCCATAGCGTAGACAATGTGTAAACTGTTGGGAAAGAAGAAAATGATTTTGGGTTGAGCGCTTTGTCTGAACTTTGTCCTTTTCTCAAGCAAAAGAAAATATTATTTCACCCTTTAAAGAGCCACACATAATAAGAGGCAAAATGTCAAGACCAATGTTGATATAAACCCCCAAGGAAAACAAACATCTATGTGGCTTCTCCAAAAGGTCTCACTTCCTCACCCCTCTCCCCTAGTTTAAACAGATTTAGTAACTGAGGGGGAAGGGGGGGGGAGGGAGGGTGTCTCCTCCCCACGCTGCTGAATGTCCCCTGCACGGACCCGGTTCTGCAGCGTCCCTGGCGTAAGGGCCCAGCCCTGCCTGCAGCACCCGGCACGGTGCGTGTCTGGGGTGGCAAAGCCCCCGTCGCTCCTGAGAAGAGCTGGGTGCGCGAGGCAGAGGGGCGCAGGGAGCGGGACAAAGCCACAGACCCATTCTAGCACCCAGAGCAACGCCGGCCACGCACAGAAAGCGTCCGGTGCTGCGCGGAGGAGCAGTGCCGCGGGGTGCGGTGCTCATGGGGCGCTGCCGGGGGGGACGGGAGGCCTCGCCCGAGCAGGTGGGCACGCTGAGATCACCAGGCTGTCACCTGTTGGGATCTGTTGGCTCTTCCAGAGGGTTACGTGGGGTTCGAGCTGCTGGCAATCGGCACTGAGGACTAAGAATTTGCTTGTACGTAGAGTCGTCCTGTTGTCGTAGTCTCCTTCGTATGAGGTGCAGTGAGGTCGGGGACAGCTCAGAAGGTGCACAGCGCTTTTACGGAGCAAACTGCCCTTCTGCTCCCACCATGTATCTTCACGGATCCTGCTGGTCTCGTCTCTCCCCTCGAGCTCTGCACTCCTCAGCATCATGGTGCTGCAAAGGGCCTAATTCTAAGTGACATTTGTTCCATTGCTGGGGACAGGTTCAAGCTGTTCCAAAGCCATTCAGCACTTAGCCTGAACTATGAAATTCCCAGTGACAATGCTGTTACCAGAAAGCACAGACACAGTAATTCCCACCCACAGCAGCAATAACTGTCACACAGTGCCACACAAAGTACAGAAATTAATAATTAAAAGCCTTGAACAGGCTTTGGAAGAGCTGTGTTATGTGCATCAGAAACAGGATAAATCACAAGCAATTCAGAAGTATATTCCCAGGTTCACTCATAACCATCATGGTATTTGGAGTCCCTTTGGGAGCAATAAACGACAGAGAGTCCGTATTATAAAAATAAACATGAACTTAAGTGGCAAGGATTCATTTAAACCAAAAGGGAAAAGACTTTACCACTTACACTATCAGTTTAACATAAGTAGAGCAAGTTTTACCTTGCCCAGTGCTAGGAGGAGGGGACCACCATGGAGGGAAGTGGTTGACAATGACGGCTTCTCCTTGAAGCTGTTTGCCCCAGTAACAGCTATGGGTTTTCTAACTAAATTATGCAAAATATGAGCCCTCAAAGTGCTGTTCTGAAGTGAAAATAAAAAGCAAAAAGCAGCTGTTGGTGATCCCCCTGCACTTATATTCTGTCTTTTCTTTAATGAGGGTCTATGACCCCCCTATATACAATGTTGGGGTTTTGTCATAGGTGGCAGGGGGTTCAATATTGCCTTTAAAGTCCCAGCTCCAGGAGCCCTCGGGCTATGTGGGGCTCCTCGTTCTTGCTTTAAAATGTGAGATTCTGATCCTCGTGCTCACAGCTAAGAGCTGACAGCGTGACTTGTGGTACTCTGAGAGCAGGAAGCGAACTCAACCATTATTTATTGATCCTAATGGCTTTAAGCCACCTGAGGGGATTTTAAGAGCCTGATTTTGAAGCTTTTTTCTGAATAAGGATTTCAGCATTTTGTCCCAAAATGCTTGTTCAGGTTTAAATGATGACAGGCTTTTCCAATCTGACGTTCTTTTTTTTTCCTTTGGTAAAAACAAGCTTAGAACATCCTGCAGCACAGACCAACAAAATACCGATAAGGGAACAGTCCCCTGAGACCCGGTGTGGAATGCTGTCACCCCTCTGATCGCTTCGTGCTGGGAGGGGACAGGCTTGGCTCAGCGCTTGATTCTTAGCAGAATGGAGAGGGGACTGGGAAGAGCCAAGAGGCAGACAGAGCGCCAGCGCTCTTGACAGCAGACCTGCATCACAGCCCGGGAAAGTTACCCGGAGGCTTGAGCTAACGAGCCTTTCCCTGGCAGAGCACCCCGTGACTTCACCCCATCCCCGCGTTCGGTGGGAACTCTGCCTGGGTGAGGGCTACCAGGTTTGGCCTCATACACACTCGGAGCTATTTCTGCCCACAAACTCCGCCTTTTCTCAGATCTTAACTGCATCTCGCCTCTGATGTCGGCTCCTCCTTACGGGCTCCGTTTCAATTAGCTCCCTAAATAAATACAATTCTGATGTGTGGTCTCATGGTGGGTTATTGAACTGGCTCCAAAATGCTTTTCACCAAGAAGCAGCTAACTTTCCACTGGGTTATCGTACCCTGTAATTCACTTCACACTTCTGATGTAAAAGCCCCGCGGGGTAAACATACGCAAGCACTTGTCTTTTGCTTGATAGCAGTTTTTTCCTAATCTCTTGAAGAATTAACCTTAAAATTATTATTGATGGAAGACAGAGCATGTCTGGTATGTGCAGCACAGCTCTGCAACCATGTGCAATCTGCTGTAATATCAGTAGATGGAGCTAAGGGAGAAAAGAAAGATTTGAGTGTGTGAGTGTTTCTCCCACGATGCAGGTTTAGCTCTTGATTTGACCCGATTAGGAAAGAATCTCTCATTTAGTTCCTGATGCTTTGAAAGTGATATAGGGAATAGTTATGCGTAGCTCTGCCAGCACAATGCCCAGTGGAAAACAGTGACTTTTGGAAAAGTAAAGACCTGGAGGGACGAAGTATAGTGGGGAAGGAAGAGAGGATAGTTGTATAATTGTTCTGGGAAGCGAGAGGTGAGGAGAGTCATGTGTGAGGGTGGCAGTGGGGTTCTGAGCACTGAAATACCCATTCCTCTTCAGTGAGCCCTGGAAAGTTACTCGGCTGGGCATTGATTATCCTCGGTGTCTCGGAGGATGCACTCGTGATGTGACGAGCCTGGGAAGCAGGTTCAGGGAGTAGGTGCAGCATCGGCACCATCACCCACCGTCACTGAGCTTCCCCGGAGAAGCTCTGTCGTCTCGCCAGCAATAGCCAGAGCTGCATGGAAGGTGAAATCCATCCTCTGTAGCGGCCTTGCACAAGCTTCCTACAGGGACCTCCAGTCTGAACAAACCGGGGTTGGTGGACGGTTACACGCCGTTATCTGGCTTCACAGGGCTGCAGCGTGCCAGCAGCGGGCTCGGCAAGCCCCGGGGCAACCGGCTTCGGGCCTGGGCATGGAGCTGAAAGCTCTTGGTGCCACTTGCGTCAGTAAACGTGCTCACACGTCAACTCACCCTCCGAAGTCAGCCATCGTTTGTGTCATGTTTTGTGATGTCTGATAGTCTTTTCCAAGCCCGTGACGGTGATTTTATCTGACTGTGCCTTCTGCACAGCGCTGTTGTTTTGGCATATTGACTGTATGAACACACGGGACAGGAGCCCAGGGGGAGCCTGATACTGTGTGCAAGGTGCAATACGGAGAACGCAGGGACTGAAAAGCAGAAGTGTGACTGAGCTCCTGGAATTGTGAAGCCTTTTCTTTTGCTTCTTTCTGCTACAGTATAACAGCAGTAGTCTGTGAGGAGAAAGGATTGTAATTGCTAGAAAAACAGAGGAAATTTGCTTCCTGCACACTGAGCAAACTGTACATCAGTACCTGTAACACCAGAACAAAAGGTCACATCCACGCTGACAATCAGCCCACTTGGTTAAGAAAGATGTTGGACAGTAATGTTTTGCCCAAGGCATATTCTAGAATATGTGCTATTTTGCTTACACCAAACCATCTCCATGTTTGTGGAAGAAAAACTTTACTTACCAGGAGAAATGGAAAACCTGTAGAAAAAACCTCAAGCGCTCACAAAAGTCTCTGGTTTTGGCACAGGATAGTTACTAAATGAATTGATGGTTTCACAGAGCTCTGCTGCTCAGGCCCAGCTGCCCCTGGCTGGGGAGGCAGTGCTGGTCCCCCCCAGCCCAGGGCTGCGCTGCCTGCCCTGCCTGCAGCGCTGCCTGCCCTGCCTGCCCGGCTGAGCCGACCCCAGGCAGCTCACGCAGGTTCAGGCACCACTGCTGGAGCTGAAATAGTGAAGGACAGAGGAGATAGTACTGAACCCTCCCTGCAATTCAGAGAAACTGAGAGTGTTTCTTTGTGTGATCGCTTCAATTATTTTTAGCTCTTTCTGAACGTTGCTCTATGCAGATGCTGTTTATTTTGGAAGCTGCTGCATTCTCGTGGTCAGCAAACACATCTCTGCGTGTTCGCGAGTTCTCCTGAACGCCCCGAAAGGTGACGGAGAGAGGCACGATGTGATTCAGTGCCCTTCTTTCTGTTTCTGCATTTGTTTCACTGTCAGCATCTGAAGTTTAAAACCTTACGGGAATACTTTGTGTGGAAAGAACAGAGAAAGAAAAGCAGCTTAACATTATTCCAAGCTTCCTCTGCTATTTCTTACCTGTCCTCCTCCCTTCCCGAGAGTGCATGGGGCGTGCCAAGGGCAGCGTCCCTCCGCGGGCGGGAGGCTGGCGGGCGGCGGGCGCCTCTTCATCCTCCCACAACACGCTTTTACACCTTCAGTATCGGCCAGTGGCACCCCCAGATCCGAGAGGTGGCTCAGAGGTGGTGAGGGGGGACAGAGTGCGCAATCTGCACGGCTTCAGGAACTGTTGAAGCAGGACTGGGGGGGGTGCAGGCGGGGGGTGCAGGTGTGCTCTCTCCTCGCGGGGTCCCTGGGAAGCGCTGCCTGGGCCTCGCTCTCCTCGGCGCCTCCGCTCCTCCTGCTGAGACCATCGCAGGGACGGAAATGAATAAGTAAGATCTTTCCATGCAAGCAGGTAAAAATTCTGAAGATATTCTCTTTCTCTAAAAGTATTGAGAAGGCAAATAAAAAGAGTAGAAGAGGGTGATTTTAAAAAGCCCTCTAAAACTCCAGCCTTTTTTACAGTCTGTTACTGCAAACAAATGATGCCTGTAGTGCTCAAATATACATCAGTCAGTGCAACTGGCAAACAAACCGATGCTTTACAGTTGTAATTATCCAAATGTTCTACACTTAGCATATAAATATTAAATCCTCATAAATAATGTTGTCGGGTCTATTTGATTTCAAGTGTATTGTATTATTGTTAAATGAAACAAACACTATATTTAAATTTATTCCACTTGCAGTTCCATTGTTCAGCTTTATTTTGATTTCTTTTAAAAGACAAAGAGAAAAGCACATCCATCCTATACAGCAGGCTACAGCCAAAACAAATGCACATCAAATAAGTTTATTTAAACAGACATGCTCATAAAATGTTAACAAGACACCAAATAATTACAGGAAAAGGCTAAAGTCCAACTCTGTATGGAGTCCAAAGGACTGACTTGTATTTAAGACAGAGATCAAATAAAATATGCATTGACGGTATAACACCAAGTCTTCTATCATCAGTGATGCATCCATTTTTTCAAGGCCAATAAACTTTAATGTGCTAGTGGAGTTGTATCCAAATCACATAAAATGCCCTGCCATAGAACATGCAGAATAGACTGAAATGGGGTTTATAGTTCAAAATATTATTCTATTATGGTTTTTTTTCTTCCCACCTCCATTTTGACATGGGGGGGACGTTGCTTACTACATTATGGTGCTTTAAACATTAGTGTGTCTACTACAGTGAAAACCTCATCCTTATTATTTGCAAACTAATTATCTTCATTTACCTCAGTCAGCCCTGGGTTGTGCCGACTGCTTCAGGTCCCGTGCGGGTTTCTCAGCTCTTTGTCCCTCGATGCCGCGGTGAGGGTCCCCAGTACAGACAGGGAGAGGGCTGGGGGCTGAGGAGCGGGTTGCTGCGGGGTTTAGGCTGGCTGTGACACCCCTCGCCCCTGAGCACTGGTACTGCCGGGTAGTGCCGGTTCCTTCCACTGGTTTCTTGGGTGTAGGGTGCCCTGAGCTTAGCTTGGGGGAAGCTTAAGGGCCACAGAGCTTCTGTGCACTTGCGGTCTCTGGGCTCTAAATAAATGGCTTCCTCTCTCTTTTATTTCCATCTCCTATTTGTGGAAGGGGTTAGACCTCTCCTCCCTTGGTAGAGTCTCCTCAGCTCTGCCCAAGGTGGGTGCGTCCGGAGCCAGGCAGAGCAGCCTGGGCCCTGAGCCGGCATGGGAGGGAGAGGGCCCGGGGGCTCCCGGCCTGCAGGGACACGGGGTGACAGAGGATGGATGGGGACAGGACACAGGGTGCCTGAGGCTGGATGGGGACGGGGTCCCTGCTGAAGCCGGGAGTGCTCTGCTCTGCGTGGGCCGAGGCTGCCCCGGGAGCGCGGGTTGGCTCCAGCTCTGCAGTCGGGGTGTCTGGCTCCTCTCTCGATCCGTCCCGAAGCCGCAGGGGGTGCTCAGGGGGTAACAGTCTGGCTTCCCCCTGCGCAGAGGCACGTCCCAAGCAATGCTTTACCGCTCAGGTTAAGAAAGGTCTTTCTTCTGACTGCAAAGAAAAACTTACAAATGTGAGCAGAAGGTACCCTCAATTTTTATTCCTAGTGGCTAAAGTAAAGGATAGTTTACGATCCCGTGCTTTTAAACTGCTCTGATTATATTTTTAAAGCTAAATGATGGATTTTGGACATCTTGGCTTAGTGATACTGAAATCACCTGCCCTTCGTTGACTATTTTATTATTATTATTTAAATAAAGGACGCCAGCGTTCTTGTCTCCACCTGCTGGAGACCTACAGGTCCCGGCTGCCTCATGCTAGGGAAATTCGATTACCATTTTAATTTTCATTCCAAATTACGGATCTGATAGATATTATTTGCATGTAGTAGTGTATTCTAGGTGTATTGGGGTTGTAGGATGGTGACCAGAATGTCTGTGTTGGCAGATGCTCCTTTTTAAGTATTTCACTGTAATGAAACCAAGGCTGAAATTCAGCCTTTTTTTTTTTTTTTTTAAGATGCCTTTATGATTCTATATCATTTTAGAATATATAAATAAGCTTTAAATTGTTTTCCCTGGGCACTGACAGGATTAGAACAGCAGTTTCAGAGGTGAAAGGCCTGTAATTAATACAGCATGCCAATCAAATCCCATCAGAGAAACACATTTCATTAATATTTGTTTTTTTACTGTTAAGCCACGTTATAAACATTTTAGCAGTTCACATCTGTCTCTCATAGAACAATTGTAATTGAAATTAAAATGCTATTTTTTCCAAGGTAATTATATTTTAGAAGCATACATTCTTGCTGGTGGACATAGGATGTTTTCAGCTGTGTCTCTCAGAGGGCTGAAAACTCTGTTTAGACACTGATAACAACTGCTTTGTAGATCCTTCACCTGCTGAAAAGAAACAAAATGTTACCCTGAAAATCCCTCCTCATCTTTACCATGTTTTGCCCTTCATACATCCTGTTACCTGCCTCTTCCCAGTGTTTAAATTGAGGTCGTTTCAGCCCATCTTTGTCCTGCCCTCCCCTGCCTCTTCGCACAGCGCCCAGCCCTCGGCAGAGGAGCCGCGGGGTCCCGGGGCCACCACATCTGTCCTGGGCCACCACATCTGTCCTGGGCCGAGGGATCCGGGGATACCTGAACTAACAGCAGCAGCCTGGGCGAGCAGTGGCTGCTCTGGCCACCAAGACACTGTAGGACTTCACAGCAAAATGTTAACGTTGTGCAATGTTTCTGTATCTTTGGCAAACTGAGCTTGAAAATTCAAAATCTGGCGGGCTTCACAACTGTCTTTTCCCGTTTTAACAGCACCATTTTAATATCTTACCAGTAACTCCATATCTCTTATTAATATCTTGGTTTAATATATTTTACTAATTAGCCACACTTTTGTTAGCATCTTTGATCGTGACTCCTCCTTCCCCCACAAAGGCAGGGAAGAGAATCTCTGGCATAAAAGGTATCAGAAACAAAATTTTAAAAACGCTGCCGGGTGCAGGGTGGTGGCTCGGGATCAGCAATCGAGGCTTCGCGCTTTGCTGGAGCGCTGCTGCGGGATTGCTCCGCGGGACAGAGGGAGCCCGGGTGGGTACGACCCCCGGTCCTGTCACTGCACCGACTTTCACAGCTGAGGAAAACGGGACGTGGGAGCCCTTTAACGTGCTGTATTGGCCTCCTGAGTAATCTTATAACCTGTCATATAAAAACCGGTGTAACAACACATCAACATACTCGCTCTTCCCCCGCTTTTATGAGCAATGGGTTTATTCCTCGACACTAGTAAAAATTAAGACCCGGGCGCTCGTGCGCTGTTGGTGTTTGAGCCGGGGTGTCCGTCCCGGCAGCTCCGGGGTCCCGCACCGGGGGGGTTCCGCACCGCCGCGCGGGGGGCGAGCGGGCCCGGCTCCGTCCCGCCTGGATTCCCCCGCGGGGCTCCGCCGCGCTCCGCGCAGCGCTGAGCGGTGCGGGGGGGTCCGGCCCGTTCCGGGGGCGCTCTCGGGTGCGACCCCCTCGCGCTGCTGCACCCACCACCAGAAACGCGATTATCGGTTCGTTTAGATGAGGGGCTTTTCGAGGTTGGGGTGGTGGTGGTGGTGTGTGATTTGTTTTTTAAATCGGGCTTAAACAACGCTGCGGCTTGACAAGGGTTTGACTCGGGCTCAGCGCGGACGCGTGACTGAACAAATCGGAATTTACTCTCTGGAACTCGCTGCTTCGGAAGTGGATCAGCATCTGGGGGGGCGGGGGGGGGGGGATGCTACCCCCAAGCTTTCAGGTGACCGAGACTGCAACCGAATGCGTTCACGTCTGCCGGGACCCCACTGCAAATCCGACTCCGTTGTTCCGCACCCGCCGGTCCCGTTCCCGGTTCACAGCCCCCCTGTCCCGGGAGGGAACCGCGCTCCGGGGCTGGGCCGGGGCGCGGGGGGGGGGAACACAAGCCGGCCGCACTCGGGAGCACCTTTCCCCGTGCTTTATGCAAATACTGAACTTCAGAAACACCCCGGGAATCTACGGGAAGAGCAAAGCCGACGCTCGGGCTGGAAGCTCCAGCCCCGGCTCTTCTCCCGGTTTCCACACGCGGAGCTGCGAGGCACCAAACCGTGCAACTGAGGCAAAAGCGGGCACCGCAACCCCCCGCGAAAGCGGTGCGGATCCGGACCCAAACCGAAACCGCCAAAATAATTAGAGGAGCAAATCTGTCGTGCGGGGAGGGGTGTCAGCTCGGCCCCTCCGTCACTGTCGTGCCGAGCCTGAGGGTGTTTATTGTTCGTGACAACCTTTGAGCGCGGGATCGGAGGTTGCTCTGGGGAGACACCTTCGGGAGGGACCCCCCTTCAGTCCCAGCCCGCCGCTGCGCCTCCACAAACACGTTCCGCGGTAACCAGAAATAGTGAACTTTATGCTTATTGAGAACGGGGGGAAAAATAACGTCCCAGAGCGGGCAGGACTGCGGGCAGCGCCCTGCGGGACCCGCTGCCAGGCGGGGGCTTTCAGGAGCTGGCGAGCCGTGGCCAGGCGGCTCCGAGGTGGAGGGAGGCAGGAGGGGGCCGGGGGGGGCTCTCGGCGGGGCCCGCTCCCCGCCGTCGGGTGCCCTCGGGGCTCGCTGAGCCGTTTTTCCGCTTTCGGGGCCGCACCGCGCGCTGCGGCGTTTCGCTTCGCTCTTGTCGCTCCGCGTGTGCTCAGCGTCCCGCAGCAAAGCTTTAATGACGGCGCGATGATCACCACTGCAAACCAGAACGGCGCGCTCCGCTCTTCCTTCTTCTTTCCGCTGTTTATTTCCGCGGGTTCCGATATTTCCCCGCTCCGCGCGACCGTTTTCCACGGCCAGAGGCGGTTCGGCGGCACAGCCCGACCAGACCACGCGTCGCCGTTACCCGCCGGCCGCGTTTCCCGCGACCCGTTGATATCTTTGCGGAAAAACCGACGCCGCTTCGCAGCGAGCCCGCTCCCCTCCCTCTCCAAACTGATTTTCACTTCTCCCTTCGCGAAGCACCGGACTGAGCAGCCGCGCCGCGGGCAGTGGGCTCGGTCCATCCCCGCACCCCCCCGGGCCCCTCGGGGTGGGCGCTCGGCCCCGCCGCGGGAGGGGGTGCCCCGGGGGCGCGGCGGGGCAGGACGGGGGAGGCCGCTGCCCCGGTGGAGGCTCTCGCGGGTGGCCCGGCGCTGCGCGGGTGCGCAAAGGGCCCACGCACCCGCACCGGCCCCACACGGGGCTGCGGGCGATCGGGGACGGTTGGGGGGGGGGGGGCTCGGCGGAGAGTGGGGCGCGGAGCGGAATCAGCAGCGAGAGGCGCGGAAGGGCCGCGGGCACAGGCGGGGGTCCCTCCGCGCCGCGGACCCTGCGCCGCCGGCCCAGGCGGCCCCAGGAGCGCGGGATGCGCGGGAGCGCGGGCGGCCGCTGGACTCGGCTTCGATGGGGCCCGGTGCCGCGGGGGGGGCGGAGCGGCTCGGGGTGGCCGCGGGCCGCGTTCCCGTCGGGGCGGCGGCGGGAGGCGTCAGTCGCAAGCAAGAGGCTGCGCAGCCCCGGGAGGAAACGATTTCTCGTTGTTGGAATTTTGTTTCTTTTTGTTGTTCCTGAAAATCGAGTTTTATTTAGATTCCCCGACTAAACGCATCGAAATGACCCCGCGGCGCGTCGGAAAAGCAGAAGAGGGGCAGCTCCCTCCCCTCCGAGCAGCGGCCCCCCTCCGACGGGAACCCGCCGCCCTCGGCAGCCCCACAGGCTCCCACGGCCGCCCCGTCGCCGCTCGGCACGGGCAGCTCGCCCGCACCGGGGGCCGGGGCTGCTGCTCTCGGGGGGCGGCGGGACCCTCGGCCCCCGCGATCCTGCCGCACAGCCCGGCGCGGCCGTCCGCACCCGCGGAGCAGGCTCTCAGCGCGCTTCCCGCCGCTTCCCCCCCACCCGACGGCGGTGCCGGCGCCGAGCGCTCGCCGTGCCCGTGGCTAGTACCTCGTGCCCGTGGCTAGCACCTCGTGCCCGGGCAGCGAGGGCCCGCTGCCCCCGCCGGGGCCGCCCCACGCACCTGCCAGTTCGCGGGAGAAAAAGCGGAAGGTTCGGGGTCGCCTCGCCTCGTCCCGTCCCGACCCTTCGACGCGCCACCCCGAGGCGGCTCTGGCGAGCGGGGCTCGGCGGGAGCGCGTCCCCTCGGCAGGGACAGCCCTCGAGGCCGGCTCCCGGCCCGGCTGCGGCTCCCGGTGCCCCCCCCCGTCCCCCGCGCCCCCGGGGCACCTGCCGTGCGGGGGAGGCCACCGACGGCCCCGCCAGCACCCCCGGGGGCGCCTCGGGGACTACGGAACCGCGGGGGGACCGGCGGGGCAGCACGGGTGGGGAGCACCGCCGCATGCCCCCCCCCCCCCCCGCTCCCCCCCTTCCC
Source organism: Strix aluco (assembly GCF_031877795.1). Lineage (NCBI taxonomy): Eukaryota > Metazoa > Chordata > Aves > Strigiformes > Strigidae > Strix > Strix aluco. Next base: position 16,050,951 of record NC_133950.1, read on the forward strand.
CGGTGCGGCGGCCCCGCAGATGAAAGGCTGCGCTCGCAGGCGCGGCCGCGCCGGCAGGTCCCGGCCCCCCCCCGCCCCCCGCGCCCCCCCCGCGGGTGCACATGTCAGAGTTCACAGACCTGGCTGCTGCCTTTACAACACTGAGCTGTAAAAGAGCGGATATTAAACCCGTATAATGGATCCAACTCCAAGGAGAGGTTAAATTTCCCAGTGAAACGAAGGTATTTGCCCTGAACTGGGAAAAGACCCCCTCCCCCCCGCCCCCACCCCCACCCCCCCCCCCCCCAAGCCCCCCGGGCTGGGAAACCCGCGGAGCCGTCAGAGCCTGGCGGTAAACTCTGCCCCCAGCCCCGCACCTGGCACCGGCCGCCGCGGGGACACATCTGTGCCCCACGCCGCTGCCACCCGCCCCGTCGGGGCCCTGCCCGGCCTTGGCGCGCTGGAAGCCCCGGGGGGGGGACACGCGGCGCCCGGTGCGCGCCGGCAGCGCGGCCTGCTCCGCAGGCGCGGTCCATCCGCGTCGAGAGGGAGGAGAGTGCGGAGCCGCGCCGGTGGCCGCAGGAGGAGGGACCGGGCGGTGGAGCGGCCTCGACGGGGCCCTGGTGCCGAGGCCCGTCCCGCGGTCGGGGGAACCCCTCGGGGAGGGGGCCCGGGGCCGCCGGTCCCCGAGGCCGCACGGTGAGCGCTCCCCCAGCGGAGGGGGCCGCGGAGCCCCAGCCTGTCTGCCGCGCTGCCCTCAAAAATCCACTTAAGAAAGATGAAGGCGCATGCAAATGCGCGGCGCCTCCTTGCTGGTGCCTTTAATCATGGAAAATTGTCTCTAGTTCCTCCAGGCCCCCCGAAAATGCACCCAGCGCGCCCCGCACCGCAGCGGAGCTGGAACTCCCAGCGCGCCGCGCACTCACACGCACCCGCCGCCCCCCCGGGCTCCGGCAGATGCCGCTTTCTCAGCAATTTTCCTACCCAAAACCTGCCGTGAAGGGAACAGCGCGAGGAGATAGCATCAGGCTCCCGATATCAAAGAGATCCTGCTTAATTAAAACACCGGCTCGGTGTTCGCCGCCTTCCACGCGGCGCGGCCTCCGACCGCGGTCTCCCGGCCCGCTCCCCCCCCACCCCCCTGGGGACGGCGCGGGGGTTCCCCGGCTCCCGGGGCGGGGGTCGGGCCCTTTGTAGGGCCACGGCGGCACCGGGCGCGGAGCGCAGACCCCGCCGGCTGCAGCCCACCCACCCCGGCCCGGTCACCGGCTCCAGGAGGCCGCCGGGCGAGCAGGGACCCCCCCCCCCCCGGCCCCTTTCCCGGGGCGCGGCCGGTCCCGGGGGGCGGCTGCGAGGCGCGGGGAGGCTCCGCGTCGTTCACGCCAGGCGTTTGTTTGCGCTACTGAGCAGCAGCGCGATAATTTATTGTTATTGTTATTAGTAACTACACTTCGCGGCTTCGCTTACATTTCTCCTTCCGAGGGAGGGGGCGCGGGCTGGGGCGGGCAGCGCCGAGCGCACCCCACGGCGGCTCTTCCCGGGCCGCTCCGCCGAGGCGCCCGGGCCGACGGCGGGGAGGCGCCGCTGCGGACTCGTCCTGGGGAGCTCCCGGTACGCGGAGGATCGCGCAGCTCCGCGGGTCGCCGGCAGAGCGGCCGCCCGCCAGTCTCCGTCCCGGGCGCTGCCCGCCGTGCAGCCGGGCTGGTGCCCCCCCGCCGCTCCCGGGCCGCGGGGCTTCGGCGTCGGCCGCCGGCGGGCGGGGAAGGCCGGGGCTCGGCGGGGGGCTCGGCGCAGCGTCCAGCTGTGGGGGGGAGAAAAACGGGACAAAGTGAGCCGGTGCCCCCGCGGGCCTCCCCCCGCCGCCGCAGACGGAGCCGGGACCCGCGCACGGCCAGGCGGGAGGCCGGGCCGCCCCGTCTAGGGACGGGCAGCGCCGCCGGCGCCCCGCGGGGCAGTGCCCGGGACGGACGGGCGGGCCGCTCCCCCCCAGCTCCGCGGCCGCTGCTCGGCCCGGCGGTCCCCGGCCCCCGGCCCCGCGCCCGCGGGAGCCCCGGCGGTGCCGCCGTACGCCGGCAGGGGGCAGGCTGCGCCCGAGGCCCCGCCGGGCCGGGCCGGGCCTAGCTGAGCCGGGCCCAGCTGAGCCGGGCCTAGCTGAGCCGGGCCGGGCCGGGCCGTGCGCGCTGCGCAGTCACCGCCTCCCCCGGCTGGGGTTCATACCCCCCCCCCCCCCGCACCCGCGTATCCGCCACGCACCCCGCGGCGGGACCGCACGCCCCGCACCAGCGCAGCAGCAGCGAACACCGCATCGTGCGGGGCACTCCCGGCTGCCCCCGCGGGGTGCAGGACCGGCCCCCCCCGGGGCAGCACCCCCGGCCCCCCGCGGGGGCGCGGGCGGGGCGGTCGGTACCGGGGGGAGCCCGCGCTGCGCCCGGCGGGGCTGTCCGCAGGCAGCGGCCGGGCAGGGACGCGCCTGGGCAGGGACGGGGCTGTCCGCAGGCAGCGGCCGGGAAGGGACACGCGTGGGCAGGCCGCGGGCCGCACGCTCAGGCAGGGAAAGCGGAGAGACCCTCCGCTGTCGCCGTCCCGGGCGGGGACACGCGCGGACAGCGAGCGAGGCGGCTCCGTCACGCACACGTCTGCAGACCCACGGCGGGGGTCTCGCCGTGCACCCTCCGCTGAGCCCCCGCAGCGCCGGGCGCACCCGTGCACCGGGCCGGGCAGACGGACGAGGAGGAGGAGGAGGAGGGACCGGCGCGCCCCGTCCCGAGCCCGCAGCTGGAGTTCGGGCGAGCACGGCCCGCGGCCGCGGAGGCTCCTCGGGCGCGCTCCCCCCGCCGTTATTTATTGCGGCGCTTCGTTCTTCCCCGCCGCTCCCGGGAAGGGCTGGACGGGGACGGGCTGCGCCTCTCGCTCGGCTCTCAAAATTAAAACAAAACACCTCAAAACAAAAAGATTTGCCTCGCAAATAAACAGAGAATCCGAACCAAGCCACGGGGAGGTGGGGCTGCCTTCGTCTCGGTTGGGTTTTATTTCTGTGATGGTTTTGCGCGTGGGTGTTTTAATTGTATTTTGTTTTTCGTTAAAAGCGCTATATAAACCGAGTCTAACACCTCACCGAATTGTTCTGGGGTGAGGGGCAGGGATCGCCGTCACCGCTCCAGCGCTCGCACACGCGCGGGGCGAGAAGCAACAAATCTTTGGTGCGATATTTGTGAGAAAAAGCCCACGAACAAAGATTGAATTATTGCTGCGGGTGCGAGTTTGGGAGGGTTCCCGCTCCGCTCTCAACTGTCCCGCCGCACAGCGTTGCTTTTTGGTTTTGGTTTGGGTTTGTTTTCCGGGTTTGTTTGTTTTTTTTTTTTCCCCTTTTCTTTTCTTCTTTTTTAATGAGAAGTTACGAAAACTACCGCGGAAAGAGGGGCTCTAATTTTCCTCGCAATTGTAGAAGATAATTTGACGGCAGCCCCGTGTGATGGAGAACAGCGAATACTTACGCAAAAATAGGAAGGGAACATAAAAAATTAATGTAAACGAGAAGCTTTTTCTCCGCCGATTGAACTCTGAAATCTAAGCAGCTTTTATCTTGATCTCAGAATTAAATAATCATATATTATTTTTTCAGCATTAGCTACAAAGGTTTTCAGATTTGTACTGTCCAGAACAAAACCCAAATAAGCTCTATTACTGAAAACCCTTTCCAAAATATTTAACTAAAACATAATCGCGAATTTCTTTCAGAGATGTTTCTGTACGAAAACGGCATAAAAAGAAGGCTTTATCTTAAGACCCAGAAAAAGAAGCATTAGGTAATTCAAGTTAACACTTGTCCTGCTTATTAAATATCAATATTTTGGGAGCATTACAAAATAAACTCCCTCCCTTCGGCAGGGTCACAGCATATCATGGGTCACGTTAAGAAACTCCGCGCGGAATCCTTTCCGGATTTTTATTTCCTCGGATTTAGATTTTTAACGGTATCGGCAAAAAAACAAAAACGAAAGGAAAGCGCGAGCCGCGGGATTTCGGGCGCTCTCCCCCGACCACCGGCAGCCCAGCGGGTATCGCTTTTCTCATTTGTTTTGTTTCCTAAGACGGAGTAAAAGAGCGCAGCGCGCTCAAACGCGGCGGCTCCGGCCCGGGCACGTCGTGTGCGAACCCCCGCTCCGCGCACCCTGCGCGCCCCAACGCTCTGGCGATTCCAACCGCGCTCCGGCGCCGCCCGCCCCGCGGCACTGCTGGTAAGCGCCGCTTTAGCAAGAGGGACCGGCCGTGGGGCCGCCGCCGATCGCTCCCGGGCCGCCGCGGGGCCGGTGGCGGTGTTGGGGCGGGTGGGGGTGTCCCCCCCGGGCGGGGCCGCCGGACGCTCCCCCGGGGCCGGGCCCTCCCGCCGCGGTGCGGACCCCGCGCCCCGTCCCGCGTCCCCCCGCCGGGGCCGGTCGCGCCACCACCGCCCGCGGGGCCGGGACCCGCGTCCCCCGACGGCGTCGGCTGCCCCCGGGGGACGGGTGCCGCCGCCGCCTGCCCGCGGCCCCGGGGGGGGACACACACACACGCGCGCTGCTACCTACCCCGGGCAGGGCAGGGGCCGGGAGCCGCCGTCGGGCCGGGAGCGGAGCGGCCGCGGCCCCGCTCCGCCGCGATCCTCGGCGGCCGCGCTCGCTCCCCGCCCCCCCCCCCCACCTCGCCGCTGCCGCCCCCCCCCTCCCCCGGCCCGCGGGGGCGCGCCCCGGGCCCGCTTGAGCCGCTCGTCCGCCCCGGGGTGCGCCGAGCCCGCCCGCCCCGGGCGCCGCCGCGCTTCGGGGGCCGCGGGGGCCCGGCGGGGCCAGGGGCACTATTTGACGTCGAGGAGACGGATCACCGCGGCGCAGCGATACGGCGCGCACCAATGGAGTTCAAATGTCAGCAAGTTTGAGGAGGGGTGAGGCGCCGGGGGGTGTGTTCCTCCGCCGCGGCCCCTGCTCTAAACGGCGCGGCTCCTCGGGACGCCGCATGGCACATGGGCTGCGGAGCGCCGGGGAAGCCCCGCCGCCCCGCCCGGCCCCGCTCCGCCCGGCCCGGCCCCGGGAGGGCCCTCCGCGGAGGGCGTGGGGCTCCGGCGCTGCCGGCGAGCAGGTGACACCGCGGGCTGCCCCGCGCCGTCTGCGCGGCATGTGCGCGCCCGTGTAGCGGGGGCTTGCCCCCATGGGCGGCGGCGCCGGCGCTTTCCTCTGCCCCCCATCTCTGGAAGTCCAGGCAGGAAACGCTCCTCATGTCTCCCAGATAAAAATAAACGCGACTCCCTCCTCCCGGCCGCGGGCTGCCCCCGAGCGCGGCCAGACGCGGGGCTGAGCCGGCCCCGCCGCGCCTCTCCCCCGCCGCCCGCCCCATGGATATCGCGACAGGTCCCGAGTCCTTGGAAAGGTGCTTTACGCGGGGCCAGTCGGACTGCTCCAAGATGCTGGACGGTATTAAAATGGAAGACCACCCTCTGCGCTCGGGTCCGGCCACGTTAGGAGTGCTGCTGGGTGAGTTTGCCGCTCGCTTCTCGGCTGCGCCAAAAGCCGCTCGGGGCCGGGGTGCCGCGCTCGGCGCCCGGGGGATGCGCTCGGTGTCCCGGGGCCGCGCTCGGTGCCCTGGGACCGCGCTCCGGGCTCCGGCGGGGCCCGGTCGGGCTGCGGCCGCCCGGCCCGGGGCTGCCGGCGGGCGCGGAACTTTCTCCCCGACGGTGCCGGGGCGCGGGCTCGGCGGCGGCCGCTCAGGCTCGATGCCGCCGAGCTGCGGGGCCGGGACCGGGGCCGGGGAGGGGTGTGTGTGTGTGTGTTGGCGGGGGGGGGGGGGGGGGAGCGGGGCCGGGGTCGGGCCGGGGGAGCGGGGCCGGGGCAGGCGGTTCACGGCGCTGTGTCTGCCGCCCGCAGGGTCGGAGTGCCAGCACCAGGCCGTCTGCGAGGGCTGCCAGCGGCCCATCTCGGACCGGTTCCTGATGCGGGTGAACGAGTCCTCCTGGCACGAGGAGTGCCTGCAGTGCGCGGCGTGTCAGCAAGCCCTCACCACCAGCTGCTACTTCCGGGACCGAAAACTCTACTGCAAGCAGGACTACCAACAGTAAGAGCGCGGCGGGGCCCGGCCCGGCCCGGCCCGGCGGCGCGAACCGGGCTCGGAGCGTTTCGCCGAGCGGGGCCGCCGCCCGGGGCTTGGCGGAGCGCGGAAACGGCGGCCCCGGCGAGCGGAGACCCCGGTGGGGCGGGACGGGACGGGGGAAACTTTGAGCTGCGCCCCCACCCCCCCCGCTCCCCCCCCCCCCCCTCCCCGGCCGCCGCGGCCCGGGACCCTGCGGCGCCGTCGGGGGAGGGGGCGGCGGCGGCGGCGCGGCCCGTTTCGGCCCCGCTCGGCCCGGCCCGGGCAGCGCCGCGCTCGCGGCCGCCCCGCCGGGCCCTTCTGCCCGCGGCGAGCCCCGTCCCGCAGCCCCCGCGGAGCGCAGCGCAGCGCGGGGCCCGGCGCGGCCGTCGGTGCGCGGCCGCGGGGCCGCCGCCGTCCCGCCCGGCCGCCGTCGGGCGCGGAGGGTGCGCGGGCGGCCGCGGCCGTGCCCGCGGGGCGCAGCCGCAGGGACTGGCGCCGGCCATGCCTCCGCGGCCGGCCGCGGCGGGAGGAGCGCGGCGCTGGCCCCGGCCCGGGCGCTGCCCGCGCTTTATTTTATTTAGGCTTTATCCCCAAATGTCAGGCTTTGTCGGGAGGCCGCCCCCCGCCGCGCCGCGTCCCTGCGCGGAGACAGAGCCCCTGCCCCGCGCCGGGTTTGTCCTCCCCTGCAGAAGCCCACTTCATGCTTGTCACCGAAATTGAGGATCCTTTTTGTGCCGGGAGGGGGGCGAACATGGGCACTTCAATCACTAGGACATAATATGGCTCTGCTAGAAGTCTGGCAACAAACAAAGAACAACAACTATTGGTTTGCATCAACTTTTGTCAGGCATTCAGCAGGCTTCCAGAAAGGCCTGAAGTGGCTTAGTGGCAACAATGTGCATTTCATAGCTACAGCATGAAAATCCATCTCCATGGAAACTGGTAGTAAATGCTAACATGACATGCTGAGTATAAATATTGTTAGGGTTATAACTCTTGTATAAATGGCCCAGATAAATGTCCCCCTGTTTAGGAATTACAACAAAACGTGTGATTTCGTACTGCAGCCCTCACCAGCACGCTACCAGAGTCTTCCGTGGGCCCCGGTGCTTCCCAGGAAAATAACCCGGAGCTGGCGGCCGCTGGGCCGCGGCGATCCTGCCTGGCGGGGCCGTTCCCCTGCCCCCGCGCAGGGAGCACACCCGCGGACTTTGTCTTCTGCACCGCGTAAAACACCCCCCGGTAGCTGTAGTTGCAGGTCAGGGAAACTTGTGCCGCTGCAGGTAGTGCTACCTTAGATATTTTTGCTAATTAGGGAAAAATTTAGAATGCTCTTTAAGCTACCTAAAAGGGCACTATTTGGCGATGTAAATATTTACACTAATTCCAAGCAAACGCACCCTCCAAGTCCCACCTTTAGTTTCTGTAAAATAAAGGATCACGCTTCATGACTTAAAAAGCGAGAGTGCAGGCTGTTGCTCTGTAAAAACAAAACTACTTTTCTGACTGAAAATAGAAACGTCACCGCTTCAGAACTTTCCAAATTATCAAAGGTGTCCGATTGTACAGGGGGGAAGTGGGGTAACCAGGCTGACGAGCAATAAAAAGATATCAACATGTTAGCCTTTGTTGGCTCCCAGCACCTAGTGTGACATTACATGGTGACCTGCTGTGCGTGCCCCCAAGGACTGACAGCGGCAGCAGCTCGTGGAAAGGGGAGGGGAGACACGCTAAATCAAAATTTGTTTTCTCTGAAATTTTATTAGCCCCAAAGAGCAAACATGTGAAACTGCGCTGACATCGTTCGTGTGCTTCCCCTGCCCGCTGCCTTAGACCCGCAGAAATTTTCCGTTGCGGTGGCTGAGGTGGCTTCGCCTCCACGCGGGCGGCTCTCCCGGCTGCACGGTGCCGAGGGTCGGTGTTGTGGGTGAGAGTGCGGAGGGAGGAGGGCGGCCCTGGGCGAGCTGGGGTGGTCGTCGCCAGCGTGCTGGCGCGGGCGTCCCCCCGTGCTGCAGCGTGCCGGGGTGGGGACGCCCCGGTGCTGAGCGAGCGGACGGGACCGTGCCGGTGCAGAGCGGGACCGCGTCGGCAGAATCAGATGCTTTTGTTATCCTCAGCCCTATTTACACATCCCTGGGAAAAAAAAAAACAAAACCAAACAACACACAACCAACAAGAGGGAGAACAAAGATTACTTAAATATCTTAGTTACTGAAATTTGCTTTAAATAGATTTTTCTGTACGTAGTAATGTAATTTAAAGGTCAGATTTCTCCAGAACTCCCAGGACTATAATCAAGTGCTGTGTGTATATCTTTGAAAAACCGGTGTCTCGTCTTTCTAATGAAAGCAAGCTTCTGATGGGTCAGATATCAGACCTTAAACCTTTCACTGGGTCAGGGATGATTACTGCTCATCCTTGGAGCAGGGCATTTCACATTAGGGGGAAGGGTGAAAACATTTTTCTATTCTTATTTTTTTTTTTTTTTAATAAAAACGTTGGCTGTTTGAAGCCACCCCTATGCTTGGAATGTTAGAATAAATCCTGGGGGAGATGGATTAGTGGCCCAAGCACAGTTTGAAGTAGTCAGAGGTGCCTGATAAGTGTAATTTATCACAAAAATATCATCGCTACATCAGTGGAACCAGTGGGACAAGCTGTGCGTGTATTTTAGACCCTTTTTTGTGCAAGAGATTCAACAAATTTTTGCACAAGTACATCCTCATCTTCTGATTTAATGCAAAGCACTTATTTTACTAAAATCTAAGATTCTGAAGGTCACAGGTACATTTGACTGCAAGGTTTCTAAGGGGAAAAAAAAATAGAGTAGTACAATGGCACCAGAGAGGCTGACTCTGGCAAGCCCAAGTCAAACAGAACCTCTTTGATTTTAGTGAGAGCTTTGCCAAATTGCAGGATTGTTGCACATTTGGAACCTTACACTTTTTTTATTTAAAACAAGTTTTCTTTCTGACAAACTGAAACCTTCAGAATGAATGTTTATCAAAAATAGGGGGGTTGTGGTAGTTATATTCCGGTTCTCTGCTTAAGTGAATTTATTTATTGTACCACTTATAACAGTGCTTCCTGCCATAAAACATTAATAATTATAAATATTACATTTCTTTCCCATTTGTATAATTTCAGTTTTTTGTGATTGTGCTTTTCTGGTTTGTTTTTATCTCGCTACTCAGTGTTACGTAACGATTTGCCCTGGTTATTGCTGATATTAAAAAAAGATATGCTATGAAAACTAACTGTTTCAGGTTACATATTTCATATGTAAGAAATGCATAGAATTTCTAGAAAGATCCACATTCCTCTTCTAGCTTTGGAAATAAAGGCTGTAAAAGGGGTCATTTATTCGAGGGGTAGGATAGCAAACAATCACAGTTGCTATTTCATAATTTTGCACTAATGCATTCTACGTTTTGCTTAGGGTGGGAAAGAGAAATATTTAGATTTTTGCTAGATTCCTCAAGATATGCCAGGCATTGTTTTAGCATCGTTACTGGATGCTATTAAAAAAGACTTACCGTGTGTTTCTGGTATGTCTCTATACTGTTCTTCATCTTTGAGTCCTTTCTTGTCAGTGACTGGGCTTATTTTTTTACGTACAATAGGCACGGAGCAGCGTGTACCTCGCAGGAGGGAAAGGAAATGCTGCGAAGCCTCGTTGCTGCAGGGAAGCGTTACCCTCTCCAGATTTTGGAAATTCTTTCACATGAGTGTAATACTGAGGCTGATGTTTCCCAGCTCAGTTGCTTTTTATATTCAAAATAAGGCAAAAGCTTCCTATTAGTAAATGCCTCTTATTTTTGTGAATGTTATTTTTCTTCCAGAGAGAGCGAGCGTGTGTCTGTCGTGAGCGCAGGCTGAGGAATGTAGGCAGGGTCCCTGGTGCAAGAGGTGCCTTGAGCTCCCAGGTTCTGCTGCGTGCAGAACGGGTAATAACTGTTCGCTAACAGGAAGATTTTATTTGTTTTCAGTTTTACTTTTTTTTTTCTTTTTAAACTGGGGAGCACCAGCCGTGTCGTTGTGCATGAAGTGGACTCGGCAGGGCTGTGTCGAGCGGTGGTGTCCCCCTGCCTTTCGCCTGCCTCTCGTGTCAGACTGGCACTAGTGCTCGTCCGTGTGTCTTTAGGAAATAGCGTAAAACTTAGAGATGAGGAGTAGCCGAAGCACATGCCCAGGATATGGAGTAATGATTAAAGTTATGTCATCCACTAAAAATGCTTTTAAAAGTCGCTGAAATACTCTGGCATTTTTGCTGAAAATCCAACCAGCCCCGCGCTATCAGACACACCAGCCCCATTAAAAACTCTCTGTACGACCGGGCTTTCGTAGCACCTCGAAACGCTTCCAAAAGCGGGAGCGTTGGGGAAATGTAGCTGTTATTTCTGCCGGTGACGTCAGCAGAGTGGCCGCGGCCGGGCAGAGCCCCCGCGGGTCCCCCCGGTGCCAGCAGGAATTCATCCCCCCATCTCTGCGGCGCGGCCACCGGCCCGGGCGAGGGGACGGCAGTGGCCCGGCGGGGCCAGCCTCGAGCCGAGGCCCGGCTGGGGGTTAGGCTGAGCGAATGCTCGCGGGGATCTGGGATGGAACGTGGTTTAAGAATTTGGGGAGACATTTTGGTTTTCTGCTACAATCATGGTAACCTTATTGGACAAAATAATTGCAATGGTAATACGTAATTTGCACTAATCCGTGGTAGAAAATGATAGGGAGGATCTTTCTGCGATGTAGGCAATATGCAATTAGATTAATAAGAGGATAATTTATAATGCTTAGCTGCTAACCTGAGAAAAAAATAACCAATAAATATGAAATATGCTGCAAACATTTCTTCACTGAAATATGTAACAAACGGGAACGTTTTGTATCCTGTTTAGAAATCAGTCTGTTATTTTGTGGCCTAAACTTTTGAACTAGTTCAAAGGCATACATCACACCTTTTCAGCTATCAATAATATATCATGATAAAATACCTGGATTAGAACGTCTCTTCTCAGACTAATTATGTTCTGAGCGTATTTCAATTGCAAACATGTTCCCCTCTTGCTCGCCTCCGGTGTGGAGCGACCTATAAAGCCTGGTACGTCTTAAAAGACTTACTCCTCTGGTGAACCTGAAAGGTGGGCGCATATTTAGTAACAAGTAGATGCTGCTTAATTTAGTCTGGTAGCTGGGGAGAAGCATTCAGGAGAAAAGGGCTTTTCATCGTGCAGCTGTGATTTTTATTTTTCATTCCAGACAAAATTCAAATTTATACTAAATCTGCTACCTCTGCTTGTAACAGGAATTGATTTAATTTTGTTTAGTGTCTCCTTCTCCCGGACCGAGGAGTGCAGCAGATACAGTGAATCACGAGAGGGGAGCCCGAGCTCCCCGCAGACTCGGTGTGCAAGTCAGTGGGAGGTTTCAGCGCACAAGAAAGCGGACGGGGCCCTCCCCGGGTGTGATGAAACGCCGAAAGCCACCGCGGCGGCCCCTGCGCAGGGGTACGCGGGTCTGCAGGCACACGGACACGGGGGAGCCCATGGACGTCTGCTGACGTCCTCAGGGGGGTGATTTGGGGGGAAAGAGAGGGATTAGGAGCATGCTTCATTTTTCTTATCATTGCTAGGCTAAGAGCAGGCAAGCACATTTCTGTCTGGTTTGCACAATCCTCCTCGCGCTGTTCAGTTCTTGTGGCAGTTTTGGAAGAATGTGGTGTGTAAATACAACAGCAATATTTTGTGATAATATCAGAAAGGGATTTTCTACTGCTTGGGCTGGCTCGGACCATGTCACGAGTTGCATAAAACGCAGATTGACAAAAAGGCTGTGAATTTTAAACCCCAGCGAGATGGAGAAAGACCGTTACAGTATCCTCTGTAAAGGGTGTGCTAGGTCAGCGACATACTTGCAGAAAAAACAGGGGTAAATGCTTCTTTCTGCCTGCATTTTTTTGCCTGCATGATATGTGATGTTATTGCTCTGGTGAGGTAAGAAAGCAAGCAAGTAAATAAATAAAACTGTGAAGTGAATTGTACAGTAATCTCCAGTAAAGGTAAACAAACCGGGTATTGCTCTTGGATGGTTTCGTGTGGTAGAAAGGTTTTTTTGGCATGATTTGGGGATGATTGCATTACTCACGAGGCAAAGGTTGACTCATAATGAAATGACAGTTTCTTGTTCATTACAAAATATAAAAACTCCACATTGGTTCTGAAACAAGAATGAGGTTAGTTATAAGTAACAATGTGACGTGAACCCTGACAGCTGAGTCTCTAACAGCTAAATAATGAAATTAGAGGAGTTACTTTGGGTTTAGATGGGTGCAATTAAGAACAGAAACTGCCTTTTTTTAAGTGAATTGGTATAAATATATCAAGCGGGCAGGGAATGATTATCGAATATACACCTTGCAAACTGTGTAATTGCGGTATGCTGTGTCTAAGGCTATGAATTAAAACTGATTTTTGTTTGATAAAAAAGCATTAGATTTTTTTTTTTAGAAAGCAGAGGTGTTTTCTGAGTTAAGATACTTTTAAAAATGTAACAGGGGAGTAAGGTTGTTTTGCAGCAGTGGGAGCTTTAACAGCACTGGTAACATTTTAGGGAAGGAGACACCACTTTCCTCCATTAGTAACTAAGTAAAAAAAATACACGAACAACTTCATATCTAATTTCAAATAAATGTTGAGAGTAAAGCTAGACTTCTGAGTTCAAGAATAGAGACCATAAGAGAGAAAAAAATGACGATACTTGTAAGGTAAAATGAGCTGACTTTTGGTTTTAAATGTAACGCTCTTTGGTGTTTATAACATGCATGCTAATATAGATCTAAATCTTGCATACTTTGTTCAGGCAAATTATTTACTGTTTCTAGACGCCTCTTTAAATTCAACATAAAATTGAGGCAGATCCCTGACCTTTTTTTTTTTTTTTTTTCCACATACTAACCTTGCATTTACTTTAAGTTCCTGGACTTGCTTTGGCTAGACTGACATTCCTCAAATGAAGCATTGTCTTACTTTAGTTTTAGTTTTTGGTGTGCCTGCAGTTGCTTTGAACACGTCCTGACAAACTGGTCCAGTGGCTCTGGCTGAGGCAGCCCCCAGAGCAGAGGCAGCCCCGGCGGCAGCGGGCGCTCTGAGGACGGGGGGAGTTATGGCGGTGGGAGGAGCAGACGGGGACTTCTGTGCCCTGGGCCCGAACAGGCTGTTCTCCAAACAGACATTTTGCAAAATAGGCTCCGGTTGTTCCCAAACAAATTACTGATGACAAATATTTTCTCCCTTTATATGACGAGCACATACACAGAATATGTACGTTGCCGTTGGCCTTTATTGGATGCTAAAGCTAAATACACCTTGTAGGTAGAAAGCACCATGTGGGGCAAGATTATGCAATTTTAATGTAGGTTATGTAGAAGTAAAACCCTTAAAATGAAGTATCTTGTATGCAACATTAAGTATCCATTCTCTTGAGAAGATAAAACACTCAGATCAGTATTACCAGAGGAACCCAGGATCTGCCACACCAACTTTTCAGAACCGGGGTGGAAATTCCGCGGCCCGGCCGAACCCCCTGCATGCTCCTCGGCGCGATGCTCGGACGGAACGGGGGGATTTTACTCACCTTTGAAAAACTATTTGCCCCTGGGCAACTGAGCAAGTAGACATTTGTGAGATTGTATTACAGTAAAGGAGGAATCATTAATATGATTAATTCCAGTTTGTTATTTTGTTTTTGAAATTTTACAGTGATCTTCTTTATAGATACAGCAGAGCTGCTACAGCACAAGTTGGTTAAACGCCCTTAATATCAGTGTCAACAAGGAATAATGTATTTCTTGGGAACTTCGTAAGGATTTATACTCTGATGCTCCTGTAACAAGCCAATACGTTTACAGAGAACACTTGTCATGGAGGTCATTTGCTTTGCTTCCAAAACAATATTTTTTTTAATATGCACAAAATTTTCCTTTGCAAATGCTGACATGAACTTGTGAACATGCAATTCCTATTGACTTCAATGAGAGCCATCCTCGCTCATCAAAGGATAGAATTTGGCTCTTGATTTTACTGCAATCAGTGTATTATTTATAATGTACAAGAGTGCACGTGCACTCTCCCAGTAAGAGCTAATGGAATTTATGTGCACATGCTGAGGACCAAATCCTCCTGGTAGCTGTTAGGAAGTTTACTTTCATGTGTTTGTTCCTTCATGTAACCTGAATCACCATTCAGTGATTACAAAAACAAAACAAAACCTAAAGAAGAATAATAGTCTGCATCAATAATATTTTTTTTCAGTTGTTACTTTTATTATAGGTTATTGCTATGATAGGAAGCAAGCAAATCTGAATTTGCAGAAGAGGTTATTAATATCGTTTTAAAGCATTTCTAATTACAGCCAGTGGTTACTTGTCGTTCTCTCAGACTGGTAGAACATCATCGCTTCTTAGAGTAGTTTCTCCTTCCAAACGGAGCACCGGTGTGTTCCTCGCGTGTTGGTGGGAGAGTCCATCTGCTGCAGAACGTGGCTGGTGTGGCCGGGGATGGCGTTTGCTGTCCGGAGGTGGGGCTGGGCACCGCCGCCTGCCGCAGCTGGAGCTGGGGTCACGGGGAGCTCCGCGGGACCGGGCCCTTGGGCTGCAGTGTGATACCTGCCAAAACTCGTTAGTGAGAGAGGTTACAGCTCTCATTAACGTCCACTCCACAGAACAGTTGTTTTCAACCTGTGGGATCCTCTCCTTTGACACGATCAGCTCGCCTACAGCTCCCGTGTTTCTGTTACCTGATAGAGCTGTTCCTGCAGCTTCCCAATGGAAGCAGCTCCTCTGGTTTCTGATTTTTTCTCTTATGTCACAACTTTAATCCACTTTCATGGGGGGGTGATGGGGGTGTGCTTGCTGAGGTTTCTTTTGACAACGTGTGTGAAATGAGACAAGTATTTGATTTTATATCGCACAAGGAGGTTTATTAGCAAGTCACAATAAATCACTGTAGGAAATTGTGAAACTAAGACAAAAAATGCAAAACCAAACACTGAAATGAGGGCAGAAGAGGTGAACTACCTTTGGTTGGGGGGAATCTTCAGTACAGTAAGGTCCAGCTGTAGGTGACAGCCTGGTAGCCCCAGCTCTGTTCACAGATGCTCAGTACCTTCCGCAGCCGTTTCTCTGTAGTTGATGATCTGGGCTAAGCCATCTCCAGCGCAGCCGAGCCGCAGCTGTTTGCTCTAGTGGTGCTGTGGTAGATCCTGGCCGGGAACCCACCAGCTCGTCAGCCTCGTCGTGAGCTTTTCAGGTGGGCAGGAGCCACAGGAGAGGTACCAGGCGCTGCGGGGAGCTGTGGGAGGGCAGCAGGCAGGGGGGAGCGAGGGTTGACCCCCGCCCAGGCTCCCGGGGCAGCCGCGCAGGCTGGGGCTGGCTGGGCACACAGCCCCGCTTCCACCGCGTGATTCCTCCCGCGGCCAGGGACCGGGGTTACCTGGAGCGTCCTCCCTGCCCGCCGAGTGACGTGTCCAGGATCTCGGGGCACGCTGGCACCGAGCTCGGAAGCCGCAGGCTGGCTTTTCCTGGGTGGTGGGTGAGCAGGAGCTGGTGTCGGGGGCATGAGCTGGGGCTCCCTGTGTGCATGGGATGGGGGCCGATGGGCCGCACGTTCGGCAGGTCTGCCTGGGCACCGGGGGTTGGCAGCTCTGACTTTGGAGGAGAGAAAGAGCTGATCCTCCCTCCTCCTCCCCCCGCCCCCGCTGCTAACAATTGCGGTTTGCAGACTCAGAACCCGCTCCGTGAAGGTCTGTATGTACATGCAGGCTTGAGTCAGTACCGATCTGTTACAATTTTAGAGCTATCTTCAGGTTCCCGGCGCAGGCCGCGAGGGCTCGGGGAGGTCGGCAGCACATTCCTCCGGCAGCAGTCACCAGCGCCGGGAACACTCCCTGCGCAGAGGGGCCGGTGCTGCCAGTTCACCGGCAAATCCCGGCTCCTGTGAGTAACACCGTGGAGGCCAACTGCCCTGGCGTGCGGTGGCTTGTGGTGTCATGCAAGGTCAGTTCACGTACCTGACAGCAAGTGTCTAGAGAGAGCTCGGTGGAGCCGCTCGCTGGAGTTTTTGGGGATGGGGCTTTTCACAGGTGAAACCCGCCCTAAGTAGAAGTCGCGGTCCAACGTTGTGACTTGTCTTCGCAGTCAGGTCTTGGCATGGGCTTCATCTGATGACAAGGAAAGTTTCACACATGGAGCGTGACCCTATGGGTCAGCTCCCACTCCCACTGGTGTTGATGAGGAAAGTGTGGTGGGGCCTGTGCAAACGTTAGCACCAGCAGCGAGGCTTTAGAGATCCCTTTCCTTCGTTAAGCATTCGGACAAAGCCAAGCCTGTGCTCCTCACTGCGCTGGTGGCCCCAGGGTCCTCTGCAAGCCACTTGGCTTCTCTGTGCTTGTGACTGTGCCAGGGAAATGCAAACACCGTATTTCCAGTGCTTCCCAGTCACCTTCTGGTCGTTAATAATTAGAGTCCAGAGTGAGAGAGGGAGAGGGAGAAGGAAAGGAACAGTGAGCAAGACCTCCCTCTCTGCAGAGGTCAACACAAAGCCAGTCTGCCCTAAGTCCCATTCAGCGAGTTTTCCATATTGTGTGCCGCTCTCTTGAAATCTTAAGAGAAAACGTTTTTCTGAAGTGACTCTGTTGATACTAATTTTATTATATGTCAGTCTGGTTTTTATTACATGCAAACAATCACACAGACTCAGCATCTCGACTTTGTAGCAGTGACAGAGGTGACTGAGGAAGGCTCAGTGAAATTTAGGGGTCCGAAGCCGTGCAGAGAAAGCCCCTGAACTGTCCTGCCACTAGAATTTGCGTTTGCACCTGGGAAGGGAGAAGCGCGGAGGCTCCAGGAGGGCTGTCAGCCCGCAGGTGAGGGAGCAGCAGCCCCTGCTGTGGGGCAGCAGCGGACCCAGCGCTGTCCTGCGCTGCTGGGGCTTGGCAGCAGCTGCTGTTGTCTGTTCCCCGCCCCAGCACACGCTGCCACGGGAGCACCGGCGTGACCCTGCGTGCGCCTGCGGGGCTCGGGCTTGACGTCCTGCGCCCGGCTGATGCTGCCGTCGGGGCCCTCTCCAGCTCTGCCCGAGCGGGAAGGAGAGCGCGGGGGCACGGGTGGCCGCTTGGCTGGGCCAGGGCCTGCGGTCGGTGGGTGGCCGACGGGCGTGGGTTCGCTGCTGTCACCCACCGGTGCCACAAGCTGCCCGGGAGCCTCGCTGCTGCCCGCAGCTGAGGGCTGGGGGAGGCCGTACCGCAGCCTCAGCCGCCTGGATTTCCACAGGCTGTTTCTCCCTGAGGTCCGGGGAGGAAGAGCTCCTGTGTTCTGGGCATCGCTTTGCCCCAGGGGCGGTGCAGCTCTTCTGAGGATTCCCTGGCTTGTCAGCCAAACACGCTGAAGCTTCGCAGTATCTGGACACTTTCTCACTTTTGTTTATTTACACACACATATGAGAAATTATTTACTTCATTGACAACGTTCTCCCAAGCTGCACGGAAGCTGTCTGCACATCCGCGCGTTTTCCCGTGAAAGCCGTGAACGGGTGACAGTGACAGCGTTGTAGCCACACGCTGTTTGTGCTTCTCGCAGCATTTGCATGAGCACTGATGCTCACAGCAGATACTACAACGTCCCCTGTGTGCATGTTGGTTTGTGTGTGTGTAAAAAGAAAAGCAACACTCTTTTATTTTTTTACAGATGAGACACACTGATGGGAGTACAAGACAGGTTACTGTTAAGAGCAATGTATGAAATGTTGCAAAAGCACAAATGGAGTAAAACTATCTGGGGGAAGAAATGGCATGTGAAATGCTGCAGCGATAGTATCTCTGCTTGGTATGGGTGGTTGGAACCTGCCAGGCTTGGTGGTTAGAGCTGCAACAAACAAGTGATTCAGCTGATGGGGGCAGAAAGCGTTACAACCGGCAGCTACTTTGTTAGTGGAGGAAGAGGTGGAATCCCACTGCTGGGGGATCCCCCGCTGCGGCCACTGCACCCAGGTTGCTCCTGGCAGTCGCTGCCCTGGCAGGAGCTTCCGCGGAGGAGGCAGAGTTTGTATTTCAGCGGCAGCTTTCCATCGCGTCCTGCGCCCGGGGGCTGTGGGGGCACGTGTGGCCTCTGCGGGGTCCCTGAACCCCTGGGTGGGTGTCCTGAGCCAGGGGGAGCCGGCGGTGCTCTGGGGACACACAGCTCCTGCTCAGTCCTTGGAGTTGTGCTGCCTCGGCCTCGCTACCCTTGCCCGGGCCAGTTCCCCAGCATGGTTTTGTGGGTGTGGAATAAATTAGCCTTGATGGCGCCTGCATTAATTTTATGTGGGAGAATCCCCAGAGATTCCAGGGCAATTACAGGCAGAGCAGCCTTGCCCGGCGCGGCATCCTCCCCGTCCGGCCGCTGCTGCCCGCAGAGGCAACGGGAGGACTCGGGGCAGCAGCCCCGGCACTCCGGCGGTGCCCGCTCCCCGCGGCCCCGCGAGCCACCGCGCTCCACCTGCGGCCCAGGGCAGGGACCGAGCGCTGGGCGAGAGCGGAGCTCGCTGTGCCGATGCAGATCTTACGGAAAGGTTGGAAAAGACACCCATGGCAAGCGAGCTGTCTTCATATCATACATGTCTTGTGAATATTGGTTGTCTAGCATAATTGAAGCCTGTTCCATTTGTGGCTTTTTTCTTACTTAAAAATTCAGCTCATATTTTGGCAGGGGTTTGTCTGAGCGCGTAGCGGATACATTCAATGACAAGAGCTATAACATTCAATTTGTTGGATGCCACAATTAAACCTCAGATTTTTCACCCAGCCATCTGAAAGCCAATTGCGAGTTGTCACTCAAGGAAGAATACATACAAACAAGGGCAGTACATAGCCCCGGATCCTAACAATGTGATTTTCATCGCCTTACCAGTCTTTGGGGAGTCTTCAGCTTCCATCTGGAAGTACCTTCAACCCTTTCCAGCTACGGATCTTGAAATAGCTAGAACAGACAGAAAACCAAAATTACATGGAGTTTATTGCCATTTCAGAAGGAAAAAAGTGTTTGAAAAAGTTTATTCAGGAAGCCAGGGGAAGTTAAGTGGGAGACATTTGCCATTTCATCAGTCTGTTGGTGATAGCCATTCATGTCATAAATGGCTTGTGTCATTTGATGCCAAAAATAACACAATTTTCCTCCCCAAAGGCCTATAGGGTTTTTTTGCAATAAATGTTTATTTGTTAATAATATACTTTAAACAACCCAGTCTTGACCTCAAGTCTCCAAAAGAATCCATCTTCTCTCTGAAAAATCCTACAAAGTTTGTGTAATTTTTTCTGGGAAGGTGTAATTGATGGCGCAGTGAAGGGTAGTGTGTTTGCTTTAACTACTGCAGCTGCGTGGATTAACTGTTTATAAGGGCCTACTGTGCTTTGAATGGCTACTTTCTTAGATTTCAAGCTTTAGTTGACAGCACTTCCTAATGGTTCCTCGGATTTGCTTAAGTTCGATCAGCAAAAATAAATTTCTGCGCTTAACTCACCCATTGTTCTTTCCTCGTTGCTGCTTTGGAAGCTTTTAAGCGTTCATTTGGAAGAGTTCAGTTTCGTTGATTAGCCGGCGCGGCGCAAAGATGGGGACAACCAGGACAACTTACCTTACGGAGCTGAGCTGGGGCTGATCTTGTTCCACATCTCATGTTGATTTCAGAAAAAATGTAAGAGGAATTTGGGTGCATAGCAATTAACCTGTATGCAAATGTCTTTGACAGGCTTTCTCAATTTAGTAATTGGAGTCTCTAGAGCCCAACACAGAACTGGCAGGTATGAAATATGTGTGATTAAATATTTGAAACATAATAAAGGATTTTGTAAATATGCATGATATAGAAACTGTTGTTTTGAGAGAAAATAGTAGGCCAGGTAATTAATTTATAATATGTCACGCTGTTTTGAAATTGCCTTCCCAAAAGCTGGAGTTAGATTTCCACTGGCAAAGCGTTTGTGGAATGCCAGTGACATGTGATCAGCAGCCCAGTAATGTAACAATTGTCTTTTCACTAAATCACCAACTACCACTGATTTAACCAACGTTAAATCACATTTTTCAGCTGCTTTTGTTCTGCCATCAACCTCTCTGATCCTTCTCTCTTATGATTTTTCATGCGTACGTTTACTAGAAAAGCAAAGTATTAAGACATTTGTCAGATTTTTTTTGTTAGTCCTTAAATGAAAACGTGGTTTTCTTGAAGAACTCTGGAGAACTTATTTTCCTTAAGATCATCTGAGTTGTGGGAGAGAATTACACATTTAATTTCTCAAAGCATTTAAGCTTAAAGTGCTAATTTGTTCTCAGTCAGACAGGCACTTGGATAAAATAAGGAACAGTATGTGTAAAATGAATGGAATTCATTTTTTCTTTAAACATTTCACATTTGTGGAGCTAAATTATTTGGATAATATGCACACTCAGGTGTTTTGGTGGGACTCTGTGGCACTAAATGGCACCAGTCGTGTACTGAGAATATGTTTGTAGTTTATTAATTGTGACAATTATATGATGCTTTGGAAATACATATTTGGAGAAGCATAGCTTCTAGCTTGGGCTGTGATCCTGCATTAATAAGGTGGTTAATCTTACTCAGTCTCTTCAGTAGCTGTTTACAAGGTAAAGTTACATGCAAAACTAGTTGAAGAACTGGGGGCCTTACGGTGACTAAACGGTGTGGCAAATGCTCCTTTACTTCCCAGAGGCATCTTCTGGGGCAACCTGGGCCACAGTAACCTGAGCAACTCTCCTCGTCCGTACTGCCGAAGGCTCGGGTAATCTTTGTGTCCATTTTGATTTTTGCAGGACAGACTTCTTGACCTTCAATTTAGCCTTTGTTGGATTAGTCCCTTTAAAGCAAGATCACATCCAAGCTCTCTTTCCCAAGCTGAAAATATTTGGAAAATAGCTTTAAGCCTTTGCATGGCTTCCTGCTATTCTGCTGCTTCTGGCACTGCTGGGGAGCTCGAGCCAGACCAAATAGTCCTGCTGCCGCTCGGCGGCGGCTGATCCCCCTGGGCCCCCGGCTGCGGGCAGAGCTGCCTGCGGCTGCCTGGGGCAGGCAGAGAGCAGCCGCTGCCCAGCGGTCATGGCAGCGAGGGCAGCTCGTCCTCCTTCCGCGGCCTTGGCTCTTTTGAGTGCCAGACCGCAGACGTGCACACACGAGGGACCGCCCGCGCCGTGCGGCGAACACGTGTGACGCCCGCGACGCGGCAGCGGGCATTGCCGTACCGCCTGCCCGGGTGACCTGTCCCAGCTGGCAGCTCGACGGCCTCCATGGGCTCGGAGGGACGTCGGGGGTGTCTTGGGAAGGCTGGCAGCCAGGGATGAGGTCGCGAGTCCTGTGTTGGCCCGGGGCCGTGCTCGGTGTGTCGGGGCAGGTGTGTGCATGTGGCTGCTCACACCACAGCCATGCAGGTGGCCAGTGGCAAGGTGGCCAGGGACAGTGGCGTCAGAGCCACCTCCTCGGCACCAGCGTTTGGGGTTTTCTGATTAGGTGGAGCGTTCCATCCTCCTCCCCTCTGCCCAGAAGAGAGTACTGCGCAGACCTCGCGTGTGCCCTCTCAAGCCTTCCCCTCGGGCACGGAGAGCGTCCACTCTGCCAGGGCTCCTCTGGTCACCCTGACCTGGGACACGGGCTGGTGTGACATGGGCTGGTGTGACCCTGGCCTGTGTGACACAGGCTGGACCCTGACCTGCTCCTGGTCGAGCCCACAGTGTAGCGCGGCAGGTCCCGGGGACGTGGGCACACAGGGGATGCAGACGCTGACGCTCCCCGACTGGCCCCTCGCGAGTTTCTCCCGATGCATTCCCAGTGGTGTGCAGCGATCCACGCCATCGGCGCCAGCTGCCTATTTGTGAAATCGAACAGAAACAACCTGAAACGGACTGCAATTGAAACAGCCACGTTACTAAGGCTAATATGGATTTGCTCCTGTAAGAGGATATGAAAAGTCTCCCTTTGTTTGTGGCACAGAGGCTGAGCTTTACCGTTGTTTAGTCTTTTTGTCAGCTCACTTTGGTGTTAAAGCAACTGACATAACATTTAACTTTGTCCTTGTGCATGAGCACTCCTGCTAATCAATTCAGTAACTCTTTTGACCTTCTGTTTAAAAGATCCCAACTGGTGCTGTTTCTGCACAGACACTACCATCCTTCGGGGTCCTTCGCTGTTCGTTTATGATGAGCATGGCTGTGGTGTGGATGGCTCGCATCTTTGTGCCGGTATGTTCTCGTAATAGCTAACATTAACAAAGTTAAATGGTCAAATGAACAAGAGAAAGAGAAGAAAAGCAAAGGAGCAATTAAATGTAACTTTTCATCATGAAAAGGATTTCACTGGTTTATCTTCTAATAAGATTATGTCACCGACACAAGTACCTAGGACCACTTGATTGACAGCCTCCTGTACTTTTATCAGGCAGTGTGACACTAAACCTCGGGGCCTTTTGTCCGATAGAGTGAGCTCACGGAAACTTGCCATCCTAATCCCCTTATTCATGTCAAGCACAGAAAAGAAGTCCTGATCAGATGGCACCTTACAACAGTGTCACCTCCACCCCCTCGTCACTGGATGGACACGGGACATCCCCGGCTTTGTTCGCGGGCTGCGCGGCGCTGTCGGAGCGGAGCTGCTGCCCGCTGCATTCCAGAGCCCTGCTCCGGGGCCGGCACCGGGGCTGCTGCCCGTGTCCCGACCCTGCCCGGCTGCCCTGCGCGGGCTGCGCTCGCTGGCCTGCTCCTGCCCGGGAGGAGCTGCCTATGTGGCGCAGAAAAATCCCGGGGAGATGGTAGGAGGATTCACAGGCTAACTGCTTTTTTGTCTGCATTTTCTTTTTATTTCTCTAAAGAAAGTAAGGCCTTTAAAGGAAATATTTCCTTTTGCGCCGTGTGAGCAGACCACGTAGTGAAATGTATCACAAAGGTTCTTCAGACCTTCCGTCCAGGAAAAGGAGTAAGTGGAACTAGAAAAACAATCTTTTCAGAAGCGTCAGAGCAACATGAAGTGCAAAACATTGTTGTTGCTCAGTGGTAGTTGTTGTTGGGTGTAATACTTCCTGAAGCTCAGCACAGAGTTTTATGTCCTCCTCAAAGTGTGGGTACCTATAGAAATCTCTCCTAAGTGTCGTAGAAGTCAGCAATTCATCCCAATCGCGGGTATTATAAGTTTCATAGCTCCGGCCCTTTCTTAGTTGTAGGAATTCTTTTGTGCGTATCCCTGCAGTAACCTATTTCAACTAGCGGTTCCCTGTGGTGCTTTATTTACTTGTCCAACTGTTTGGAAGTCTGTTAGTCTAAAGATCAGATGCTCTGAAACAAATCTTATTACTTTAACCAGCTCTGCAAATTCTTCTTTCTCCATTTTTATTGACTTCTCTTCAGCTAGAACTAATACACATGCAGCAGGTGGGCAAGTATGTCTCTCAAAGTTTAGCCTCTCAGATTTAACATGAGAAACTATAAATCTTTTTGTTTTCCTTGGAAAATGTGGGAAACCACAGGTATTTGAAGAGTTGCCTCCTTGGTGGATTTGTGAAGTTTATACTGGTTGCTGTAATTTTTGAAACAGAAGTCTGGGAAATTTTAAAAGAATGCTGCATTCTGGGGGATAGACTAATTATTTTTTTCTTGTGTTAAGTATTTTTTCAAGCTGTAATCAAAAGCAAGGGAATGGGAAAGTTTTAAGATTTTTTTTTTCCTTTCATCCAGCCTGGCACTACTGGTAGAGATACTGCGTCAAACTTCCTTCAACTCCCCTGCTACAAGCTGGTTCAGTCGGCACTACTCACCAGTCCTAGTTTTAGAAGGCGTGTCCAGTTCCTCTGTATTTTTCATCTCTATGCACATTTTAAAAGTAATTTTAGATGTTAAAAGTCAGTGCTAATTAAACGTTTCAAGAAATTATCTTTCAGGAATTCCCCTTTCTCCTCCCGGTCCCCCCGCCCAGTCTCCTGGCGACCTCGTGCTCCCCGGTTTGATCACACATCTCATCTTTGGGAGATGCTTGCATCTCTCGTGGCCCTTTCCTCCAGCAGATATCAAAGCCCTCTGCCAAGCGACCTGCCCAGGGTTCCTGCAGGCTGGGGCCTGTCCTGGGCGCGCTCATCCCTGGGACACACCGTTTCTTCCCATGTCTCCTGAGGACCGGGCTGCACCAGGAGTCGGGAGGGGAAAGTTCTCGTGCCTGGGCTGTGCAGAGCAGCTCGCTGCCGCTTCGCCTGGATTTGTTTTTCCACCTTAAACACCAGCGGCTGCTGTCACACCGTGCAGACAAGGGCACGTACACGCTGCCTTATTTTGTAAAAAACAAGGGAAGGAACCTACGAGGTAGCAGCTTTCCTTTCGCGGAGCACGTTTGCTTGAAGCACACAGCCCTGCTCAAATCTCGGAGATGGTGATCGGGTTCAGTCCGGCAGCAGGCTCTGCCGCAAGGTCGGGGCTGGAGGTAGTCAGCTGAAAACAGCCTTAAATGTCCAGCTAATCGGTGAGGCTGGGGAAGGAGTCCATAAAACGTCTGTAAACTTTTTAGGTCAGTTAACTAATAGGTGAATTGCAGCAGACAGTGTGATGTCAGGGCGTGCTTGGGGATGAGGTTCAGTGAAACTGTAAATGGCCGTCAAAACATCAGACTTTCAAAGAAAGCCTCACTGAAATGCAAGAACAGGAGTATTTTAACACATCAGAAATGTTAAATGCAAACCAAGGCAATGCGGTACGAGGCCGGGTGTTTTTCAGAAAACGGGACTTGTGAAAGCAAGCTGGGATCCCATTAACCTCACGGGTTGAAACCTGGGGGCTCTTCACCGCTGCCGTTGGTGCGCGAGGCGGCAGCTCTGTCAGCCGCGGTGCCCGCGTCGCGTTTCCTGCGCAGCGACCAGCAGGCCTGGTTCAGAAGGACGTCGGCGATGCAGCGTGTTCTGCACCTTCCAGAGGGAACCAAACCCTGTCCTGACGGCGTGCCCCGAAGCTTTACACAACAGCTCCTCAGCTCCTCCTGACACAGCCTGCCCTTCTCAGAGCCAGAGGGCCAGCAAACAGGGAAACAACCATCCACCACAGCGAGTCCGGGGTGGTGGTTCTGTGTCAGCAGCACTTGATACTGAAGCGTTTTCATTGAAAGAAAAATAACTTTTGTTTGGACCAAAAAAAAAAAGAAAAAACCTTTGGGGATTGAATTTCAGAGCCTCCCTGCCTTCCTCTCAGCCCCCTCCGAAGGCTGAAATGATTTGTGTGCGAGGGCCTGTGACCCAGGGAGGCATCGACCAGCCGAGAAGGGAAACATTTGGAGTTCAGAGGGACAGTGGGTCTTGATGGCCAGCGTAAGACAATGCAGATGTTTCAGATCATGAGGTCTCTGATGATGATGAGAAAATGCCCCCAACAGCCTACGGGCTGGGTTCTTCTCTACAGCCCTTTTTTCTTGCTGTAGTGATACTGTGTCTCACAGGATTAAGTTTTTAGGATTTCTCGTGGAAGAATCTCTGTGCTTGCTGTATTAGGTAGCTCTGAAAAGTAGGGTGGGATTTTAATTTCTCCCTGGGGTGTCTGTTACAGGCTCTGCCCCGTGGGTGTCGGCAGTGGCGGGGCTGGGCTGTGCGAGCCCTGGCAGTGGCCCGTGGAGGAGGGTTGTCTGCAGAGGAGCAGAGCCAGAGGAGCAACAGCTTTTGGACAGGAGTCCAACAATAACTGCATGTCCCATTGCCTTGTCTGATATAAACAGAGATTTCCTGGAAGGAGGACAGTTTCTGGGACAAGGAAAGAAAAACACTGGCAGAGGGGAGAAGGAGGAGAAATCGTTCAGGGTCCTAATTCAGCAGTCAGTCTGCCAAGGGCCTGTGACACCGACGGCTCGCCACACCGGCTCTCTGCCCGGTGCCTGCCCGTCGATCTCAGCATCCCTGCACTCGGGGGGTCTGAAGAGAAACCGCGGGGAAGCACCGAACCCTGCGGACGGGAGCTCTGAGACCCAGCCCCAGCACGTGGATTTGAACCCGCGCTGCCGCCAGGGCAGAGCATCGCTCAGCATCATGGCTGCTGGGCCGCGGGGTGGGATGAGCTTCCCGCCTGGGCTCTGCGGTGAAAGAGCGGCCCAGCGTTATACACACAACGTGTCTACGAGCAGCAGGAGAGCAGCACAGGCTGCAGAGCCCAAGCTGGGAAACAACCCCCAGTTGTACCTGGTTTAAAGCTCAATACGTGAGTCCTGCTGTGCTGGGGCGTGTGCTGGGGTCTCTGCCGGACAGACACCCCGGGCCAGGTGCAGGGTGCTGGTCCCCGGGGCGGTGCGGGGCTCCCAGCCACTGTCCCACGGGGCCACGGCCTCAGCCCCGGGCGGGGAGCGTGGCGGGACGGTGCCTGGGGGACCCCCCTGTGGCACCAAGGCAGGCGCGGGCTGCAAGTACCTCACACCCTCGCCGGGCAGTCCCACCACGGCTGGGAGCGGCGTCGGGCACCCCCACCTTGGGGGGACACCCCAAAATCGTGGAGGAAAGCCCCATCCTGCGCTGCCGCGGGAGCAGGGCGAGCAGCAGGGCTGGGCGTGGGCTCGCTTCACCCACTGATGCACCAGCAAATCCCGAGTTACGTGTGTCAGGGAGGAGAGAGGAGACAGATTTTAAAATATTGTTTTTTTAAAAAAAAATACTGTTGGCTCAAGAGAGCGTAGAGGCTGTGCAGGGTCCTCCTGGCGTCTCACCGGGAGGAGGATGGCTCCCACGGCTGCCACGGGAGGGGGGATGCGGGGCTGCAGCCCCAGCGCGAGGCCCGAGGGCCCGATCCTGCGCAGCCCCTCACTGTGGGGCCGGCAGCGCCAGGGAGAGGCGGCTGCGGTGGCATCTTGGCACCTCTGCAAGGGGACTGTGGCTGGAGCCGTTCCCGTGGACGCTGCCAAGCTGGAGCCTGGCAGAAGAGTGAGAATTTCCTAACTGTGACAAATGCCTGCCTGAAAAAAATGTGTCTTTATTTACCAGTGGTGCGTTCAATTTGCCTGTGTTTTGGAAAAGCTGTCTTGTCCCTCTGACATTCTCCCCTGCGATTTGATCCACCTCTTCTCAGAAAAAGGCTAGGAAATGTTTTGCTTTAAAGAGATTGAGGAACCCTGTATTTCTGGTGCCTCATTTGCAGCCCAGCTTTGACTCCTGATGCTAACTGCCACGGAGCTTCCCCTCTTCGCTGTACGTGCTACCGAGAGCCTCATCAGCGAAGCTTTTCATTGCCTTTTTTATCTGATGGTAAGTTACCATTTTCTTATCGGGTATAGCTAAAAAAATGAAAACCAGAACACAGTCCCCAGAGAACCTCTATCATGAAAGGTTATAATTAAGAAACCGCTTCCCCGATCTGTTGTGATTTTGAAAAAAGTGACTTTCTGATTTTGAAAAACGCGACTACCCCCTCAGCGTGATTTCTCACCAGTGAGACGGACGCAGCTTTGCCTTTTGATTTTGGCCTTCAGAGTTCGGATTATAATGGAAACTGAGCATGGCCTTTATTATCATTATGGTTGAAAGAGCATTATTAAGGGCACAACTGAAGTTTTGTAAGCATATGCTGGAACATACACTTAAAATATTAAAGAAAAGTTTTCAATAACAATTGTGTTTAGAAACAAACGATCTTGGTTTTCCATTTCTGGGCTGTTCTGTGTGAAGCCAAATGATCGCCGTTCCAGGGATACTGTCTTTCTGCAGCAGTGAGTTTGGGGTTTCAGACACCAGAGAAGCAAACTGCCTGCTTTAAAATGGTGCTGAGCTAGCAACAATGCTTCTGAGTCCAAAACAGCTTCACAAAGTACCATCTCTGGTAATCAGCTGATTTTTTTAGGTCATATGTAAATTAAGAACACATCTGCTTTCCATATGTCCCACATACACAGCTTACATATGTTTTTGGATGTATTATCTTAATCATATTTATTGGCCAAAGCAAAAAAATTGAAGTTTAAAATATTTTTGGATTCATAATATTATAAAACCAACAACTATAAAGCAAATGAGTCATGTACTACACTCCAGTTATAGTGTACAATTACGACGTGTATTTAAGGGCTATATTTCTTAGCTGGAGTGAAATCTATAGGCAACAATGCTATCTCTCCTGTATTTTTGTCTAACAGAGATCTAAAGAAAAATTAATTACACTTCTTTGACTGATTGTTATTCTGCTGGAGTATGGTTCTAATCCTTATTAACATTCTCTAAAGTCATGCATGAAATATGACTTTTGCACCACACTCTGTGGCATATGTTTTCTCTTTCCAGCGTATTTTTCAAACTATCTTCAACCCTCACTGCTGTTCATTATTTTAAGATAGGTTTAAAGTTTGCCACAGTCTCAAAACTGATCCAGTACAGAGCGTTGCAAGGGAAAAAAATGACACATCATTCTGCTCATGAACACAAATTGCTTCTGATTATTTAGCTTTGAATGTTCTCCTCATACTGTTTTTATTAAAAGCCCCAGTATATTTACTCTTGATAGTGTCTTCAATTAAGTTAAAAAGAGTCCCTTTTCTATAGCAGTATGTAAAGAAAATAGTTGTTACAACCGCAAAATTACCGAAAAAACCTGGTTCTAGTAAAGTACTACTTCAGTTCAACAACCACAGCACGAAGTTTGCTGTTTTCTTGTAAACTTTCCAACCATTAGATAAACAGTGTCTGTATCTTCACATAGAAAGAAGCACCCTCTCTTTGTTTAAGGACAGTCGTTTTCCTGCAGCTCTCTGCAAAATCTGTACTCCATGAACCCATTTATCAACGTGGAGAACTTGCCCACTCAGATTTAGAGTGACTCTTTTTGACCAGTGGTGAGTCGGTCTTTGCTCCGGGAACAATTTTGGTAACAAATTGCTGAACGC
Organism: Strix aluco; assembly: GCF_031877795.1. NCBI lineage: Eukaryota > Metazoa > Chordata > Aves > Strigiformes > Strigidae > Strix > Strix aluco. The sequence continues at coordinate 16,079,933 of NC_133950.1, forward strand.
TTAGGCAGAGCGCTCTGGCTCTGTTCATTTGCCTCGTGAACAGTTAATTTAAGCTGTGACAAGGGGAAGGAAAGTTGTTACAAGTGGGATCCTGTGACTTCAGCACACATTGCACACAGCCAGGAATGTTTTCCTTTTCCTTTTATAAAATAGTGATTTAGGAAAATGGTCTAAGTTTAGCAGTTTCTGGAGCTTCTACTCTGTTGGCTTCACAATAACTGATTTTTCTTTTGAAAACATTGTCTTTTAGTGCTGTGATGTCACAGCCTAATATTGTACAAAGGCGTAACTGGACTAAACATGTCAGGAACATGTCAGTAACTTTCCATAAATTATTCAGCCTCTTTGGGAAAACCCCTAATTATGTGTTAACTCATTTTCTACTTCAGAGAAGTTTTGTCTTGAACTTTGGAGTCCAGTTGCTGGGGAGCTTTTATTTTTTACTTTTTTGGGTTACTGTATTTCTGCTTAAAATTCTTTGTGTGTGAGCTCTGACAGAGAACTGCAAGGATCTGGCAGGAATGGGATGGCAGAAATCAAAGTATGGAATCAGCTTTAAACTGCTTTAGAAAAAGCCCTGGAAGCGCGCAGGATGCGAACGTCTCTGCAGAGCCGCGCTCCTTCCTCTGCTAAGAGCAACTGCCGTGCATCCCTGAACGAATACTTTCCATGCTCCAGGCTATAAAGCTGCTTGTGCTTTGAAGGCGCTGGGGTACGGAGGAAAGGACTGTTTGAAACATGTCACTTTGAACTGTGCTGGAGGGTCCCAGGGAGCTGGCCACCTCCATCCGCCCCTGTTCCCTCGGAGGTCTGGTTCCAGTCTGCGAGCCCTGGAGCCAGCCCCACCGTCTGGTCAGGTGGCCCCACTGTGAGATGTCAGGCTGATAAGTGAAAGTAGAGACTCTCAGTGAAGATCAAGAGTTTACTGCTTGAACTGCATCTCTTGCTATGTCTAACAGTTCAATATGGTAACAAAAGGGTTTTCCTGCCTGCAGAGACAGATGCTGCCTTTCCAAAACGTTACTTTGCATTGGAGGCCTCAGCATGTGCTGTAATAAAGGCCATCCTGAAACTTCAATGGATTGCATCACGAGGAAGTTCAGAGAGGAAGGAGCTTTAGGTGGATCTGCAGAATCTTTTATGAACTAATACCCCATGAAAAAATGGGACTATCAAGTAGGGGTCAGTCACGGCTCAGGATCAGCGCTGTCGTGTTTGAGCTACGCTAGCCTTCCTGCCGAGATGAGCGGGCAGGGGAATGGGGGCTGGGACACTGCTAAAACCTCCAAATTGTGGTGGTGTGAGGGGAAAAAAAAAAAAAGTCTTGATCCTACGTTTCCTGCCTAAAGGGTGCATCATTCCTATTAGCTGATACGCAGAAGTTATGTGGGTACAGGACAATGCCACATTTAGCCAGTTGCTGTACCAAGAAGTGGGAAATAATTGAATCTTCCTCTCGGAGCGAATCTGTGCATGTTCTGTATGAGTGAGAGTCGGCAGGCAGAGGTGAGCACACTGCTCTGGCCGTTCTGCATCACCTTTGCTGCAGTCTTAAACAAGCGACCAGAGGCAGGGCCGTCATCCCGGCTCCCTCCCTGAGGGATGGTAGGGCAGCACGCTGTGTCTTGTGACAGGGAAAGGTGAGAAACATCTCCCTTGGCTTTTTATTTTAAAGCTGTTGTTTGCAATACGCTTTTGCATATCCTCTCTGAAACGGCCTGGCAGTTAAGCTTTACTTGTACACGTGTTTGTGAAAAACAAAACAAATAAACTCTTGTTTAGTCTCAAATTGAATCTCACGATGTGCATTTAGTAATGCCATGGTGCTTGGGAACAGAAGTTGTCCAATGCGTGGCTGCAGCGTGGTGTGACTTATGGTGGATAATGAACAGAGTACAAATGCTGGGGTTAGAATACCGAAAATGTGCAAAAAAAGATACAGAGTCATTCTAATAAGGAAGAGAGGTTGCAAAGAGGGATGCTTACTCTGCTTATCCATTATGAATAAACAGAGAACCCTGTGACCTGCAGAAAGGGTGTAATCAACAGATATACCCCTTGGTTTTAGTAATTTGCTCTGTGACAATTTTGAATGGAGGAAAGGCTGTAAATTTCTGTTTGTTTTAGTACTGACAGTAGGGAGCAGTACTAAGCTGGCTGCCAGCTAGAGTCACATGGGCTGGAATGAATTTGTGCTTAAAAATGCAAGAATTTTTAAAAGAAAATATTTTGCGCCTGGTGTTTGAATTCAGTTCGTGTTATGCTGGGATTTTGTAGAGGTTAGATTTGTGATTTCACATTTTTACAGCCGAATTTTTGTCTCACAGCAGTGTAAAACTACAATACTCTCACTGAAGCAGGGCAAAGCCAGCATGAAGTTTATGCAACTTTACTCAGCTCAGACCTTCCAGAAAAGGGCTGTCAGATGAGTGTGAACTCTCAAGCCCCCAATAAAGATGCTGTTATTAAGTATAAATACAGTGTAGCTTTTAATAGCCATAATTAACGTGTGTGGTTATTTTAAATGAATAGAAACTGGTTTTATGTTTCCATTTTGAAGGCAGGGGATTTACTGGATTCCCTTGAAGAACATAAAAAGTGTGAGTGGCTGTGAGGGTCGGAGCAGGGCAGGTGCTTGGGGGGTGCTGAGACTGGGGGCGTGTGGGGGTGCCGCCCCACCGCCTCTCCCAGCCTTAGCGGGTTTGTGACGCGCAGACTGCCAGGGCGGGGGATCGAGTCTTTCGAAGCTTTGGACCGCACAGTTTCAATATTTAAATATTTATTCTGAAGGTTGCATTCAAATCCCTTTTTCCATCTCATTCTTGCAGAGAACGTGTGGGCAGGCGGTAGTGCAGGTACGTCTGTGGCAGGAGGTACTGAGCACGGGCCCGAGGGGCGCCTGGTCTCGGCAGTGGCGGTGCCGCGGGGCAGTACCACCTGTGCTGGGTGACACTGTGCTGGGTGACACCGCGCTCATGGCCCCGGGGCCAGTCCCTTCTCTGCAGACCCCGGGACACGCGTGGCTCATGCTGGGGGAGGCCGGGGCAATGGCCTCGTCGTGCCGCCCGCGGTGGGGCCGAGCCCAGCGGGGCAGCGGCTGCGGAGCCTCTGGTGGGGCTGGACCGTTTGGCCCAATTCGGCACCAAGCCCAGGGTGTGAAGTCGGTCTCGGGACCCGCTGCCCGCTGGGGTCACGCTGCGCCGGGGCTGCCCGTGCTCCTCGGCTGGGCCCTGCGGGGCGCGACGCGGGAGGCATGCCGAGAGCACACCAGCACACCGCACGCCGACAAGATCAGGTTTCGCACAAAATGCAGCGGCAGCCAAAACCTTCTCCTAAAGCGCTGCCAGAGGAGGAGCGGTGGTGCTTCTCCCTCTCCCCCCTTCCCGCGGGAACCTGCGCCTGCTCCTCTCGGCAGCTCTGGGCAGCAGCTCTGGGCAGCCCTGCGTGGGGACAGGCACCAGCCGGCCTTGGCCGGGCAAGTGGCCTCGCCACTGGCCACCCCGGGTCACACCAGTCCCCTGGGCGCACACCCCGTGACTCCTCTGCGGGAGGGTGGCCGTGGGACCTGCCCCCACCCCTTGTATCTGGCAGGTGAGGGTGTTCTCAGGGCGGCAAAAGGCGTGAACCCCCCCAAGGGGAGGGGAGGGTTGAACTGACATCTCCTGGTTCCTCAACCCACAGACTTGTAGCCTGCCATCTCATTTTGGCAGCCTGCAGGTGAAGGCCTCGCCATAGCACCGTGCAGTTGAGTCCTAATTACTTTCTGCATTGTTGTAGGGTAACATATGTTAATGTGTGTCCTGCAAAGGAAGCAGCAACGTCCTCCGCAGCCTCAGCACCTCCAAGGACATCTCGACGCTCCACAAGCAAAGCTGCTCTGCGTGCTTTGTTCTGGGCATCTCGGCTGTCTGTGGCAACTGAGAGCACAGAGAGCACGAGCACGTTTGTACCGTTCTCTTCTCAGGTCTGTGGTGGAACTGTCAGCGCTTGGTACAAAGACAACATCATCTTGGCAGAGGAAGCGTTAATTTGCTGCATGTTGTGAGATGGGATACGCACACCCCCCGGCTGGGGCACGGGTGCCCGCTGTGGAGAAGGAACAGTAGCGCGGTGCAAAGCTCTTCCCTTTGTGAGGGCTGAGGACACGAGGCTGTGAGGAGGTGATCAGCCAGGCTGGCCTTGTGCAAGCCAGGGGTGACTCCCCACTTGCCTCGACACTTGTGCTGGGGCTGCTCCCGCACGTGGGGTGACGGGATGTTGCTGCTGCTGCGTCAGTCCCGGGGAAACAACCGGTGTGCACGTGTGAGCCTGCCAGGCTGATCCCTGCGTGATACCGAGCAGGAAGGCATTCCTGAGGCTTCCTCGGGACAGGTTGAGTGTCAACCAGCCTCTGTCAGCATTTCCCAAGCTGTTTTACCCCCTGTCCCACTTCCAGGTGAACTTGACTCTTACGCCCCCACTTTTCTCAGCCTGGGCACAGTGCCGTGCTGACACGGCTGTTCCCGCGCCAGGAGCTAATCCAAAGCCCCCAAGCGGTTCTGCATCCTGTCAAGAGGGAGTACCCACAGTTTGAAAGTATTGGCATGCGTGGAAAATCCTGGTGCTGTGGCCTGCAGAGCTCCTGGAAGTTGTTCCTCCTGCTGATGTGTGCCAGCATCACCGGCTGGGAGAGGGCTGGTGAGGTGAGCAGGGCACAGCCACCGTCACTGGAAGGTGTGTGCTGGTGTCCGTGAGAGCCGTGAGCTGGCTGCGGGCGCAGGAGATGTGCCAGCTCAGCCGTGTCCGTGCGTCCAGGCGCTCCAGCCGTGCGCCCCTTTGCCCCGGAGTCCCGTTACATCCCTGGGCACTTTCCTCTCTCCAGCTCCCGCTGCTGCCGTGGCTGAGGCTCAGGGCACACGGAGCTCGAAGGCACATAGTCCTCTCACCCTCCTGATTTTCATAGTTAAATGTCTCCGCCTTCCGAGGCTCCAGACCCAAACATCATCCAGCTCTCTGTCAGCACTATGAGTAGTGTCCGTCACGTGCTGTTTGCTGTCCATGTCCTTCCCACAGGGAGAGGATGGCCACTCTGTGTCCTCTTTTGATGAGGCTCTCAGACTACTGGCTACACATCCAAGAGAGGCAAGGTTGGGAAAAGGTGCATAATGAGAAAAGGAGGGTTGGAATTGCCCTTTTTTCTACAGGAGATCATGACATAGGTTCACTGAGAAAGTTCATTCCTCTTCCCTCTCTCTTGTTCACTGACGTCAGCACCATCTTATTCACGTATGACCTGACCTGGCTACTGACCACCTATGAACTGACACCATCAGAGCACTGGGTTCCTCTGGACACAACACACACAAAGTTTTTAATTTAACTGGCCTATTCTTTTCAAGCAATCAATTGTATTCCATGTACAGAGGCAACTGATAGCTAGCTGCAGGTACCACATACAGAAGATGTCAGAGAAGGTGCTGATCTTTGCAGGAACTTTAAGCAAGGGACCCAGCAGTACATCATCACTGCAGCTTGGAATCATCCTGGAGACAAAGCTCTGAACCCTTTTATTCTCTTTCCTGGGCCTCTGCTCCTTGTCTCCCACAAGGTGCAGCTGAGGCCTGCAGCTCCTCGTTATCAGCCTCACATGAGGCCGAGCTCTCCAGAAGTTTGAAAATGGTGACTCACGCCCCAGGGGTTCCTGGCTGGGGTGCGGGGCTGCAGGACTGGGGGGCTGTAGGTGTGGGAGTGGGGCTGCTCTTTAGCCTGTCCCGAGCTTCTGGGCGGGTGAGCACGCTCAGCCCTTAGAGCTCAGGGAAGTTATTTTTGTGATCAAGGTGGAAGCATTTCTTAGGGCCTGTGGTTTTTGGCCGCTGTGGGAAGGAGGTGGATCAGCAGCAGGCATGGCGCGTCCCCCTTACAGCTGCGTGGGCAGAGGTCGGCTCCGCAGCGCGACGGAGGACGCGAGCGGCACCAGGGAAGGAGAAGAGCCCTGGGAAGGAGCTGAACTTCAGGCCAGCGAGTGCTGAAACCTCCCGGGAGAATGAGCCTGTGGCATTTCACTACCATTGCAGAGAAGGTACCTGTGAATTTCTTGGTGAATCCTTTAGTCTCTGGTGGTCTGTAAATAAGCATAAAATGCATGTTAGTTTTGGCTCAGGTTTCTATTCTCAGATGAATGAATTTGAATGAACTTGTCTTATCTGTGGAATCTCTCTTGGAACTGATGTTTGCAGAGAAGATAAATGTGCTGCTGCCTGCCTGCTTGTCCTGACTTAATCTGTGATGCACTGAGCAGTGTCCTGGGGGGATTAGGAGAGCTGGAAGAGAGCTTGGGATGTCAGGCTGCCAGGACCGGGTGCTGTGACCTGGATCGGTTTCTCCATCAATGATAAGGCTGTGGCTTGCATGTTAGCAGCAGAGCGTCATGGTTGCGATGTTTTCCAACGTGGTTTTTTGTAGGGAGGCTGTGTACACTGGTGTCCTGTTATCGCAGCATCCAAATGAAGACATGTACTGGAAAAAAATCGTTCCCCGTTGGTGTGTAGGGCAGGCCAGCATGCCTGCCTAGTACAGCACACACCACTATGCCTTTAGACAGTACTGTTTTCCAGGTTGGTTTTAGCAAATGTTAAATCAGCTTCAGGTTCACTGGACTGTCTTTCCAATTCCCTGCACAAACTTCTGCTTCCAAGAGCTTGTGAAAATCCTGAGAGCTGTACACTGCAAATGTCAGTAAGTTACATTTGTAAAGTCTAAAGCACAAAGATACTGTTGAAACTGTCTTATAGTGGGAGTCCTTAATGTATGGATTCAAACTTACTCAGTATCAGTGTCCTTAGATGCAACACGGTCTCAAAATGTCATTGTCCTGTAAATGAAGTGTTTTACCAGAGAATTGCTTAAGCATCTTTTAGACTAAGGATTCATTCAAGGTGGAAATAAAATGAACTGAAAATGACTGAGGGGTGAGCAATGAGCAGTCCCCATAGGCCAAATCTCAGTAGGAGAAAACACTTAAAGTTTCTTTAGTGCTGGCAGGTTCAAAAGTCAGGGCTGGTTTCAATTAGCCTGGGAGAGTCTCAGTGATAAACAATTCCTGTGGTCTTGAAGCAAAGGGGCTAGCTGCATGCAGCCATTCTAACTACTTGAGCTGGCCCTATTCCCTCTGCTCTGGGAGTAACTGTCTCTTTGAATGAAGTATTTGTCATCGTTTGTATATGAATTCTTCTGAGTTTTTGAGAGCAAGGAAAATACAAAGTTTTCTGGTTAAGGCATTTTTGGTCTGAAAATCCCCCAGGGTATCAGCTTAAAATATGCATGACGTTCATGCAATTTATTTTCTTTAAGGGGCTGGAAAATGTGAGTGTGTGCAGATGTGTTTGTGTGCACATGTGTGTAGGGCTGTGTGATCCCCCGGTCCTGCCTGAAGGATAAGCCCCGGGGAACGCCCGCGTGGCCGCTGGGCAGCACAGACCCGCAGGTGGAGGAGGGCTGCTGCTGCCGGGGACACGCGGGCCTGCAGACGGGCTGGCCCCTGGATCCTACCCCGCTCTGGAAACCTTGTTCGCTCACACCCGTATTGTTTCAAGAGAGGGGACAGGAATTTCAGGTCATTCCAGCTGTGTGTGTGGTATAGGAGCTATTCAACGCTCCTGGAGCATCTCCACGTTTTGTGGTTGCGGCACGGACAAAGCCCATTGTTACAGTTCTGCTGGCAGACGTGCTCGAGCGTTGCAGCGCCGAGATGTGTCGTTTCACTGGGGCTCGCAGTTCGTAAACTGTTGAGAAAATGCTTTTACGTCCTGTATGTGTTATATAGGGGTAAAGTGAGAAGCTGGGATTAGAAATACTACACCTCTTATCCAAAAAGATCATATCCTCAGTGCACAGTGCTACCTGGGCGGGTAGCGAGGTGATAGTTCATCTGATCATTGCCTTGAGCCTCACTCAGAACTCGTGCCAGTCGCTTTTTTTCCAGGCCTGCCAAGCCTGTGGTGACTGGGTGTGCCTTTGCACTTGCAGTTTATTTTCAGGTGACCAGAACCAGCCCGCTTAAAAAATAAAGCTAAAATCAGTCAACAATATTTCTGCATTCAAATAATCTTAAAATTTAAGTCCCTGATACCCAACTCTGTGTCTACTCAACTCTCAGAATACATGGGGCTGAATATATTGTTCTAGAACCACCATTACAGCATTTCAATTTTGAGTATTAAATAGTCAAATCCAGCAAAGAACACAAATAATAGTTTGTAGTCTCTTGTTGGATTCTTTTAGCATGTTTTGGAGATAATGTTTTGCTTGTAGACTTGAAAAGCCTCAAGTCACACAAAATACTACTACTTCGCAATCCTTGATACCTCTATTCAGACTTACTGTTAAAGATTTATGGTAACATGCTTAGGGACAGGTTGGAGGATTATGTATAACAATTATAGACCACCATATGCTCTTACTCTGTAAAACTTTTATTTCTAGCCAAAACACTAAGAAGCATAAGCTTGCCTTTTCCATTTGAAAAGGAGATGCTAGCATTTTCCCATAATACAGCAGAACCTATTCAAATGAATCTTGGTGAAAGAAAGAAATTTTTGACAAATATCATTTCTGTGCAACAAAACAAACTGCACAGGATAGTTCAGTAAGCCCCCTTAAATCATGCACAGTACAAATCCTTTAGAGCAGGAGGATCTATTTTTATCGTGCGAGTTTCCATAGCAAAAGCTGATTTAACTCCTTAGGGTGAAGTTCACGCCAGTGCATGTCTCTGTGAAAGATCAAACTCCCTTTAACACATGGATGAGGGACCTGCAGAAATCTTGCGTTTGGAGTGGGGAGCAGATGTCCATGCACAAACATCCAAACGTGCACTGAGAAACTTCTTTACAGCTATGATACGGTTCCTTCACCAGCAGTGACGAGATTTCAGAACTGTGCTGAGCAAACGCTGTGGTAGTTCAGCTGCGAGCAAAAAATTCTTCCACTGTGCTTTTTGGAGCAGGAGGCGTTGACTGAGAATGCTTAGAAACTTTATTGGGGGGGGAGGGGGGAAATGACACAAATGTCACGGTTTGGCACAGTCCGAGCGGTGTGAGGATGCCGTTGTCACAGAAGGGAAACGTTTAACAGGGCAGAGCCCTTCGTGCTTTGCACACCTGCCGACCGGTGGAGCAGCCTCTCGGGGTATCTGCCGATGGTGCGCGGCGAGCGTCTGGCGCATCCAAGGTGCCATGGTACCGGCCTCTCGCCTGGGCCAGTCTGGTGGCCCGTAGCGGGTTGGACTGGCCCAACTTTCTCTAAAATGGCTTTTTCCTGTTGAGAACACGTCCAGGGCCCCGGGACCCAGCTCTGTTCCCTGTCAGACATGTCCAACCTCTGTCTGGTCTGTACTTTCTGCTTGACAGAAATTTGCATTTCGAGAAGGCCCTCTGTGTGGCCGAGGACATGGTCCGTCTCCATGGCAATGGAGGTGATGTCACAGGTGCAGCATCACGTTTTCATGGCTGCAGCAGATGGGTTGGGGAGAAAACAAGCTTGTCAGGGTTAACTGAAAAGAGTTCTTGCAGCAAGCAGCTGTAAAAAATGGTTTAGCGTAGGACTTCTGTGCCATCCCTGATAAATGATGGATGTGTTGACCTGGGACTTGCGATACCTGAGTCTCGTTGCCAAATCCGTCGCAGACTCGGGCTGCGCGCAAGGGAGTGGCAGGATTATTTCCCTGGCAGGTATGATCTACAGGGTGCAAACTGCAGCAGTTACGCTCACATGGATGGAAATCAGTCAGCATTTGTCCTTCTGTGCTCCACGGGGACGACTGGTGGCGAGTGAGCTGGTGCTGGGGGCTCTGTGCAACGTGAAGAGACACAGCTGGCAGCTGCAGGCCCCAGGGACCCCCCAGACCCCCGGGACCCCCCAGCCTGGAGTGCCAGGAGCCGCTGGGCCGGGCGGGCTGGGCAGCTGCGCTCGCTGGTGGTGATGGAGTCGCCGGACAGGGCAGGTCAGTTTTTTGAGGAATTCTAGAGCAAATTCCTTCCCAGCAGAACTGGAAGAAACTTCAGTGGTTATTCCAGGCCGGGATTTTGCACGCTGCAATTTTTCCTACAAGCTGTAGCAGCCAAATAGATTCTTTGAATCACAAAGCTATTCCTTTTTTTTTTTTTTTGAGTAAGCTTCTTGGTGAAGGCTTCCTATAGCAGTAAAATTGCATACGAAGGTGAGCTGTGGCACTGCCACAATATCTGAGTTACCAAAAGATGATTGGTAAAAAAATCTGACCCAGAAAGTCTTGTTTCAGGTGTTGTATTCTCTCCTTCACAGTTTTAACACACATGCTGCCAATTTGCACTAAAGATACATACTCATATTTAAAATATTTGCTTGAACTCAAAAACTTGAAAAATAACAAAAAAGCTGGGTAGCTTTGTAAACAAATTCAGATCAAAGTTTGTTATTGGAGAAATACTGTAGCAATATAGAAATTAAAAGATAACACCTCCAGACTGATTCTTGCATCTCTCACTGAAGTTCTAAACTTTTTTCATGTTGAACTTCTACTGAAGACTGCCTTTAGTCTGAAGAAATTCTTTGGGGAGTTCTGCTTAAAAACCCTAGAATACAAACTGTTCTTAGAAAGGACTCAAGTTCCATGATTTGCAATCAGGCAGGATTTCCACTGAATTCAGAGAAGACTATATTCATTTTAAAACTCACAGAATTAATTCCAACTTCAAAAATTTGACTTGTCATGTGTAGATAAGAATTCAAAGCAATATGCAAGCTCTGCTGTTAAAATGGCTCGGGGTGTCAGTGTTGAGTTGTTGAGAGTGTATAAATCATATGTATGTGTGATTCTCGGGCTAGTACCTGGGGATTTGCTTGATATGATTATACACAGTGCTCTGCTCACTTAGTTCATTTCACGTCTGCCTCAGGAGCGACCTCAGGAGGCGTTTACATTGATTATTTCCCTCACAACAGCCAACACAGTTCAAATAAAGCAGACTATGCATAATTAAAGGCATCATTGCTTTCTCACTCAAAATAGTAATGGGGCAGTGGATCTAATTTCCTACTTAACACAGAAAGGCTGTGCTTATTAACTATTCCTATGATTATTGTTTACTAAACTCATTTTAATAATGGCCCGATTTTTTTTTTCCTTCTGGAAGACCCAAGCTGTTCGGCATATACTGTAAGAGCATGACAGGGCAAACAGCTCAGAAGATGGGACATGCAGCAGGAATCGTGCAGGTCCTCAGCTGAGGACTCACACTGCAGGCTAACACGGGTGCGGGGCTGCAAGAGAGGCACCAGTGAAAACGGTCGCGTGTGGAAGAGTCAGAAAGGGGGGGGGGGGTGTGGAAGTTCCTATGCTAGAAACACCGGAGGAAGCCCTTCTGCACCTCGCCTTTCGGAAGCCGAAGAGGAAAGCTGGCTCTGGCACAGCTGGACTTGGTGCCCGGTACGTGCCGGGCCCTGTTCTCCGCCGGCCCAGAGCAGCGCGAGGCCCGAGGAGCCGCCCCGTGTTGCTGCGCTCTGGGCACCGTCCTGTCAGCGCGCCCCAGCGCAATTGCATTGGAGCTTGCTCATGTGGTGGACAGCTGTGGTTTCTGACAATGCGGTGGTTAGTGTAGAAGACGCCCACTTTCAAAGCCAGCCTTGTATCTGTTTTTCCTGTGGGAGAAGTTTTTAGCACTGCCCCTGGACTCTGGCTTGCATGCTTCAGAGGGCTGTTGTGTTCTTATTTCATTAGCATAATAAAATCTGCACCTCCCACTTCATTCCCCTGAGAACTGAAGCAAAAGAAAAGAAAAAGCAGCTCGTACACTGACAACACTTGTGCCACTAAAAGAGAAAGTTGGCTGACGAGGAATGGTTGTGCTGATGGCACGATGCAGCTGATCCAGCCCGATGTCAGGCAGAAGCGTGTCGGCTGCGCGCCTTGATCCAGACACCGTGCCCTCGCAGCAGGAAACGATTACACCACGCAGGGTTCCTGCTCAGGCAAGACTTGCACGTGGTGTCAGGCCCTAAATTATCAGCTCTCCAGAAATAAATTGAGAAAGTTAAGACATTTTGTAAACTGGTCTTCTCATCATCTGGTGGAATTGCTCAGCCCAGGGATCCTTTGTTAAGCTAAAAATACAGGCAAGTTTGGGGCTAAATTCTGTGTGAATTTAGTCAGAGGTGGCAGGCAGAGCTTAGGGACTTGTAGTGAGAAAATGTCTGTTTGGGCATTGTCTCGTCTTCAGGTCTTACCGATCCTTTCCAGTGCTGCATCTTGCCGGTGGGTACTCGAGGCTGGGCTGGTTTGTGTTTGCAGTGCTCGCCCCCACGGGGACACAAATAACAGAGAAACTTTATGGTGACTTGTGCGTGCTCTCACATGTTTAAATTGTTCAGATTTTGTGGGACAGACAGACATCCACCCAGACAACATCTTGCTTCTGATGAGTAGGGGAGCCTATATCCCATAATCCTTGAGAAAAATCTGTCAAACCTCATTACTCTTAGTGAATGAGCACCAGCAGCTTTCCCAGTTCATCCATCTCTTCCAAAGTTAATAAAATTTCCCATAAATGAGGACACTGCTGGGTGCTCATTCCCCTTCTGTCTTTTGGCCAGGCCTACCCCCCTTCTCCACTTAAATCCATGCCAGAGCTGGTGTGCTGCACCCCCCGGCGCTGTCGGAGGGCTGGGGCAGTGCCTCGCACAGCCACCCTGGTGCCTTCGCTCCGGAGGACGGGCCACCAGACCTCCCTCTGCCTCTGCACGAGCCATTCTGGAGAGCCACCTCTTACCGTTTCGGCTTCCCACACCGAGGCCGATGTATTGCAGGGTGGGACGTGTGGCCAGGCTGCAGCCTGTCCCTGTGTGGGGCTGGTGGCCCTGCCGCGGGCACCCTGGCGCCCAGGTGTGTGTCAGCAGCCTCCGCCCTTAAGGCGTGGGGTTCGTTTTGTCCGGAGCCCTCGAGGCCTTCGCCCGGCTCTGCCCTGCTCCGGGGGGGTTTGCCAGCCTGCGCCAGGGCATCCAGTCCCCAGCTCTCTGCAAGGACAGAACAGGAATCGGGTCTGAGCTGCTCCGAATGCAAATGAAATGGAACACTTTGTATAAATGGACCAAAACCAAAAAGCCCCATACTGGTTAGCCTCGTCTTTTTCTTAACTTGAGCAAACTGAGTTAAAACAAAAGTTAGTGATTGTAAGAAATAACTGAACAAACCTCTGTGAAAGAAGTCACAAACTCAGTTCACTCCATGGGCTGTTAAATATCTGACAAACTTCTGGTTAACTTTAGCAAAGACTAACGACAAGGGGGTTATTGCCATTGTAAATTGTATATAACAGTTTAATAGTTGTAATACCTGGTATGTTCTTCTTAATCATATGTGTCTGGAGTGTTGCAGAGCAGAGAAAGCATCTGGATCTGTAGCAGCTGAAGTAGAAAGTTGTTTTTCTGTTTACAATATGCTCATAATAATGTTCTTTAAGTGCATGCCCTTTGTGTGCATAGACTATATATTTAGTGTCTGAAAAAGGTATGTTTTTGTGTATGAAAGTTAAGATTCTAGTGGATTTTTTTAAGATCGAAAATGAGAAAGCAAAGCCCAGTAAGCAAACCCATGTTGTTTCCGCTGCAAAAGGTCTGTCAGCTGGCAAGGGGACTGTGTTACGCTGAAGACGGGGTGAAGGCTGTCTGGCAGGGCTGGCTCACGTCCACGCGGACCGGACTTGCTGAACCCAAGCTGCAGCAGCCTGAAGTGTTTCCACTCCACAAATGCCCTACAGAGAGGGCTCCAGTAACTTAAACTTTCCCAGGCTGCAAGTATATGCCTATTTAGAGTCTTAATGGAGTAGTTTGTGTGTGAATATATCGGTGTGTGTAGCTGAGTGGGAAGGAGCTGTAGATACGGCCGTAATAATTCTTGAATTTATTTTAGAGACTCGCCCTAACAGCTTCTTTTACAGGCAGAAAACATTAGCTTTAACTGGTGGGTAACTGGGAGGTAGTAAATGAGACTTTGCAGAGCTCTGTGTCATGGTTCTGCTGTTTCTCTGTGCGAGATCAGTTTTGGAATAGGTGGAAAGGATTCTGCTTGTCTTACTCTGATGAAAAGCAAAAGCCACAGGGTTTAAAGGGAGGAATGGCGCTTTTCAACACAGCCAGAGCAAGCTGGGGTGGACCTGCAGGGCATGTCAGACAAGGCACTGAGATCAGAAAGAATCGGCTAAAAATGAGCTATCAGTGAACTAAACTAAGACTTATTTCAGAACTGCAGTACACCTGCCTTAGGAGTGGTTTTAGTTCATCAGTCCAGCGTCCAGCCCCAGCACGCAGCTCTCCTGCGGCAGACGCTGCGCTCGGAGTCGGGCAGCGCCCGCTGATGTCGCGTGGACCGAGGCCCCAAGTGTCCCTGCGTGCCCCTCACCCCGGGGCAGCCCTCAGGGCACGGCTCTCCTCTTTCCCCTTCCCTCTCTGAGCTGGAGAGGAGAACTTGCTGCAGATCCTCCCCTTGCGAATCCCTTGGCTCATTGCAAATCCCCCCCCATACGTGATGCAGAGCTGAGAGCAAAAACATTAAAACAGGGCTGTCTGAGAAAGAAACAAAGTAAAATAATTTCTGTGTTGCGGTTGCTTTGCCTCCCTCCCTCCTTCATGTGCAGGTTTTCAGAAGTATCCTGTTTTCAAAATGGTTAGGATCAGGAGGACCAAACCTGTTCCCTCTCGCCCAGTGCTCATACAAGAAGCTGGTTTTGGGTCAGTTCCAGGCAGGGCTTTGGGGCTGGCGGAGCAGCACGGGCAGGGTACGCGCCGTTGGCACAGGAGAGTGCAGTCCCCAGGCAAACATCGCTGCCCAGGCAGCCCTGTGCAGGGAAGACTGGTGCAGTCCTAAAAAGAAAAAGTCAGAGCTGAGACACCATCTTAATCCCTGTGAAACTATCAGAGGCTTCCAGTCCTTGTCCTGTAAATGAGCTATTTGGGGACTAGACATGGCAATGGATGTTTCAGTGAAAACTGGAAACATTGGAGGATTTATCAAAGCAAGTTGCCTCCGGTAGCCCAACTTTATCCCAGCCAGCTGCCAGTGTTTAATCTTGCCAGATTTCTTCCTCTTGCTTCAAAGGGGAACAGGCTATAAGTATGTCTGCGAAATGTAAGGGTGAAGGAGAAAAGCCCCTGTGTCATCTCCTTCTGGGGACAGGTAGGAGGGAGTCAGTGAGCCCCAGTTAGACTCCAGGAAAGAGCCTGGATAGGTGGTTATGTGAATGCTGACACCTGCACTTGGGACTTCACGCAATTAATTCGAGCTAAAAATGCGATTGGGAGGTAGAAGAGATCTGTGGTTCTGTGGCTGTCCCCTTTTTTCCCTCGCGGGGATGGAGCTGCCTCAGCCGCCGTTGGCAGGATGCGCGCAGGCGGTGCGGCTCGCGCCGGGGCTGCGCTGCGCGAGGTCAGTGGATCACCCACGGCCGTTCTGCGTCCCCTCGCCAGGGAGGGTTGTGTGCCTGTACCTTTCTGAGTGGAGTATGGCAGTGCTGCGCGCTTGCTTTGCTGTGGGCTGTTGTCTTCTAGCTGGTGGGCTGCTTGTGGCACACTTCTCTCTTGATATGGAGTATTTCCTCCAGCCCAGGGGGAAGCAGTACCTTGTTTTGCTGATCATCAGATGCAGCTTGGGATCCCCTCACAGCGGTCACACAGCTGAGGTGCAGAGATACCTTGGCTGGCTTTTTAAAAGCACATTTATTGCACAGAGTTTAGGATGCGTTCTGTCTCTTAATCCTTGCGCTGCCTTTCTCTATCCGGAATGGACCAGAGTATGTCATTTGTCTAAAATTTTTGGACAAACAGTATCAGCAGTATCTAACCTCAGGGAACTGCTCATATAGAGTAAGATGTAGTTATTGAGTCTGTGATCTGCTCAGCCCTGAAATTATTCCTGGGCTCAAACAAGTGGAATTGACTCATAATAATAAGGGTCCCAGTAGGCCTAAATAGAAATTGGTTTTCTCAGATTCTTGATTTGTGTTGGTGTTAAATACAATCACTGACACATCATTTGTGTCTGCAGATGTTGACACAGTACTTGTGAGGACCTGAAACGTGGGCAGTCCGCTGCTCTGTTTGCAGCCACGCTGCTTTGTGCTATCCTAGTTCTCCAGCTCACAAAAGAAAAAATAACTGAGATTTGTCTTGTCTTGGGCTGACAGTATAGCCAAGTGATTGCCAGTCCAATTTGGCAGTTTTTAATCATTTTATCTCTGTTCTCTTCTCTCTGGGGAGACAGTCAGTGTTTAGCAGTCTGCTCAGAAAGACCTTGGGGCTAGTTTCAGCGGCAGTGGCTCAGAGCTCCGATTATTAGCTCTGCTCTTAGGAGCACACTGCGATCTTTCCCAAGGGAGTGGTGTGAAAAATTAACACAGGCTTAGAGCAGCAGTGCAGCAGCAAGCTATGTAACTGTAATTACTCCATTGATATTCCTCACACAATAACACTGTCATCAGTCATTTACATAAACTTTTTCTCCATGAAGAGGGAATGGCTGCTTATAACCCTATTGGGTGCTTCCAGAGCATGCATTATACATTTTATTTGTTCTAATTTCAGTCTCAAGGCCTGTAGGAACAGAGAGAGGAAACGTGCAGTCTTTTCAGTGTTGTCGTTTTTTCTATTGCAGCTGTAAGTGTGTCACTCTGGACGCACAATCGTGCAAGTGGGCTAAAATGTGTCTTGACAGGATATTGGGAACCATTGCCAGGATTTGAAATCTTCAATGTAATTTTAAGAAATATGCCAGTATATCTTAAATATTTTAAGCAGTTTGGTACCCAGACTCTGTCCCGAGTCTCAGTCTCTCACCGTTTCAGTCAGGCCAGGTCCACGAGCAGCAAGTGTTGTTCTGCTTGCAGAACTCCTCAGGACATACAGGCTTTTCTTTAAATGTCTTTTTCTTCCACAAGCACGTGGCTCTGTGCCCTCTGCCTGTATCTGGCTCTCCTGTCGCTCCATTCTCCTCACCATGACCACAAAGAACGGCTGCATAAGCCACAGACACGCTCTTCCTGGCAGCAGGTGATCCAAGAGAGTAACGAGGAATAAGTGGTTAATAAAATTCAAAATTAACACGATCCCGTCTTCAGCCAGGGACGCTCATTCCCTTTGTGTCCCTTCTACAGTGTAAAAGCCAGAGCGACGTAAAGCAGGGGACTCTTCCCCCAGGCCAGGCCGTGCAGAGAGGAGCAGCCCAGCGCCGGGCCGGCAGGCAGGTCTGGTCCCGCTGTAGAGCTGTTGAAGGGAGCAGGATGCTCTGCAGCCCTGAAGGAGATGTGGGCGCTGGGGCATGGGCCAGCCTGGAACCGCCCGACCGCTCCCTTCGCAGGGTCACGCCGTCGCCGCGTCACCCACCAGCAGAAGGAGGCAGAGGGAGGAGGTAATCTAGTGCCCAGCGCCTTGTTAGGGACGATGTCCCCGTCCTTACAGGAGAAGTGTTAAACTTTTGTAGATATTGCACTTCCTCTAATTAAAGTCTTTGGAGCCAGATATTCCTGGGGCCAAGGCTAATAATGTATTCAGAAGAATAATAACCCTGTCTGAGCTGCAGCATGTTTATTGATGGCGCCGGTACCTGCCGGTGCTGACCGTGTCCTGCCGCCGCTCGGTGCTGCGCAGGCCTGCAGGGCACAGCATCCCATATTGCTGTCACAGGAAAAATCCTGAGCGCTGCAGCAGGACACATCTAGTGGGAAAAAAGGCGCATGATAGTCAAATTTCAGTTGCTGAATATTTAATGAAGCCTGCAGTGTTTATTTGGTTAGCCTGTCGATTTTTATCGTTCTGTCAATAGCTTCTCATATGTGGCACGGTGATGATCTTTAGCAGCCTGTCCCCTGGGAGCCAAAGCGCTAAATGCAATTATGGATTTTATACCGCAATGTGTTTGATATTTCCACTGATCTAATTTGCAGTCTGGTAGTTTATTGTTTGGCATTTTAATGGCGTTCAAATGCTATGGAAAATTTGATTTCTCTTTATAATTCACCCTAACATCATTAATGCTGGTAGCCGAATGGCATGGATTTTAGAGGGCTAAATATATAGGAAAATAATTTTTTTAAAATGGACCAAAACAATCAGAGTTTTAACTAAAAGGAAAACCATGTTCTATTTTTTTCACACTTCCCCTTTGTCACTTTTCATTAAACATTAAGATTACTTTGAGGAAATGGTAAAACAAATGCTAGACCTTGCCAAACGAAATACAAATGCAATGTATCTTCTGATGGAGGCTTCACTGTAGAGCTCAGAGATCCTCAGGAGTCTTTTGAGAGAGCAACAGAATGAGAACCATCTATTAAAAAGTCTTATCGGGCTGTTTCTCTCTTCTGTTCCAGACCACTTTTGCTTGATAATTAATCCTCCATATATTTTTTTCCCTCTGATGTAGCTGGCAGAAGCCCTGAGCCAACCACTTCATCAGATGCATCTATTTCACTAAAAAAACCCCAAAACAAAACAAAACCCCAAACCCCAAAACAACAACAACAAAAAACCCCAACCCCAAGCCACAGTTTGGTAGAAGTTCTTGAATTTTGGACTGGGGCCGTTGGCACAAAGAAGGGGCGCACAGAACTGCACGGGGCTGGGTGGCTTGGGGGAGTTAATCGTGGTGTTATTTTACACATCTACAACACTTTTATTGTGCAGTAACTCATGAGTTATGGGTCCTCTGCAATTGCAAAATAAATCCTTTAATTAACCACCTAGTCAGAAACAATTTAACCTCCTCAGTGTATCTCATAAACTACATTAGCCCCAGATTTATTTAGAATAGTGTTGTGCAAGTGTGATCTATTTACATTAAGTAGTACATGCCCTTTGTTATGTTGAGTATACTGGGACAAGGAAACACAAATCTATTTTATATGGTTTCATCCGTGGCTTTTAATGATTTCACCAAGTGTTTCCCAAATAGAAACAAATGTGTTTTTCCACTGTTACATGAAAACAGGCAGGATGATAACTATTGCAAGTACACAGGTAGCTTCAGGTTTCTGTATTCATTGCTCCGTGTTAAGGACTATTTCACAGACAACAGTGTTAGAGAGAAACGCTACTCTCCTCGTACATCCCGCAAAGTCAAACTATGCAGTGGCATGTTGACAAGCAACGATTCTTTCTTGAATGCTGAAGAGTTTGTTTCTGTCTTTCAACAGAGGTGTGAATACAAGGCCAGTCAGTGTAATAAATCTTACAGGCTGCCAGAAATAGAACATGTTTTGTGGTTTATGAGTTTAAGAACATTAAAGAGGTTCAAGAGAGTTCCTCTTTTAATGTAACTAAGTAGAAAAGCCGACAAAAATAAGAAGTCATAAAGGAGGCTGAACGAGGTGCCAAAAGCACTAATGAATGGGTATGGAACAATCAGCCTTGTGTTTCACAAAACCTCTCAGCTGTGTTGGATTGATGGACCAGTTTGCTGTTTGGATGAGACTTGTACTGACCCACAGGTTCTCAGTGCCTCTCCGCAGCGTGGTGCTGTGGCTGTTCCTGCTGCCTGCCCTGGACCTGGCAACAGCAACAGACATCGACTACGTTTGTAACTCATCTCAGTTCTGTCCCCCAAAATTATTTTTTCTTAACAAAAAAAAAAAAAAGGGTTTTCTCTGAACTTATTAGATGGCAAAAGCAATAGTGATCATGTAGAGGAGAAGCTGTTAACTGCCACACTTCCTTCCATGGGGCAAAAGTCTTTCCTCGGGCCCTCGTTTTGTCCCATACTGCGGCGCAGCGCTGTCGGGGCGCAGCACGGTTGGGCCCTTGGTTTGCCAGTTCTAGCAGAGGTGGTGTGGAGGTCACCTGGAGTCAGGGACATCCTCTGCCAGACCCTTCTGGAAAACCTTTTCAGGAAGACCCGTCAGGGATCGGGCAGGGTTGGGAGCAATTATTCCTTGAGCATCTCTGCCTTTGGGCAAGCCAAAGCACAAGCGAGAGCAGCCGCCGGGCCTCGGCGGGGTGTTGGGGTGGGACTGCCGGGTGCGCTGCCCTACCCGGGGCTCTCTCTGCCGCAGCGCCCCGCGACGCCGGGCCTGGTTAGTTATTCCTCTGTCTGAGCTGTGCCCGTTGTCCGTTTGGACCCCAAAGTGACCCTTCTCACCTTAAGATCTGCTGGTCTGACCCTCCAACAGCAGATTCACGGGCTCAGCTGGGTGCTCGTCGTCTTCCACTGGAGGGGCCAGAGCAGGCTGGGACGGGAGCGCAGGAGATGGGGCGATGGGCAATTGCAGTCCTGCTGCTCTGAAAAAATAAACGAAGCATTTGAAGAATACTTGGTAATACACAGACTGTGCAGCAACAATGCTTGCTGAAAATAGGGCAAAACATCACACAACTGTGTAATCTCCAGCAAGCATCTCAAAAAACCTACCGTATTATTCAAGCTCTGGCCTATGATGTTTTCAGTTGCTGTTTTTGTTTGTAGGAACGAAAGCTAACAGGCTGTCACAAAATTGTTGAGAAACCTAGTTAGCAGGAATTAAAAAAAAAAAAAAGCCACCAAGTTGTGGAGTGCGGCAGGCTAATGACATAAGGCCTGGCTCTCCAAGTGATCTGTTAGCAGATGATGGATGAACGTGCACCTCACTGGCAGCGCCACCAGCCTTGCTCCATTCTTGAATATCTGTCAAGATGTTAAGTGGACGACTGCAATCAGCAGTGAAATAAGACCTGTGTAATCTGATGTTCCACTTAGAAAAGAAAACAAAATTCCTACCACCTAATATGAGACTACACCAGTCAACACACAAAGGCCTTTCAAGCAGGCTAGGTATCTGATAAAATCTTTACACCTCATTATCATTTGTAATTTAGAGATATGGGTACAGCTGTATCTACAAACAGTGCATGATGACATTTCCAGGGATTTTTATCTGCGGCTGTTTCCAGCGAACAGATCTTCATTCATATGTGTACTTTTATATTCCTTTTAATGTGTTCTTTTATTCAAACTTTATCTGGGTGAGGAGGGTAGGCTGCCTGTTAAAAATGTCCCTTCACTAAGAATTGACATAGGCAGCCTCCTAGTTTTCTACAATGGAAGTTTGGTTTCGGTTAATTCCATTTAGTTAAGTTGTTTTCTAGAAGGTGAGAAGAAATGGAGAATTTGCTGTCTTTAGGTGCAGAAAAGTTCTACCTCTTAGGGAGAAAAACAACACTATGAATGTTAAGTGAAGTGCAGTTTTGAGTAAATATCTAGGACAGGACAGCCCAGAAACAATGTCAAGCTTTGTTGCTGTTTAATCTGAGCCTTCCTGATTTCCTGATTGCTTTCACCCACATAGTTTGGATTACAGAGGATATTAGCAGATGCAATTGAATGCACAGCAGTCTGCTGTGAGAAGGCAATCAGCTGTGTAAGCACCTTGACTTCCTCAGCATTAGAGTGGAGGTTTGCAGGGTGGATGTTGAGGCTGGAGAAAGTGCACCCAGAGGATTAACTCCACGCTTCAGCAGAGAACACTGAAGTAGAAGTGTTCACAGAGCTCAGTGCTGGCCAGAGCAGGCCCTGGATGACTGGATGGCGCTGGGTCAGTCCCGTGCGGACGAAGCCCTCTGCTCGTGCGGGAGCGTGTCCCTGGGTGCAGAGCACTGCTGGCTAGGGTTGGTGCGACCAGGATGCTTCTCCTTTTGTGTCTGGGCTCCTTCCCGAAGGAGACCCAGTGCAGAGCTGGGTGCTTTGTTTCTCCCGGGAGCGACTGGGACGCAGCCCGGCGGAGCTCCCCGTTGCACCGCGCAGGCCCAGCTTCCGTGAGGTGCGCTCTCCTTTGTGCTCTCGCACGGTGCTGGGTGCCGTGCCCGGCGTTTTACACGGATCAGCAGCTAGCTGATGCTGTGGCATGGTTCCTCCCTCTCCTCCACGCCACCAGAGCATGGATGTTACTCTGGTTCTCTGGGATGCACGGTCTCATTCTTCAGAAGGATACTTCCTTTTTTTTTTTTTTTTTGATCGTGTGGCTGGGGAAAGCAGCCCAGAGTCACAGAAGCCCTGCTCTGCCCTGCTCCCAGCCTCCCCTCCATCTGTTCCGTGCTGTCGGACCCAAGCTTTGACCTTCTCCCACCCGTATTGCTCCGCATGAGCGCCGGGAGCCTCTGGGAGGAGGTGGTGAGTGGTTGGCACGAGGTCAGTGGGGAGTCTTGGAAGCAGACCCAGACGTCCAGGTTGTTCCTGTTTCCCCGGCTCCCCCTCGGTGCCAGGGGTGGCATCAGAATACGCGTTACCCACATCTCAGTGTGGGTGTCGGGCCAGGCGGAGTCCTGAGGGGCTCCACTGGCATCTGTGTGTTTGTGAGGTTCATGAAGTGACTGCCTGGCAGCTGCCGCGTTGCTGTGGCCGTTGCCTGCTCAGCAGAGGCCCTTCTCTTGCTGTAACCCCAGAGGGACACATCCTGCAGCTTCTAGGCAGGTCCCCCCGTAGCTGAAGTCAGTCTGAGTTCAGCTGCCAGGGACGGCACAGGACTGGTCCCTCAGCAGCACGTGGAAGGGTGCTGATTTGTTTTGAAAAACGGCATGTAGTTTGATCTATGAAGTTTAATATAGTGGTTGAGAAATATCCCAGTGACAAATACATAACCATAATTTCTAATAATATTAATGAAATTTTAAGTGGGAAAGAACTCCCTGTAATAAATGAGAGCTCTCCTTTTTTCAAGCTGTCTTTACAGTGTTTTGCTCCTTTACTCTCCCAATGTCAGCTGACTGTGATTTTTAGGATCATAGTTGTAAATAAAAAGGAGAAATTGCAGAACATTGTATGGAATTCTTCCTTGCCAAAGACATTGATTCCAACTTGATTCAAGTACTGGAAATCAAGCAGCAATACAAATTACTATTACTGTTGTTGTTACTATTAGAAATAATACATGATTCTAAAAGGCAAGATCTTAAAGAATAAAGACCCAAGAGCTACGCAGTATTCCTCATCTCGCTTCAAGCTGCAGATGCTCCCAAACTCTCCTCATGCCCTACCCGAGGAGGCTCAGCCCAGTCAGGGCAGTTCCTGGGCGCTGGCCTGACCCTTCCCAACGCACCGTTTAGTGGAGACCAGATGCCTCGTGCATCCTCTGTCGTGTCACCCGCTACTCGGGTGCTGTTTTTAAAGTGCCGTGACTGATGTGGTCTGGTTTGTTTCTTGAAAGCCAGGAGTGCTGCTTGTGGCATACAGGTGATAGATACATCATCTAGCCCTTTTGTAACATTTTCTTTTTCCCTGTGTCCTAACTTTTTTCTGAAAATTAGTGTGACCATCCTAAGACACCTGTTGTACAGCCCCTCCCACTGTGGACGTGCCAATAATGTGCTGTTTTCCTTGTGTAACTGGAAGGGACAAGTAGAGATCTAAATTTAGCTGAAAGTAGTGATTTGAAATACATATATAAAAAGAGAGTTCTTGACCCCATAGTTATTTAAGTTGTTCTACTTATTATTATTATCTCTGGACAATTTCACTGAGAAAAAGAATAGAAAGGAAGACTGTTTAAAGAGAAAAGGAAAGAAAGGAAAGGCTGGAGGGTTGGATCAGGAGAGTACAGGTTAGATAGGCGTAGGTAGCGATTAATAAAGATAGATTAATAAAGGTAGAGCAGGACTCCTGATGGGGCTGCAGTCCTGGGAAGGAGGATCAGTTTTGTTGCACTGGAAAGCTCAAGGCGGGTCACTGCTGTGCTGTTACTGGTCTCCCTGCCTAGCATCATGTTTAAAGTCTCAAATCCTTCAGCTTTCTGGGCTGAAAATAGCCTGTGCACCATTTCAGGCAACACAGTACAATGTACCATGAAACTGCTTAATGCTGTAGAAAATTGCTAATGCAACAAAATAGAGCCCCTTGAAAAATCAGCTAAGGCTTCATTATGCCTTCCGGGGTCCCTCTTGACCCCATTCACAAGAGTATCACGTCCCACAGAACAGTTGCAGCTTGGAGGTGCTGCTTGGATGTCTGCGGTGGTGTTGCATGCTTTTGCAGCAGGCAGGAATGCTAAAAACCTTCTCTTACAGTCGCATTGGGGATTGCAGCTCTTCAGTAAAGCTCAGTCTAGTGTCCTGGTCAGGGAGAGTCCAGAGGAAAAAGACTGAGGGATCTTCCATGTTCCTTTTGTTCCCCTTGTCTGCTCTTCTGCCACCAAAGGCGCAACCCCTCGGGGTAGAGAGAGGGTCATGGACAGAGGCTGGCATCAGCGTGTTAGTCCGTGCTAAGGGAGTCACCTGAGCTACAGCAGTAAGAGGAGAATCTGTAGCTGAAGCAGTAATGCATTTCATCTTAGGGTAGATCACGTAGTTTTGTATTGGGTCAGAAAGCACTGTCCTTTGGATTGGGCGCTGACCTGCAGAGTCACACTGGCCGGGAGCCAGGCCTCCAGTCACTGCGCGGTGAAGTACGTGTTAGGTAGCAAAAGGGAAGCCAGTCTCTATCACTCGTCCTATTATTTGTATTATGGCAGATTCTGAGGGCCCTGTCTAGCTCATGGTTAGGTGCTGTCCTGATGATAAAAGCTTCAGCACGGACCCTTAAACACCTGATGGCTCTGAGTCTATGCTTTTAGTAAAATACAGACCAAAAAAACCCACATAGAAGGTCTCTCTGGTTTAGCAGTGAGAAAGAATATGATAGCATGCACATCACAGCTCATTGGGCCATAAAAATTAGATTAACAAAGATTACTGAGTAAAGGAACTATGTATGTAAATAAGAAAAAAAAGTGTAGTCAGTATGTGCATAAATATGTTCCAGGCAAAAAATATAGGGACTCCTATAGGAAAAGACAATTACAGAATTTCATACTTTTGGGGAGAATAAAAGTTCATTGAGACATGTCAGCCTTTCTCAGGGCGACAGGAAGGTTACAGCAGCAGCAGCAACTGCTATGGTGATTCCATAAATATTTTTATCTGCCTGATAAACCACCTAAGCAGGAGTACCTGGGTGATCATGGATAACCTAGAGAAGTAGAGATGAGAGAGCGGAGGTAAGATGCATGGTTGCAGTTCCTGTTGCTGCTTTAACTACAGAAGGAGCATAAAAATACTCAAGTTTGAAAGGAGCATAAAAATACTCAAACCCAGCATGACATTAGATGCATTTCTAGAGAGGTGCAAAGGGGCTCCACATCATTGAAAGTCAGGCAACATAAAAGGTGCTTGGGCCTTTCTGAAAGGAGGGGGGGAGCCTGTGGTTGTGTTGATAGACTTAAGCCCCTTCCAGCCTCTCTGCAGCTGGGTAAATCTCCCTAGGATTGGGCTGGCTAACAGAAATATTGGCATTCCTCAGTGCTGGGTGAGTGAGTACAACTGATTCATTTCTTTGCTCTGCAGAGTAATTCTAAGCAGCTTCTTTTTAACTGAAAGGATCAAAGTCCCCAAATGAGAATGTGGTGAACTTGATACTTCTCCACAAGCCCAATAGGCATGGACAATATACATTCTGTAACCGAAACCTTTTGGGGTTTGTGTAATACAATACCCTTTCTGTAACCCCCACCCTTTTCTCCATCCTCGTGACCCTGCTGCAGCTAAGGGACCGGACAGTAGAAAAACATGTCAAGCATGAAAAGCAGCAACTTGAGGGCAAACATGACCCCTCCACTGCTAGTTACTGAACTTCTGAAAGTACGTCAAGCAAGCAGAATCAGCTAAAAAGGGAGGCCAGGGACACCTCATGTTGTGCGAGATGGGAGGTTAGGTCTTTGCTCTTTAGAACTAAAGTGTTTTGTTTTAATCATGGGGAGAGCTGCTGGCTTGGCACTGTGTGAAATAGATTTAGAAATCCTGAGGAAGGAGGAATTTCTCAAAACAGTAAGGAAAACAAAAGTCAGCAACAGGGGAGAATTGGCCAGCATTTTTACAACAGGAAATGTGGAGGATACTGAAAAGAGAAAATTAATGGCACTGGGAGTATGATCCTGTTAGCTGTTATTGTTGACACCTCATCATTTCCAGACCAAAATGCCAGCTAAGGCCATGTTTCACTTGACACTAACTTAGGTCATCTTTGCGTTGCCCAGAGAAAAAGAAACATCAAGTCAGAGATTGGAACTCTAATGAAAATGGAGCGCATCGCAGGAAACTCCTTTGCATTTGGAATCGGATCAGCAGCCACAACATGGCTGCTGCAAGGACTCTTCGCGTTGATTGCACCAAATATTTTGCTGCATTTTATTTTCTGAGGTAGAATAAGTGTTCCATTTTGAGCAGGGGAAAATGCTAGCTATACCTATTTTAAACACAAGTGTAATGTTTTATAGCCCATAGAGGGATAATTACAAAGTACAAAATCACAGATTTTATAGCAGATTTTCCCAGGAGTGCAGTTAGGAAAACAGTATGTGTCATGTAGCCAATTTAGATAATGATTCTGATAAAGATAAACTGAATTGTTTATAATAAGTAATTGGGTCTACAAAGGCCCAGATGACACAGACGAGTAGTACACAAGCTTGGAGGCACAGGAGCTGCAGCCCCAGATCACGTGCGTTAGCTCCTGCTGCCCAACCGCCGTGCTCCTGCCCACGTTGGCTTTGGCCGGGATCTGACACTGGGGCTCATCTTTGTCATGCAGTTAACCTTCTCAGGAATGGTAAAGATTAAAAACAGTTCAAAAGTGTTCTGTTGCTGAGGTTCCGAGGCAGTGGCTCTTGCGAGGGTCTGTGCTGGGAGGAACCGTGCTTGGGGAGGCGAAGCAGCCGATTCCCATTTGGCAGCTGAACTGGGAGAGACACCCAAGAGCCTGAAAATGGGGAAGAAAAGCCCCAGCGACCTTGCTTCTGAGGAGGTCCCAGGGCTCGTTCAGAGCTGAACCATGAAGAATACTGGCCTGGTAAATGTACAGTGGCACTTTACCACAGGCAGGAGATTACTTGTTGAGTAGATTATCTCTCTTGAGATAAGACAAAATCCTTCAGACTCAAGTGGAGTATCTTGCCTAGCCTATTAGTAGATGACAAGATGCAGTTTGGGCCCAGTAAGCCTCTATCAATCACAAGATGAAGTAAAGCCCTAATTATCATTTAATTGCTGCCTTCAGCTTGAGCTGCCCTTCTTCACAGCTTTCTGCATCCATTTGAGATTAGGTTGCACTAAAATGAGAACCGAAAAGGGCCTGGCAAAGGTGTGAAATTCCCTGGGTAACTGAATTAATGGCAGTGTGTTCCTGCTGCTGGGGGGCTTCTCTTCTCTATGAAGACAGAATGAGTGAGGGCAAAGGGACATAATGGGGAATTGGCAGCGATAGCTCTCAGCCATTTGTTCACAAAAAGAATGACATAGAACATGCTGGTTTGGCCAAACTCGGGGGGAACAAAGGAAATACCACTCACAAACGTTTGATTTTATGCTAATTTTGTCAAATTATGTTGTGGACTATTTTGTTGAATAAGAAAAAGTAGTAATATGTCCACGTAAGGCCTGTGCAGTTGAGTACGAGCTGCAGAATATGAGAATTGGTAACTAGTTTTTCTTTTCTACGTTATTCTTTTAGGGCATTTTGTAATTGATTGACGTACAGTTTTGGGGTATTTGGGATTTGGTTTGGTTTAGTTTTTAAGTAAGGCTTGTTGTTGATCTCTTCTCATACCCTCTGCATCACAGGTGTGTTTTCTAAGTAAATTGCAGAAGCAGAACAGTGTTTCTCATGATGAAACTCTAACAGCAGCCCTGACACTGACATTCATCATTAAGACACTTGTCTACACTATATAACTTTGCAACATCAAATCCAGTTTCGAAGATAATTACAGGCCATTAGTGCCTGACACATGGAGTTTAATAACAGAGTAAATATTGTGGTGATCTTTGGAAATGCATAAATAAATAGATAAATACACAAAATAGAGTTGTCTGGCTTTAAAAATGAGCTCTTAAAACTGGTATTGCCTGAGAAACAGGCATAGTTGGAACTGGTCACTTAACCTCTTTAGATGAAAGACATAGTTCTATGAATCCATCATTTTACTAGTCTGCCTGGCAAGCAAATGCTGCTCTTCCTACACAGGTATTGCACAGGACGTGTTTGCAGTGCCCTGTAACAAGGTGAGCTGTGCAAACTTAATACCTGGGAGCACGGGGCCAGCCCTTCCACAGCGGTTGGGTTCCAGGAGTTAGGTATTGGGGAGTCTTATGACTGTTTCCAGAAAATAAGCATTAATAGCTTGACAGATTTTTAAAGCATACTTCTTTTCATTTAAAATAAAAAAAGTCTGAGTGTTCCCAACAATGTAGCTGGAATTCCTTTGTCCTGACGCTTCTTCATCTCAATTCCTTTAAAACCCCTCATAGTGACAGTGCTCAATGCCTTTTGCACACATTCATTTATCTGCTGAACGTCAAGGAGTTCGGAGTTCTCCTTGTCCCTGCCTAAAGTCTCCACCACTCTTACCCACGTGGTTGACAAGCCTGTCCTTGGCAATCACAAAACGGTGGTAGGCAGAGCAGATTTTTCACTTCAGGTGGACGTGCCCAGGGATGAGCAGGTTCCTTTGGGGTGTCTGGGGTGGAGGGCAGGAGCGGGGCTGGTCGGGTGGTCCGGGGAAGCGCCGTGCCTCTGCCAACAGCGCAGCAGCCCCGTGGGCTCCGGAGCCAGTGCTGCATCCCCCAAGATTGTCCTTCCCTTGGGCGCTTGCATCCGCAGATCAAATACTTCTTACGACTGACTTCAGGCCAGAAAATCTAAGGATTAGGAGACTTGTCCAGGTAGATGAGCGTGCACATCAGAACCTGTGCAGGACACCTCTGGGCCATGGGGTAGTGCCTAGAGCACAGGGAGATGACATCGCCTACCTGCAGGAGCTTTGAGACAAAAACTGCTGCTCTTGCACAGGACCATTAAGTATGGTTTAACACGTTAAGACAGGAGAAGGAAGCAGACTTGCCTAGGAAGAAATTTTTCTTTAGAAACAAAGTGAAATTGGTGTTAGAAACAGGGCTGGAAGGATGAATCCTCTTTTTTGGGGGAATATTCATTTTATCTAGCCACTGTCAAACTAACTGCAAAAGGCAAAGGATGGGGCTGATCATTGTATGTCAGAGACTTCACTACAGCTTAACCTAAGAGAATTTGTTACGGCTATCTTGTCGTATTTCTCAGATACTTGAGAAAGTTTCCATGCTGAGACTTTGTATAGATGGATTTAAGCCAATAATAGTTTTTTCAGCCTAGTTATAAATCGTGTAAAATTAAGGTTCATAACAGGAGAGCTGCCGTTGCCTTAACGGTAACACTGCAATGGTCTGTGAAGCTGTTCCTTTAGTTAAGGAATTACAGTAAACAACACCTTAGCTGCTACTGCTGTACAATACATGCTTATAAATTATAACCATGTTCCTTCATCACATTTTCTACTGTAGGATCTAAAGTGCTTTACAGCAGGATCAGGAAGAGCATAAGAGCAGGGCAGGCATGTAATGAAGTGAGTACAACATGGAATAATGTCTCCCTTTCAGTAAATATGTGGCCCAGGGACCTCTGGTCCAGATGTCTTACCAATATATTTTAAAAGAGCATGTTCTTCTCTCTTTTTACACTTGGTAAATCCAAGCAAAGTACCAAGAGCTTTCAGGGTGGTGCTCCAATATAAAAAAAATAAAGTACTGTTCCTTTCAGTAGCACACTAATCAAGGGGTAGCGTCGTCTTAGCAATGTTAAGCATAAGCAGGGCACTGGATGGCTCCAGTTTATTTGGTCCAGCATTCCCTCTGCAGTCATTAGGGTTTTTAAGTGTCTCGTTGCATTGAGTTTGACTGCACGGAGCTGGTTTGTGGCTTGACAGAACATCGTTGGGAAGGGCAGTGATCTGAATGCTCTGTGCCAAGCACTGAAGAGACTTTCAAATTATGATCAAAACAAGAAATAAGAGTTACGTAGTGACTCTGGCAGGTAAAAATACCAGAAGACTGATGATTATTCCACTTTTAATAGATCACATAAAATTCTGCTTGCTTCTGGGAAAGCAAAGGTCGGTCAGCAGTTTTCAGACTGGTACACGCGGGCTGCACGGGTCACACGGGGAGTTTGTGTCCTCTGAGCTGCCGCGTGCCCACAGTGTCACCACACAAAAGCAGGAATGTAGATCACCCCAGCATGCTTTAAGGCCTTCAAGTACATCTCTGTTTTGCTGTGGCAAAGTTCTGCTGTAATGAATCAGAAGTATATTGCCTCAGCTTTCTGGTCTTGCATCCTCTGATCCCTGCAAGCTTTGGCAGCTGATGGCTTATTACCCCAAAGCATTCAGTGCAGGTACAGCTCAGCCCCTGCCTCTGTTTGAGCTGCAGTTTGCCTTTAGCCCTTTTATCTCTCCCACCTTGCCTCAGACTTGGGGAAGCGTGGCTGTTGCACTCAAAATCCTTCTCCGGAGAATCATTTTATCCGCACAGCAAAAGGCCTGTGGAGAAGCGAGAAAGCCTTGACCGAGCAAAGCCAATGGTTCTCTGGGGTGCACAGCAGGAGCTGGGGGCCCGGTGGTGCGGCCGGAGCTGCCTCTATGCCCACAGCTTCTGCTCCCTGCCCTGTGCCGGCAGCCGGTGCCACCCTGCCCTCCGAGGTACTGAGCACCTTCCCCCCGAAACGGGCAACCTGCGCGGCCCGCGGGCGCTGCTGAAAGCATCGGGCTCGGCTGAACGCTCGGGGGGGTTTTCCTGGTGCCGTTGTACGTTCTTGGATTTACCTTCCACCCGCTGCGTTACCTTCCCCCTGGCAGACTTGGTTGCCAGACGTGCCTTCACCTGCGTGCCCGCTGGGCTGGAACTCTCATCTGCAGGGCTTGGTGCTCAGTAGTTATGTTCAACAAGAGCCTTCTGTGGATGGGGATAGAGCCACAAATTCTCAATAAGGGATTAGGATTTTGTCCTTCTTAGACTAAGCTATTTTGCTAGACTTAGGAGGTGTGTAAGTTTTAGGTAGACTGGATCAATATTTTAGGAATATTTAGGAAAAGTTTATGTCTATTTAGTTAAAAAAGGGGTTTATGTTAGCTTTAGCTACAGCATCTCAAGAACTTGTATAGTATATTGTCTTTTTTTATGAACATAAACCATGTGGCATGGGTCCTCATTACTAATTCAAAAGATACTTGTCTTTTAAATGCCCATTTTATTTTAGTAACTAATGCTCCTTAAAAGATCTTAATACAGATTTTTAAAATAGTCGTAAAGGGAAAGTAAGAGAGAATTTGTAGAAGGCGGCCATTCTACGTGCTGGTCCACTGGTGTTTCAGGGCTTGCTATAGTGGTTGTCAAAGCTCCCGCAGTCTGGCTGCTGGGAATTACCGGGAGATCCCGGCTGTAGCACGTGTATTAACCCTGCAAAGATGCGTTTGAACCTTTTAGGTGTAAACAGTGGGTTTGGATCTGGTGTGAAAGTCAAAGAATAACAAACATGACTAGCTAATTGACTGACTTCTGGGGTAGATTTTGTACTCATATATTCACTTTGTTGGTTCTGGTGGGGAAAATTGCACTTGTAAGAGCAAAATGTGATTAGAAATGAAGGTTTTTTTGTTTGTTTGCTTTGCAGTGCTATGATGTAAAACTGAAAAACATCTTTACGTCTGTCTATCCTTCCGTCCCTTGTGCTATTTTTTCCACTCCGGCTCCTTGATTTTTTAAAAATAATTGTTTATTTCTCAAGAATTCTGATGGAAATTTTCCTTAACTCGCAGAATTTTTTGATTTTATCAAAAGTAATTTCTTTCACTCAGAGCCTGATTTTCTTACAACAACAACAAGAATTTTTCATACTTTTCCTAAATAATAAAATAAATAGACCATAATGGTGAATAAGGAGTTTACATTCCCAATGGAAAGAATACATCTGTGGAGATGAGTTTCATTAAACTGTTAACTGAAACAGTGACTTTTAAAATTGGTTCCATCTTTAGCCAGTGTAGTCAGTGTTCTCCTGAAGACTGTATTTATGAAGCATTTTTTATTCAAGATAAGCAAGAATCATAAAAGGAGGCCTCCTCACCCTCTTTTGCTGTCTCTGGGTCAACATCTCAACCTCCTGAATTAGATTTGGAACCTACTAATTAGATATAATTCATTACCTGCAAAAATGAGATCAGAAATCAAGAGCTGCTTTTCAGAATAAGGCGATCTTTCCCCTCATCCATCATGGCTATAAGTAACCAATTTAAAGTCAGACAAATGCATAACCAGCATTATTACCTTGTCATAACTAGTTAGGGAGAAAGACCTGGAATAAGCTGGCATTTTAAATGGTTTTTATCACATTATTTTG
Organism: Strix aluco; assembly: GCF_031877795.1. Taxonomy (NCBI): domain Eukaryota; kingdom Metazoa; phylum Chordata; class Aves; order Strigiformes; family Strigidae; genus Strix; species Strix aluco. Next base: position 16,112,190 of record NC_133950.1, read on the forward strand.
CACTTATTTGTCAGCCACTTTGCTTAAGATAAATGCAGAACATTAATCAGTTTCTAAAACTGAACCGTGGACAAGATTTTGTTAATTGCAAAACCACTTCTGCAGGCAGAACTCTCTGTAGTGGGGCACAGTGTATAAATTGCCTTACAGAGGAATTGTTCTGAGCACATCTCCACGTTTGGACCTGAAGGTCTAATAGGCCTAAGAAATAGGACAGGGCGTCCCCCTTCTCCGAAGCACGGACGCCTCCCAGCCGTCAGTGGCACTGCTCATGTCCCAGCAGGGCTGCTGAGCCAGCTGACCAGGGGCCAGTTCTTCAGCTCCTGGTTGTTCTTAGAGTGCCCTGATCTTAATGCAGTGTGCTCCGTAACTCACGGAAAGGAGATTGCAACAGGATGGAAGAGATGCGCCCGCTGCAGGAGGATTTTTGATAATCACAAATGTCAGTGCTGTGCTTTCTCTGGTAGAAAGCAGCACATGATTAAATCTGAGTTGCAGCAAGATTTTATTGTGCCAACAGCTTCAGAGAGTGGCCGATGTCCACAGCTCTCACCGCAGGACGTTTCTGGAGGACCATGGTCCCATCCTGCCGGGAGTGGAGGTGGTGGAGGGTGCGAGCCCAGGGAACACACTGGGAGCTGCGGTGCCACCCTCTCCCGAAGAGCTGTGATTTTTCCTGTGACTTCAGTAAACCAGGATTTTAATTCGTGTTTTAAAGAGGCTTACTGAAGGGAATGTAAGGGCGAGGTTCTAGTAATATAAATCCCAAACAACTCTCCCAGCTCTACTTTGTCTTTAGACAAAGAGTGACTTCAAATTTAAAATCCTGCTATGGAGAACAGGATCAGGCCATGAATTATGCAAATGTTTTAATGACCATTGGAAACCACTCTTAAAATTTGTAGACTTCAAATGTGGAGGAAGGTTTCTTCAAGCTTTCTAAGTGAGGCCAGAACACCCAAAGCAGTGGGCTGTCTTTCCACGGGGTGGGACGGAGAGCTCGAGAGAGGGAAGCTTGCGTTAAGGACTTGTGTTCCCCCTTGTTAGGGGAAAAAAGTCTTCACACGTCTTTTGTTCTGACAATAAAAATATTCTGTTTTGTATTCAACTGAAACGTAAAAGGGTACAGTTTTAAAAGCAACAACTACAGTGTGATTGTGGTGAAGGAGAACACCCTTCGCCCTTGAGTATCTAAGTGTGCAGAGTTACTCAACTATGGTGCGGTGCTAAAACACGCACAGAAGTCACCAAGTGGGCAGATCTGATTAACTGTAAATCCAGGTTTCTATTACCCACCTTTCCCCCACCCCCCATAGGTAGGACAATAGCCTGATTTTGATCTCAGCTGCAGCACAAGTAAGATTTCAGCCAAAGATATTTACTAAATTATTTATCTCATACAGCACTTTCACCAAAAACCAATTATGTGTTTTATGTACCATTAGCAGAGTACCATGTAGGTGCTTCGTACTACAGAAAAAAAAACTTAAGGAATATTTACTGTCTGGGGTTCCTTTTGGTTTTCATAAAGCCATGTCTAATTGAAAGTTAATATAATTGCAGCTTAAAGGAAAATGTAGCAGGAATAGGGACACTTGGAAATGACAGGCCTTTAGAACTTGAATTATTCTTCCACCATCTCAAAGCTTGAGCCATCACTAGGCAAGGTAGAGATTTTCCTTTTTTTTTTTTTTTAAACTTCAGTGAAAATTCTGTGCCTTCTGTCAGCCTGTATCAGCACACCAGTTATGTTCATTGAATCTGCTGCAGAGGTGACTCTCCGTGTCCAGACTTCCATCCTGCTGCAGCCTTCAGCAGCACAACAAAAGCAGTGGGGATTCTAACCCGATCCTGCTCTGTGCAGCGCTGGGTTCGTGCTTCTGCCTGTAGCTGCTCAGCATGCATTTGTGTTTCCAAAGAAATACATTTGGAAAGACAAAGAAATGGTTCCACCTGATTTTTGCATTCCAGGTTCACTTTAAAGGGCTGATCAAATGGCAGGCTTTAGACAAGTTTTCCTTTTTTTTTTTTTTCTTCCCCCTGGTTAATGCAGTTTAGGTGGCTGTAGCATGAAAAGACTTGACAAACTGTTAGCATTAATGTACTGAGCATAATGAACACCAACCATACAGCACATGGTGCTTGTCTGCTTATTGGTGAATTTAACTCACTTTAATTGCAGCGTTACTTAACGTGATGGAGATGTAGCCCTCAGAGGGATCATTTGAGGCACAAATAATGTATTTGTGTAAAATTAAAAAAAAAAAAAAGAAACCAAACAACTAGCTGTACTACTAGCTGTAGTAAATTATAGTTTAATAATTATTATCTAGATAGTACTTGGCTTAAGGTTAAAAAAGAGTCACTTCTGGAAAATAGGATAAAAGCTCGCCTGGAGCACAGCCATGGGGACTGTCTTTTGCAAGCTACACTGGTGGCGAGACGTTGGCTAGAGCACCTGGGAATAAATTGAGTCTGCTGGGAGGAGAAAGTATCTACCCTCGGGGCATGTCAATGGAAATAGAAGGTGACAATGAGCCCAGGGCCGGCTTGGCCCTATCACATGGGTCTCCTGATTCTATTGAAGGTATTGCACCGTAACCTGCCCTCTGAGCAAATCTGACACCTGGGAGGTTTGCTGTGCAAGTGGGAGGTGTAGGACCTTTACCCTCTAGCACAGAGCTGGTGCCGTAGGCGGTGGGACGCTGGTGGTGTTAGAACCTCCTTATGTCTGTCATTTGTACCCTGAACATTGAATATCTTCCTCATTATTCATCCTACCACACTAGAAACAGCTGGTCTTCAAGGGAAATTACCTAATGAATCAACAATAAGGCTATTGTGTAGGCGTGACATTTCTGATAATAAATTATTGCTTTCAGGAGGTTGACCACACTTGTCAGGGTTTTGTGAGTTACAAATTCAGCTGCCTTGTCTTATGCTGTTTTACATAACTGACAGTGTGAAACCTTGGCATTTGACTGTAAGTTATTTGCTCAACTTCTAGATGTATATCGTAAAATTTATTTCTTTCTTCATTTGTTCAGAATAATCTTTGGGCATTTCCAACCCATACTCTGAAATTATATTCATTTGGTTTGAATTGATGATTGTGTCATATCTATCTTAGAAATAAATATTAATTCAAATATTTTTTACTAGAAGTGTAAACAGACTATAAATGTAAGGACTACATTTTTTATTTCACTTCGATAAATGATGTGTTTGCATATTTCTTGTATGCTTACACTGGAAGGAGTAGTTTTTCAGAAACCCATGGCATGGAGAAAGATCTAAACATTCCCTTCCTAGCTTTCCAAAAATGTCTGGATGTAACTAATTAATTTAAAAGTGCTTGGCCCATATGAAATATGCTTCAAGGATTATTATTTTAAAGCATGCTTCTTTTTTCACATGCAAGTGTTATTTGCCTTTTACTTTGTGTATACAGGCATGTGACTAGTTAGTGATTAAAAACAAAAGTCTTTGCTCCCTCTTAGCTGAATGCAAATGATACTGAAATTCAGTCAGTATCTGCAACAAATTGTATGCTTTATCTCTGTGGAATTCTGTGGAACCAGTTCTTTAGCTTTTAATACTGTAAGTCTTTTCATAAGTAGCCAACAAGTAGAAAAGGACAGCACTTTCGTTTTCTGCCAGATTTCTCGGGGGCAAAATGCATACTTGCAAATATGAATGAAGTAGGCTAAGGTAAGTCAAGCTGGAAAGGAAGTCAGTATTCTTATGCAAGTAGTTGTGGAAGTTAAAAATGAGATCTAAGGCAGGGAATACATGTTCTAGCAAGTATACTGGGTTTCACGCACTCCCAGTGACTATTGTTACACTCATTTCTTTTCACAGGTAGTTGGTATCTAATGTCTGGACAGTGCTGCTGCTTCTGCCATGCACAGAGTATGTTCTTAATTTCCTGCAGTAGGGCACTGTAAGGTGTTGTATAAGGCTCACTCTCACTCAAGCACCGGTGGATTATTTTTTTAAAATAACAATTCAGATTTTCAACAGGAAGAAACTAACCAAAACCCTGTGTGTCTAAACTATCTTCTGACACTCCTATCTGAGAACTAGGAAAGCAGCTTCACTCAGTGCTACCAGGGCACTCGGAACTGGCCTCATGTCTGACGTGGTGCCAGGATCCCTCGGTCCAGGGTTTTCTAGGAAGGCCAATTGTAAGTGGAGCAAAAGTAATAATCATTGCCCTCGCACATACCCCCCCCTCCAAGCCCCCTAAAACCAGCAAGTCCCCAGGGAACGTGTGAAGTAAAATGTCTTTTGGGAGGATTGCACAAAATCTTGAACACACTTCAGAGAGGTGCCTGGAGGCAGGATCCTCTGCCTCTGGAAACACAAGCACAGCAGACAGAGCCTTGGTCCCCTGCTGACCCCCGGCCCTGGAGGGGTTTCTGAATCCTGCCTTTTCAAGTCTTCCATCGTTTTTGTTTCCTTTCTATGTCGCGCCCCATGTGAGGTGCTCGCGGGCACCCTGGGCACTCGCTGCTCACCAGCCGTAAGGGCAGTGGTAGGCAGCAGTGCCTGCAGCCGTGCCCTCCCCAAACCAGTGGAAAATCAACAGCCTCTGCCTCCGTGTTTTCCAGCGTGTGTGCAGTGACCTCCTCTGTGGTAGCGCCTGCCCTCTGGGGAAGGAGGCCCCTGTGGCCTCAGCTCTGGTGCCCCTGCTGCCATCCACCGCAGACCTCAGCCACGCTGAGGGAGATACATTTTCACAGGGAAAATAGTCTCTTTTTTTTAATAATCTGTACAGCAGAGCGCTGGCCTCTTTGGCACAGTGCCCCTTGCCGGGGCTGGGGGCGGCTGGCAGGAGACACAGCTCCTTTCTCCGGGGCGCTGGCCTGACGCCAGCTGCCAGCCCCTGCCCGCATCTCCCTCCTGCTGCCTGCACAGCCCCGTGCATGGCAGCCCCGGCTGCCCCCAGCCCTCACCAGGGCCGTGCCCCGCCGGTCGCTGCCTGCCCGGCCTCGGCTGGGGCGAGCGGGAGGCCTTGCCCGCCCGCGGCCTTGGTCTGGGCTGGCTCTTCGTGAGGAGGATTGTGGCGGTGCAGGTCTGTGGCCTCGGAATTGGTCTTGCCCCCACCAGGCTCCCCAGTCGTAAAACCTGCGATCAGGCCTGCTGGGCCTTGGAACGGTGTGGAGGAAGCTGTGAGATAGCGTGAACTTTACATGTAGTATCTTGGCATCAGTTAATTAATTGTGTGTTTTAAGTGTGCTGATGGTGATGAGTTAGTGGTGGACTAACTGGTTAACTGTGGACATGTTCTGTTTATAAAACAACACCCGTAACCAGGGCTGGGCACGCTGGGCAGCCAAAGGCAGACGCAGGTAGGCAGGAGCAGCTCTGCGGCCTGAGCCCGCTGTCCTGACCTTGCTGCCCCTCGCAGAGGGTCTTGCTCTCTGCCGCTTGCCTTCATCGTGCTGCCTTTCTCTGCTGGGGCCCTCCCGTCCCTCCTGCCCGTGGGGCAGGTGTGTGGGGATACCCCTTGGAGGCTGCCGCAGCTGCTGCCAGCCCCAGAGCCAAGCACCACTTGGGGGGCCCAAGGATGTGGATTTGCAGTGGCTTGAGGGTGGTCACCGAGGGTGTGGGAAGCAGCAGTAGCTGCTCTCCAGAGCTCTGCTTTGGTTCAGTTGAGGATCGTTGTTAACTGATGATCAGGGCCCAGTGATTCACGTGAGCACCGTTCAGTTACGATGCAGAGAGGAGATGACTGAAAAAAGAAGTGGAAAACAAATTTAAAAACATATAGCCAAAGACCAACCCTACACAATTTTTGGGTGGGACCATATTGGCCTAGAAAATTTAGCTAGATTTTAATGATGATCAAGGTCCTCTGAAACCTTTAAATTTTTCTCCAAATTAATGTAATTTCTGGGGGTCCATTGTTGGACACCAGTGCCTGCTGTGCTCCTTCCTTTTTCAGATAATGGAAATTCAGCTGAAACAAACAAAGGTGTTGTAATGGTGTCACATTGTCATTTAATTTTCCCCACTAGTCTTCTGATAAAGACACGTTGTATTCAGCAGCATACAGACTTAACAGCAGTTCTGTCTCCAAAATCTGGCTTTACAGCGTAAGGCCTGTTGAGTTTCCATGGCAATGGCCACAAATTCCTCCCCAGCTCTTCAAAGTGAAAGACATATTTGTTTTGCTCGCGCAACTTTGTAGCACAAAAGCTCTCTCTCTTTTTTTCACGTAACACCTGCTAATCTGCACTTGGTCCCTTTGAAGCCTCCTGCTGATCAGAAATTCAAATACATTTTTGCATGCTAATCTAAGTGGTAATCTAGAGCTTGTGTCTTTCATGTTCTGTCTGTGAAAACAGTTTTCTTTATAAATCACCAAAAATGTTGGCCCTGGTCGCTCTCCATGGGAGGATGAGCCGATAGGGAAATCACGCTGTCGACAGCTTGGATGTCGATTCTCTCAAGGTGCACACAGTTTGGACGCAGCTATCAGATCCGGGCTTTTGAACCATCCATTCGCTCTTTGTGTAGAGGAGGAGAAAGGAGAGAGGGAGAGGAAAAAAGAGGGGGAAGGGCTTTCGTTAGCTCCCGGTGAGCACCGCCCGCCGTGTGTGGCTGCCCGGCTGTGCGGGGCGACGAGGCTCGCGAGGGGCAGAGCCAGGCGCTTGCAGCCTGGGCGCCTTCAGCTGTCCTTTTACACCCCGATCCTGTGCCTGTCGGCTCAACAAAGGAGCAAGTGTGGCTGCAAAGCCAAACAAATGAGCCAAACAAATGCTGCAGTGCTTCTCTGGTCATCTGATGAATAACCACGCAGCCACAGCGCTGAATTCGCAGCTTTCCCCCGCAGCCGAGGCTGCAGCGTCCACGCCTGCGCTCCTGGGTTCACGCTGTGCCAAATGTGGGTGTTGGTACCGTGCAGGGTCCCCCCAGCCCAGCGGGTGCCGGGTGTGAGATGTGGCTGCCCGCGCTGTCCTTCCTCCCCCCCACAGAGCCCCTTTCCTCGGCACTGGACTGTGCACAGGGAACCTGCCCGGCTGGGGCAGGGGGTCCCAAAGCTGCCCCAAGAGCCCTGGTGCTGCCTGTGCCGTGGGGTGATTTGCCTGTCAGGGAGGCTGTAAAGGTCTGATGTCCTATTGGCCTGTAGCTGGAGATGTAGCTGTAGTGCTTCATGGATACTCGGTGGTATCTTTGTTTAAGTCAGTAGTAAAGGATTCAAATGGTTTGCCGCTGCGGTACAGCTGCGTGTCCACGATCTATCTGTGTCTGCCAGAGCACACTGAAACCCCGTGTCCCATGGGTATTCCAGGCCCAAACCCGCTCTGGGTTCATTTTCCAGGGGTCCTGTGTCCGGTGAGTGTGCTGGCAGCCCAGCGTCAGCTGCGGACGTGCTCCCGGTCTGTGCTGTGTTACTGCCGCTCTCCTTTGTGCCTCAGAGTTTTAAAACAGGAGGGTTTGAGTTTCACTGCAGCTTGGACATAGGTAAACCTCTGTGGCACGGTTATTTTAAATGGGCCAGTCCTCACAGAGCTTTACCTCGTTTAAAAATATCAGGTTTTTCCCACTACTTTAAGAAAAAAGAAACCATGGTTAATTTCTTAACTAATAGTTGAGTTAATATATACAGTTTTCCTCTCGGAGGAGATAAGCAGTTTACCCCCTCTCACAAGCCATGTTCCTGGCTCAGTACGTGCTGAGTGGTGCGGGAAGCCGCTCGCTGAAGCCGTCTCTCTCTCTCTCCGGACGCCCGAGCTGCAGCCCAAGCCCCTCCAGCCGCAGAGCTGATCAGGCCCCCGGAGCGCTGGGCACAGTGCACGGTGCCTGGGGATTTCTGTCTGTGAGCTGAGCCCTGCAGATCTTCCTCCATACTCTGAATTTTATAAAATCTTAACTTTCAGAAAAATCTGTATTTATGAAAGCTCATAGTGCTTTCAGGGGGAAGGCATACTCGCCATTTCATACAGGATCACGAGCAAAATACTTGAAAGAGGTTTTTCTGTTCATTGTCTGCTGCATCTCGCTGCTACTCAAACTCTATTCTATTCAAATTCTTGTCCTTTCTTCAGGGAGAAGAGTCTGAGTGCACAAGGGGACTATGGTTTCTGCAAGCAGATAATATAACCATGGAATATAAACATGGCAATAATTTCCTTAGGCCCTGTGATCCGTCAGGCATGTTGAGAACAGTTGGCAGAGGTCTGGGGAACTTCCCAGCACTACACAGCAGCCACAGATAAGATGCCTTTCTGCCTTGCTCAGCTGCAGGATCCACACCCCGGCACTGGAGAGGTCCATCCTGTCCTCTCTCCTGGCAGGGTAAACCTCTGCCTTTGAAGTCGTATGCCCGCAGCTTGCAGAGCTGACTAATACGTCAACATCAGTAATTTACCAAAAGGGGGGGGGGGGGGGGGGGGAGTGGTGGCAAAAGAAAGCTGCAGCATAAATCTCAGCCTGGCTTTATTCTTTTACTTTAGGTTATGTGTCTTTAAAGAAAAATGCTGACAACATGCTTGCTCACAAAAAGCCTTTTGAGCCAATGCCAAGAGTTTGCTCAAAACTGGTAAAAAAATCAGAGCAGGGATCGGAGATCAGCACTGAATTTTCCCCTACTTTCTTGCTTTATTTTAACTTTCCAGTAGTTGAGGAGATGTTCAGTATGCCTGCTGCCTTTTGCTTGAGGAGTGGGTCAGAGCGTGCTTTTGTCTTTTGAAATGGGTGGTCACTGGTGTCTGACTTGGTGAGGATCCGCTGGAGTTTGTGTGTTTGCTTTCTCTGTATCTGTTACTCTTCAGTCTGGCGAGTGTGACTTTAAAACAATATTATTTGGACTGAAATAGTGCAGCCAGGCAACAAGGGGCCTTGTGCCTCCGGGAAGGGCTTTTCCCCTCCGCAGAGAGCAGCTTCATGAATGGTAACATCTGCAGACCAACGTGCCTGCAGAGCTCCCCGTCCCCTCGCAGGCAGGGCAGGTTCATGCCATAGTAACCAGTGCAACCAAAGCAACGGCCGCCTCACCTTAAACATCCTCCTGTGTGGCAGAAATCCTTTGGTTTCTGTGCACTCTCATCTAATGATGGGATGTTGCTGCAGTAATACTGTTGGGTTTGTTTGGTGTTCGAGACATGAGGTCCTGGCGGCCAGCTCTGGGTCATCATCAAGATTTCAAGCCTAATAAATCACAGGGAGTAATTTTTTGATGAGGTTTGTGCCTGGCTGAGGGGAGCTGGCCCCACACGTTTTTCTCCTCTCTAGCAACCTTAGTGCTTCCTCTAATACACTGGACAATGACCACTTGTGTCTGCAAGCAGCTATTCATGATTTGGGTAGAGGTTCTCCTACAAGGAAATGTGGTCCGATAACTGTGCATATTGCAGCGGCTTTCCACCCCAGTGCTTGTGCAGAGGAGCGCTGTTGGAAGAGCGGGTGGAGGGGCCACTTCTGCTCCCTCCAGAGCCCCAGAAGGTGGGTGGGTATCTGCGTTTGCACATGGTGACTGAAGCACCTGTGTCACTGTACAAAGTAGGAACAGCAGCTTATTGACCTGTACGAACCTTTCCTAATCGTCACTACCCTCCCCTTGAAATGAGGAGAGCTCAGAACCGTGAATTATTGAGGAGTTTAAGCTGTGAATCCCAGGGAATCTCCTGCCAGAATCTCCTCCCTCCCCATCCCAGGTGAGACCTGACAGCGAATGCGCTGTGCTCCAAGATGCTTGTGTCCTACTGCAGAACTCTATTCCTTGCTTCCTCCCATACTGATCGCCCCTCCAGCTTCTACTTCCAGCTCCCTTACATCTAGAAGACGCAATGTATCCTTTTCCACTGCAGCTGATGGGTCCAGAGTCTCATGTCCAAATCTTGATGCTTTAATTTAAAAACAAATATGTAAAAAAGATCATATTCCTAACCTTTTTATTACAAAAAGTTGATCTGTATGGAATGACTGGATCCCCACAACCGCAGTAGTGATGATAACGTGCCTTTTATTGCTTCTTGTGCTGGATCATGCACTAGGGTTATAGCCATGCTCCCCAAGAGAATGCAGTGAAAGTTCTTCTTAAACCTCAGGGGCTTTTGTGATCTTCTCACTTGCTATTTATAGCTGATTAAAGCTCAATCATGTGATATAATGATAGCTCCCCCCACGCTATATTGATCCCAGTGGGAGCGAAGGGCATTCAGCACCTCACATGATCAGACCCTTCGCATCCGTGTCTCACTGCTCGTTACAGAATATGAGCAGTAAGACTGAGCACTCCTAGATTTTCTTATTCAGACTCATTTCGAGCTCTGGCTCAGACTGGAGATTTGCTGAGTAAATAGTCTCAACAATAATCTCAGCCTGATTCCAACTAATTAAATCCTGTACAAACATCCCTCTCTGGGCCAATATAGCGAAAGACAACGAAAACACAGAAAACCAGACATAGCTTTCCTCCAGATTTTGCTCGGCCCTTTAATCCTGTATCTTTTGAAAGATAGTAACGTCCATAAGATGAGGGGTCAGCCTTCCTGCCCTCAGCATCAAGCAGTGGAATTTTTCAATAATGAACAGCTGGGTCACCAGCGACACAAAAGCTGCTGTAATATCCTGTAGGCTTACGGGGCACAACAGAAATCCCAAAGCAAATCATGATGTACACAGAAAGGGACCGTCCTTTTCTATTAAGGAGGCCACTTCAAACCAGTCTCGACACCACCTTTTCTCCAGCTTTTCGGAGGCGAGATTATCCCCTGCGTATATTTAATCACACATTGGGGGGTGGCTTTGATTGCCTTTTTAGAGTCAGAGAAGTTAAAGAACCCAGTTTGAAGGCTCTTATTATCAGCGCTCCACCCGCGTGCTCTCAGCCGAGATGTGTTTACAAACAACCGCTGGGATGGGGGGAACAGTAACGCTGCCCTGGGCCCAAGGCTGGGCTTTGCACCGCTTTGACAGAATTGATTGTACTAACCCAGACTCCAAGTAAGTGTGGTGAGAGCCTGTGGGAGGGGGAGGTGGGGGGTGTTGCATTTGTGTTTTAATTTTTATGAAACCCCATGGAATTCATGGCCTTTCCAGAGAAAGAAAAAGTTACCTTGTAGGGTTTTTCCTAAGTACCCAGTAAAGCAAAAAGTAAACCAGGGTAACATGACCAAAAAATAAATACTATAAAAACTTTTTAATGTATCACAAAAGTCAGTCTGAGATGTATGTGAGATATGTTGGAGATTCCTGATTAAAAGCAGTTTGTGTCAAGGAAGTTACCACTTGCAACATGTAGAACATCTGACAGTGATTAAATGGAGCTAGCTATTAGATTTTCCTAAAGAAACAATAGTTAAACATATCTCCACAAGTATGAAACACTTTATGTACTGTATCTGGTACACCTCATTTAAATTGACTTAGATGGAACAGACACACTAAGTCTAACTAGTAGGTTATTAAGAATATAAACCTGGTGCCCAAGAATTTACAATCAGTTATATGGGAGGTATCCTGACTTTCCTCCTTTTCCCAGGGCTTTCATTTACTAAGCATATGCTGTAAAGATGTCACATTTACAGCAAGGGACATGTTTAGGATGTTTCTTACAAACAGTTTTAAGTTACATACCTGTAGCAAATGCATCTTGCTATGCTGTACCGTGCTGTATAGAAAGTCTGCCACGGGCTCAAGAAAATGTGCGTTGAAGGAAGAGTGTGGGTGTTGGCAAGAACACATTCAGAATTTATTTTTTCAGTTTGCTTATTAGAGCTTGTGAATTTTTGATAGAAAAAAGACATAAAATTGTTTTCTACAGGATGACAAGCTTTTCAGCTCTGTTAAACCACTTAGACATTTGAGAAATATGGTTTAAATTAAGCATATCATACTTCTAATTCTGGAGGGTAACAGAAAGAAGAGCTTGGAGATTCATCCAGGCTGTAGTGTTTGGTAGTTGCAAATAAACTCTGTGCTGTAAGTAATAATCATTTTAAGAGTTCCCTAAGAAATACTTTTTTGTTTCTTTTGCTTTTGGTTCAGGAGGAGTATTTAGATGGCTACTGCAGGGCTGTGCTTGCACTTAGGTGCTCTAATTCGTGTTCGTACATTGCAGGGGAGGAACCGGCAAGTCAGAAGACTTTGAGTTCAGCATTTCAATCTGCCTTTAATTATGGATTTCCCTATTATTTTGTGAGATGAGTGGGCAGAATTGCTGAAGTAAACCACTACAGTGCTATAAGCCCGATCTGAATCACTGTTTCAGAGTGTGGAAACCATAAATAGTGTTCGTACCTCTCTTCTGTATGTCACTTACATTGAAAGGTTTTTAAAAATAATTACGCTTCCCTCAGCAGCCGAAGGAGGTCTGCTTTCCAGGCTGGCTTTTAAAGCCCTAGCATCTCTCACTCTCTCTATCCCTACAGGGTCAAGTCAGGGATTGCATTCAGCTCCTCCAGAGCAGAAGAATGCTGAGGGGTCAGTGTTTAGTAGGTGGGAAATCATGCGAGCAGTCCTCTGGGGGGCTGAGAGCTAATTTATGGTTAAGTCCAAACTTCTCTAATTTGCATAATACCAAGTCTAATAAAATATTCATGATAGTTCATCTCACTTTCGGATAATTTAAGATAGACAAAAACTAAATCGGAAAATATTGCCTCAAAAATATGAGAGAAAAATTGAAGACGATGTCTTGAGCACTGGAGATGTATTTTGCTACTTTCCATGTAATTATCTTTTTCAAATTTACAAAATTGTTTTCTGAGTTACTGCCAGGTAAAAGTCTGCCTTATGCACAAAACTGTCCAGAGTTTGGTCTTTTTAATGGGAATCACAAAACTGCTGGAATTCCGAGGGCTGATGTGGGTCAGCTAGAGGATGGACTTGGAGGATGTGGCATGTATGCTTCATGGGGTGGCAGGAACGGTCATGCTATAAGAAGTGACAGCTTTAAAGGTAGTTGTTTTCTTGCAGTTGTATTCAGCTGAAGTGATTAGGGCTTGAAGCTTTGCCAAGAGTTTGCTCTTAACCAAGAGATTGTTACTGCAATTAGGTGATAGTTTTGACCGATGCATTCTGTGAAATGTCAAATACTGAAGTGTGCGTGGCAGCAAAGGGAACCACGGGGCTCAATGACACTTCTGGGCTTGGTGTTCAGCTCCGTGCGCATTTATCCTATTCTCTTTCTGCCACTTGGCAGCTGAAGACCAAAGTCGCCTTATATAATAAGCAAGAAAAACACAGGATCCATAAGCCCGCAGCCTGTGTAACGTCCGGCGGGGCAGAGCTGCGGAGCGGTGGGAGCGCAGAGCTGGCCCCTGTGTGCCGGGGAGGCTCCCCCAGCGCTGCCCCCCAGCCCTGCCCCAGCTCTGGGCGCTGCTCCCAACACGCGGGTAGCACTCCTGCGTCCTCTGCCTTTTTACCCCGCGCTCCCTTCTGGGTTAGATCAGAACTGTTGGCCATGGGCACCACAAGAGTGATCCTTGCTCGCTGTGCTCGGCATCGCAGCGCACGAGTGGGCAGAGCCGCTGTCGTGGAGAGCTCGGCGCGCCCGCGGGAGAGCCAGGTGAAGGCGAGGAGCGTGCCCTGAACCAGAGGTGGACGCTGCGCTAGAGTCACGGCGCCGTACGGGCGGAGCGCAGCCAGGAGGGGGGACAGCGTGGTGGAATGAGGAATATGATGTGGCGATAAGGGTTAAAGATTTCTTCTGCGTAGAGTTAAACAGCAGAAATTTGGGAAGTCAGACCTTCACCCTTGTGCCTGCCTGGGGCGTGGCAGATGATCCTTACATAAAGGGCGGTAAAGAAACATCTTCTCCAAGGCGCGGGACTGGGGCAATCCCTGCAGAGCAGCCCGGTGAGCCCACGGGCACCGCTGCAGCACGGCCTGGGGCTCGCAGGGTGCCACGGACCTGGGGATCCTGTACTGCCCTGCATGGTTACTGCCACAGGACCCAGAAAGGAGCGCACTGCAATTTAGGTGTGCATGCACACATAAATACCTCAAAGTTTATAGAGCTGTGCACAGTTAAACACACCATGGATGTGTATCCCTATACAGGTAACGTAATATTTGACGTAATACAAAGGTCTGTCTCTTGTTTCTCCTCCTGAACTGAGCAAAATTTCACTTCCCTATTCATTCCATCTTAATATTTCTGGGATGAGTCTCTGCCCCTCCTGACGTGGGAGGCTCAGTCACTGCTGTCTAGGTGCGCGCTCTCTCGCGTGCAGTTTGACTTTAACATCAGCTATTGTCACCCTTGGCAGGGCACTCGGAAGGGTTCTCCTGCAGTATCTCAGCTGTATTGGTGTTCTCTGACACAGAAGACCAATCCCCTTCCTCCTCCTTTCTACCTCCCTTCAGCAAATACTGACAGTGAGGGCATAATTTCTTTACGAACAGAACAGAACAGCAGCACATCAAGTCTCCGCTGTCTCCCAAAGGTGCAAAACAGAAGTAAAACACACATACCCCAAACAAACAAAGAAGAGCCCCCAAAACCAACCCACACTTTTTTCCTCTGCTTTGTGATCTCCCCATAGCACGGCGTGTACGCAGAGGCTGCGCAGCTCAGCGCTGGGGCCATCTTCCTGCTCCGGAACACGTAGTCAGTGCCAGGAGGCAGAACACTGTCACCCGTGTGAGATTCACCCCTGCACCCCTGTGTGACTGCAGAAACCACTCTAATTGCTTTGCATCTGTTTGCATTTATAGGTTAATCCTAGTCTTTACTGTAAGATGATTTAACAAAACCAGGAGCAGAGCCTTATCAAGAAAGGCTAGGGCTTTTGCTTCAAGTTACTGATGAGCTTTTACTAACTCTTCATGAACTGCCAAGTGACAGAAACCTAAGGCAGATTGTTATCTGGTGTGTACCAGCCCTAGAGCGCAAGTGCGCAGACCTCACTGAGCTGCTTGTGTCTTCGTGACATCTGAATCGGCTGCTCCCTTTTTGTCTTATGTTTTCTGCCAGCGTCATCCCAAGGCTTCTCTGTATGTGTGACTGCTGATGGGGTTGGTGGCTTTCATGATACTCTTACTTCAGTAATGCTTCTCAGTAAGGGCTCATTTGGAAAGGCGCCCTGTTCATCACTTCATCCTATACTTATTCACAAAGGGACATGAACTTTTCTTGACCAATCCAGGAGTTCCTTACAGTGACTGTTCCACACAATCTTGGTATTTCAACTTCTTTCAAGAACCTTGTGTTTGGAAAATGCTGATTTCTGCTGTGCCGTTAACTACCAAACCTGCAGTCTTTCTCCCGGTTCTGACAGAATTTGGAATTGAGATTGCAACTATTTTGATTGTATCAATTTACTCATATGAAAGCTGTGTATTTCATTAAAGCTCATAAATTGAGTCAATGGTAAAATTTCGTTGTTTGCATTAGCAAACACAGGTCTTCATAGTGTACAACCATGAGACAATGTCTTCCTGGCCAAAAGAATTTGCACCTTTTCAGGAAATGCAAATGTTCCTTGGAAATGCCTGTGTTTTACTGTGAAATGTGTTCGAGATGAGGACCTGGAAGGAGGTTTCCTCAACATGTTCAGACATTCAAAGCGGGAAGCAATGCCATCAGCAGCTGCTCTGTCTTCAAGCAGAGTAAATGCTCAGGGATCTTTAAATCATCAGCCTCAAATTGTCCTCGCACAGATCATCTCCAAGTTGCCAGTGTCTGTTTTCTTTCGTAGCCCCACCTCAGTCCTTCACAATGTGACAACTGTCTCCTCTAAGGTCCTTCATGGCTTTTTGTGTCTTCTGCACTGCTTTTTGTGGTGGGTGAAGCAGTTTTTGTTGCTGGCAGCCCACATCAGAGCCACTGATGATGGAGCAGGAGTACAGCAAAGCTGTGCGAGGACTTCTGGGGTCCCACAGGGCTTCACAGGTGCTGTCTGGCAGTGATTTAAAAAGTGCGCTGTGGAGAAATAAATACTGTGCCCATTTCTGAATACGTGGATTAGCATGAACGAGGCTGTGCAGTCTTTTTGAGTGAACCAGATGGGTGCAGGAAGGAGGATGTGGTGACAAATTGGAGTCTGTGGCACTGCTGTTCGATTTCTGACCTTGGTCTTTTGCAGGTATGTTTTTCCCAATACCAGAACTCTTAAAAGATCATTAGGATTCAAACACTGTTCTTTTCATGTTGTTGCTGCTGTTGTTTGAGTTTCGTAACTTCTGAATGTGCTTCCAAGTTACGAGAGAGCCCCTTGCCTGGGTCAGGAGAGTTGGTTCTGGACTGACATTTTGATCTGTCAAGAGTCTAATTTTCAAACAAAAAAATTCCATGTGTAGTCCTTTATTTTTTTTCTCTATTGAGCAACCAATAAGTCCAGCTTCATTATGAGACAAAGGATGGTGTGAGCTCTCAACAAGCAGTGGTTGGATAGTCTTTATCCAAAAGAAACAGTATTACACTTTGCCAGTATAAAACCCACTCCCGCCAAGGAGACATTAAACAAAAGCACCCGTTTGGGGGGGCAGGGGGAAGGTTGAAGCTGCCAGCTGTGATCAGATGACAGATATTTTTGTTAGGAAATAATACCTTTCTCTGATTTCCTGAGAGGTTGAATGTGAAGCATAAAACAAGGGACAGTGATGAAATCCAGAAGAATTACCTCTGTGTATTCTGCTGGAAGAGAGTAAACAAGTACCTATGTGCGGGGCAGGTACAACAGGCGCTGTTTGGACAGCTGCACTGCCCACTGAAAGGGGCTGCCTGGTAGTGGCTTGGTGGTGATAATGCTCGTTTCATATAAGGGCCATATAAAATTGTACATCTCGATAGAGATAGCTGCGTTAATAAACCCTGCAAAGCAGAGAAGTTGGATTTTTCTGATGCATACCAACTACTAATGTAAAACATGCTCCAGTGAGAATTCCTTGAAAAACTGCATTTACTGCTGCAATAATAGTAAAAGGTCACCTTGGATCACATTTGCAAAAGGTCAGACGCTGGTGGAGATAACAGCCTGTGCACACAGAGCAGAAGTTGGTGGGTTCACTGTAGTTCCATCTGCAGCCACAGCTGAAAACCAATCAGGGTTAGACATGGAAAAAAGTGTCTTCCATTTTGACTGATTCTGTGGTGGCAGAGGGATTATTCACATGGTGAGGAATGCCTCTGGGCCTGGTGAAAACTGTCAGAAGAGGCAGAATTATTTTTAAATACTTCTGAGCTGAGCTCCTCTTGTAATTATTTGTTCTTGAGATGCATTGGGCTGAATGCATGTCTGCAAAGTGGTTAGGCCAGCACAGTTTCACCGAATAGCTTGTTTAATGTGACATGGCACAAGGGATATAGTGCAAAATGTATGTGTGCACGCTTTCCAGCTTGACATCCGTCGTGTAAATCTCGTAGGCGTAGGGAATTGTTATCCTCAGTTTGCTGGGAGGTTTTCAGTATGAAATGGTTGGAGTTCAGTTGTTTTCTGCAGTGGATTCTGCATTCTCTGAAGTCAGTTCTGCAGGAATTTGAGAAACACCTCACTCACAAGTTGCTGCTCTCTCCTCCAGCCACCCCAGAGTCCCACCAAGAGCTGACAAACCTCAAGCACAAGGACAAAGAAGCTTTTACTGAATATTGCCTCTCCAGCTGTCCTCAACCAGATGTGCTGACAATGTTGCAAGCTCATTCTCAATATTGCCACTTTTTGCTTTAAAGAAAATATATTCCTGGAGAGGTCCCCATAATTGCAGTGGTCCCGTGAGGAATTAGTGTTTCTGTACACGCAAGCTGTCTCTCCGTCAGGCCCAGCAGAGGCAGTGAGGAGAGGGGTCACGGGACCGAGGATCCCATCTAAGAAACTCTAAGTCATCTTCACCATCTTCCAACCCAGCCTCTCTGGTTCTTATATAAATTATATGTGATCTGCTCCAGGGTAGTTCAGGGGAAGTTAATTCAGTTGTGATGGATTTAGGTTGTTTCGAATGATTCTGCTGGTGATATTTATTTGTGACAGGGCACTGTCCAGAGATGCCCAATGAAGTTTGTAATGCTTGTCCCTGTGCAGAGAGTAAACGAAGGTCTTCGCCTAATGAATTTATATTCCGTTATAAGCAAAGTGCATCCTTCTTTCTCCAAATTATCTGGTATCAGTTAAGAGACACAAGAAATGTCATTTATCTTTGAAAATGAAATGTTAGGACACATATCAGGGGCTCCCAAATGCTGCAGTGAAAGAAGGCAGCGTATATTCACGGCTGGAGTGTGCCCTTAAATCTGATCCCATTCTCTGTCAGCCCCTAATTCCATCACGGTGACCCTCGCGGTGTAAGGTGTAATGGAAAGCAGCAACTGACAGTAGTTCCTGCAGCTGCCTGAGACCTGGCAGGGTTTTACTGAGTACACAAGAGCATTCGGTACCACTTACTGCGAGTCTCTGAAGGCTGCAGTGGGATCAGCGTTCGTGGGAATGAATGGGCTTTTCATGCTGGTGATTTCATTTCTGGGGATGGCCGCGGCGCTCCCCAAAGCGGGGGAGTGATGGTCCTGGCCGGGTGCGAGCAGAGCGCAGCCAGCGCTTCCCGCTCCGCCGCTTGAATCAGACACTGAAAATAAAGTGTGGGACTCGGGAAGAGGTTTCCAAATATTTGACAGAGAACTACCAGTGAAACTTAGTGCATTTCTGGGCTGCCAGCAGTATCTAGTAAATTTTCCCAGAGAATTGGGGCTGTCCACGACGTGGCTTCGACATTGCTCACTCTTAACCCCCTTGTTCTGCCCAAGATTTACCTTCGCCCCTGGGCCAGTTTGATGTTGCTAAGCAAAACAGAGTCGTTGTGTCTCCGGCATGTTTGGGGCACTCGCTGCTAGGCAGACACTTCAAATAAGCCTCAGGGGCTGAAATGCCGACCAGGGCCGCTGCCTCTGGCAT
Source organism: Strix aluco (assembly GCF_031877795.1). Lineage (NCBI taxonomy): Eukaryota > Metazoa > Chordata > Aves > Strigiformes > Strigidae > Strix > Strix aluco. The sequence goes on from NC_133950.1 coordinate 16,131,029, forward strand.
CCAGTTAATTTTTTTGTACAAAATGCAGCAGAGGCATCGCCAAACAGTGAGCGCCGGAGTTAGGAGGGTGGGAGAGGGGCTCTTTGTCTGGGCACCAGGACGAGCTGCGCGGGAGCCGGGAGCTGGCGGCCGAGGCCCGGGAGACCCGCGGGCGCGGAGCTGCGGCCCTGCCCGGGCTGGGGGGAGCAGCGCGGGGGTCCCTGTGCCCCCCTCGCCCGCAGCTCCGCCCGGCCGGACACCGCGCGGGGCGGGCGGTGGCACCCCGTGGCACCCCGTGGCAACCCCCAGGCGGGGGCCCCGCGCAGCCGGGCCGCGGGACGGGCGGCGGGTCCCGCCACAGACCCGGCTCGGCTCTACACGGTGTCGAGATGGAATATTGATGGGTTTGGGCCTCGGAGTGACTAATTAGCATGCAGGATTCCTCAAAAGGGTTAACATGGGATCTTTTTAATTGTCAAAAGAGTTTCAGGCTATTAGTGTTGGCATATTCTTCAATAATCTGTTTTATTTTTACCTGCTGGGAGCTTAATTAAAAAACAAAGAGGCTCAATTTAAAGCCCATTACTATGCTAATTTTGTAAGAACTGGGCGGTGATTAAGAAGCTTTAAAAAGAGGAGTTTAGTTTGCTCTAGGGAATGGGTTGGAGGCAGGTTTTATTTCGTTTCATTAGCTAGCTACAATTATTTATAAACTAAATGGAAATGATATTAAAGAGTAATGAAAAAACCAGCATCTATGTATTATTGAACAGCAGAACTTTTTTTAATTTAGCATCGAAGTGTGCAGAGCCTTTATTACTGCAACTTGCAGTTAACACAGCTAAATGCAGTTGTTAAATATAAGAGGCTTTTTAAATATGCCCATAAATACAGAGCTGTCTGGTTTGCTTTTCCTATAGAT